>NC_057748.1:13790332-13846372 GCF_004010195.1 Chiloscyllium plagiosum | reverse complement strand
TGAGGTGAGGGGTGTGGTGAGGGGTGTGTTGGGGATGGTGAGTGGGCTGGTGAGGGGTGAGGTGAGGAGGGTGGTGAGGGGTGTGGGAGGGGTGTTGTAAGGGAGATGGTGAGGGGGGTGGTGAGGGGAGCAGAGAGTGGGGCACTGAGTGAGATGTGTAGTACTCTGCGATTGGTTTCTAGCCTCCAGCAGCTGTGGGTAGTGTGCGTACAGGGATAACAATCCCAGTGTGTCATCCTCCATCTCCTGCTCTGTTTCTTCCAAACGTATTTTGCGATTTTCTTCAGTATTGATGGCACTATGTAAATGCTCAGCCCACCATGGGTCCAGTTGTTTCTGGTATATGGGAGAACCTGATTTACACAAAGAGTGGTTCTATACTACCTTTGTTAATATCCTGCTTTTCCTGAATATTCTGACTCAATGAAATGAAATGTTGCTAGAATCACCTGCCTCGACCACCACCACACGGCGGCCTTTACAAATCTAAGTTGTTGTTGGCACACTATTCAGCTAGTTGGGGCTTCACAATTGTGCCTAGCCTCTGACCTACAGCAACATCCCCTCTTCTAGTAGACGTCACTGGTGAGCAATGCAGGGGAGGTCTGTCAGAGCTGGTTCCTTCTCAGCCTGATGGTCAAGACCAGGGAGGGATAGAGACTGAGCTGTCCCTTATAACAGCACTTCCTCAACAATTCCCATTCCAAATACTTCCCCTGTACAATGTCATTCTCCCCTTCCATGCTCAGCTGGGCTGGGGAGCAAGTCTTCTCCCACACCAGGAACAGCTATCCTTTGTAGGTGAGATTTCTAAGGGAGCCCTCTGTCTGGGATCAGTTTCCTCAGCAGTCCTTAGAAGCGACCCCAGGTAATTGGCAGCTTTTGCACTTCACATGCCAACACCAAAACGAGCACCCTCCAACCGAGGCTCCAGAGGCGTCCCAACGCTAACCTGCCCTGCAACGCTCTTAACAGAACCGGCAAGTTAGAGGGTCATTTCTGGCAACGAAAGGAGGCCATTCGGCCCACTGAGTCCACGCAGAGCAATCCCATCTGTCCCACTCCACATAGCTCCTGCAAACTTGTATCCTGTGTGCATTTGCGCACAGGTGTGTGTCTGTGTACATGTCGGTGTGTGTGTCCATGCACAGGCGTGTGTCTGTATGTGTCCAAATCTGTGCCTGTGTGTGAGTACATGTGTGTGTGTGTTCATGTCTGTATGAATGCACATTTGTGTACATGTTTGTGCATTCATGTATGTTCCCATGTACAAGATGGTGTATGTCTTTGTGTGTGTGTGCATGCATTATGTGTACATATATGCGATAATGTATGTTTCTTTGTGTGTGTACATGTGTGTGTACACTGTGCATGTCTGTGTGAGTGCATGTGCATATGCATGTATACATGTTCATGCATGTTACCAAATATGAGATGATGCATGTGTGTGTGTGTGTCCATGTTCGTCGCAAATAGTCCTGAAGTTCCAGATTTTCCATTCCTGTGAAATGCCTATGAATGGTTCTCCTTTGCTGGAGGTGCTACAGAAATGCAAATTATTTTTGTTGCCACAGGACGCATTCTCTCTCCCTATCACTGCCCGACCTCTCGAACCTGATCTACAGTGTTAAACACGACTGTGAGGATGCCAGCGGGTCTGCCATCTTCACCCAGGAGAGCTCGGAACTGGACAAGGTAGGACCATGGGTCAGACATCTAGGAATACGTCGGAATCTGACCTGCCATTTCGTTCGGGATTGTTTCTCTGTGTGCTAATCATCTGTGGAAGACTGTGACACCACAATGCTTTTAGTCGAAGGGCCCCTTTTGAAACACAAGTACCAGCTAAGCTACAATGTCAGGTGATGAGGACAGATTGGAGAGGCTGGGGTTGTCTTCCTTGCAACAGAGAACGCTGAGGGTTGGCATGATTGAGGAATGGTGAGGGGTAGAGATAGAGTAGACTGGAGGAACCCGTTTCCCTCAGCAGAGAGTTCAAAACCCAGGGGTCACAGATTCGAGCAAAGTGGCAGAAAGGTTAGAGGGGATGTGAGGAAAAGGGTTTTTTATTGCAGAGGATGGTGAGTGTCTGGAATTGGCTGCCTGAGTTGGTGGTGGAGGGAGAGACCTTAAGCTGTTTTAAGAAGTCCCTGGATCTACACCTTATGAGCTGTAAGCTGCAAGTCTATGGACCGTATGCAGGGAGATGGGATCAGGCGTGGAAACAGGCCCTTTGGCCCAACAAGTCCACACTGACCCTCCAAAGAGCAACCCACCCAAACCCATTCCCCTACACCTAACACTATGGGCAATTTAGCATGGCCAATTCACCTAACCTGCACATCATTGGACTGTGGGGGGAAACCCACGCAGACACGGGGAGAATGTGCAAACTCCACACGGACAGTTGCCTGAGGCGGGAATTGAACCCAGGTCTCTGGCGCTGTGAGGCAGCAGTGCTAACCACTGTGCCACCATGCCGCCTATAATCTGGGTCTTTGCATCAGCATGGACAAGATGGACCAAATGGTTCCATTCTGTGCTGTATTGTTTCTGTGGCCCTATGGTCATCTGGTTCACCCTTTTTGGAGAAGGGAGTCTGCCTTCCCTATCTGGTCTGGCCTACATTACGATGTCGTTGACTCTGACATGGCTCTACCAAGCCACTCAGGTCAAGAAGTAATTACTGCACTTGGATCTCCAGAAGGCATTCTACAAGGTACTACACCACAGGTCACTACATAACGTAAGGGCTAGTGGTGTTGGGTATGGAGAAGAGAATTGGTTGGCTAATACGAAGCAGGTGGGTGGGCATAAATGGGTCATGGTCAATTCTGGGCAGTCTTTTTCAAGACATGATCGTGGAAGATGGGACGAAGGGAGATATGTGTTTGAAGACTCAATCCTCGTGGTCAGAAGTCACATGACCCCAGGTTATAATCCAACAGGTTTACCGGTATCCCCCACTTTTCGAAAGGTCACTTTACACCACTTCACTCTTATGAAAGGCCGAGATTAGAGTGGTGCTAGAAGAGCACAACATGTCTGGCAACATCCGAGGAGGTGTCTTATGAAAGGCCTACAGTCGTACCTGTTTTCGTTAACAGGAAGAAATCCAAAGAGGATTTTTTGCTTTTACTAGAAAATTTTCCCACATAAGTTAATGCTTCTTTGCTTTACGCCATGTCAGCTTACGAAAGGAACGCCCTCCTTCCGATTGGGGTCAGGGGTGGGGGGGGGTGTCCCGAATTTGAAATCCACAAGCTTTCGGAGGTGAACCTGACACAGGAGCAACGCTCTGAACGCTTGTGACTTCAAATAAACTGTTGGACTGTAACCTGGTGTCATGTGACTTCTGACTTGGTCCACCCCAGCCTGACACCAGCACCTCCACCTCAGTCTTCAAGTGCGTTTGAATCTCTTCTCAGCTGGACGATGGAACAAAGCACAGAATATCGCGACGCAACTGTACCAGAAAGGGCGCGCATTGGAAGGTCAGGAGGAACCCGACAGCAGATCCCCTCGAAGATCAGCAGCAGCAAGAGGGTGAGTGAGAACAAACAGAGGGACAGCGCAGACTGAGGTAGATGTGTACAGAGTCTAACAGGCATGGGAGGAGGTCATTCAAGGTTTTGACTCCATGCTGATGAAAACATAATGGATAGACTCCCTGGAAGAAAGCTCTCGGAGATGGAGCCGATATCATCACTCCAACACCCGTGGCTATCTCTTCACTGCCTAGGTACCAAATTCTGTAATTCCGTCCTGAAACACTTCCACTTCTCCATCTCACTCACTTCCTTTAAAGACCATCCTTAAACCAATCTCTTTGACAAAGTCCTCATGCAGCTCCTCGTCAATTTCTTCCACAACTGTAGAACTGTTCAAGAGTTAAAAGGCGCCATATGAATCCAAGCTGGGCGGCACGGTGGCTCAGCAGTTAGTACGGCTGCCTCACAGTGTCAGGGACCCAGGTTCGATTCCACCCTTGGGCGACTGTCTGTGTGGAGTTTGCACGTTCTCCCTGTGTCTGCGTGGGTGTGTTCTAGTTTCCTTCCAGAGTCCAAAGGTTAGGTGGATCGGCCATGCCAAAATGGTCCGTAGTGTGCAGAGTAGGTGGACTAGCCATGGGAAATATAGATTAGAGTGGTGCTGGAAAAGCGGAGCAGGAAAATTGACGTTTTGGGCAAAAGCCCTTCATCAGGAATGTAGTACCCACTCCTGCCACGGGGAGATATAGGGACAGGATGGGTCTGAATGGGATGCTCTTTGGAGGGGCAGCGTGGTTTCGTTGGGTCAAATGGCCTGCTTCCACACTGTCGGGATGCTATGATTTGGCACGTCAGGTATCTTCAGCAGTACCTCGAGGGCAGTCTGTCACCTCTTGCCCTCAGTGTTGTTACAACTGGGCCCGAGGTGACACTTGCCAATCTGAGCCTATCCCTAATCCCAATTTGATTCCAGATGCGGTACCCTGAACCTTTCAGCTCCCAGGTGCAAAGGGATGAACCAGGTCCCATTGCTCATTCACCCATTCCCTCAATTGCTTGCAACAAGATTAATATATTCAGTCTGACTCAAACCGAAATGTACTTCTGTTTTAAAAGGAGCCAATTGAACTGGACTTTCTTAAACTAACATAAGACCATAAACCATCGGAATAAAAGGAGGCCATTCAGCCCATTGAGTCTGCTTTGCCGTGCAACGCGATTGTGGCTGATCTGATAATCCTCATGTCCACTCTCCCGCCTTTTCCCCATTACTTTCCTGCAATCTCTTGATTGTCAAGAGGATCGAAGCTTACGGGGAGAATGGGGATGAGGAACCTATCAGCCATGATTGAATGGCAGAGCTGACTCGATGGGCCGAAAGGCCTATTTTCTGCTCCTATGTCTATCTTGTCTTTTAACCCTTGATTCTCTTCCTGATTAAACATCTGTCTGTGCCAGCCTTGGAATGTCCTGCGTGATCCCATCTCGACAGCCCTCTGTGGGGACAGATTCACACCCCTCAGAGAGAGACGATATTTCTCCTCATCCCTGTCTTTAAAAAAAAGAGTGAGTTTATTAATCCCTAACTGGGGGAAAGAAAAGTTAACACAATACACAAGCAAGACAGGTCAGAAAAAAAAAGGTGAGTTCAAAAAGATCAGGATAAATAAGAGATAAGTGAGGAGTAGTGAGATAATGTTATGTTCTTCATTGGATGGCACGTTTGGGATTGTTGGCAGTTGATCTGTCCATTCTTAGTTCTTTCAGTTTGTTGCAAATTCTGTCCTTTTGATTCCTTTGACGATGGCTGAATTTCAGCATTGAGTGACAGACATGGAGCCCTTCAGTTGTGGTGGTGCAGTGTCTCAGTGGTTAGCCCTACTGCCTCATAGCGTCGGGGACCTGGGTTTGATTCCCGCCTCAGGCGACTGACTGTGTGGGGTTTGCACGTTCTCTCCGTGTCTCCATGGGTTTCCTCCGGGTGCTCCGGTTTCCTCCCACAGTCCAAAGATGTGCACGCTAGGGTGGTTTGGCTGTGCTAACTTGCTCCATAGTGTTTGGGCTAGATGGATAGGCCACAGGAATGGGTGAGATGCTCTTCGGAGGATCAGTGTGGACTCAATGGGCTGAATAGCCGCACTGTAGGGATTCAAAAAAATGTTGCTTTACCTGCAGCACAGGGGTGTTGAAAATGGCTGTTCTCAAAACTGTGGACCTTACAGCAGTCTAGTCTACACGACAGACTATCTTACTAATAACACACAGACATTAGTGTTGTAGCCAGTGTTTAAAAACTGCATTTCAGCGAGCAAAACAGACATGTCCACAAGTGGAGACTTTCTGCTGAGGGGGGATAGTAAGCACCCTTGTTATCTCTTCTCTTTGTTGCAGTCCTCTTTGTTAAAACAAAACACAGACTTCTTGTAAGTAGAAGAAAGATATGTCAATACATATTTCGGGGTTCTCATCTGGCATTGCATCCATCTTTTTGTGTGACCCTCGGCCTGGACTTTACCGTCATGCAGCCAATGAGCAGGTCCCAAAATCGCAACAGTGTGGAAGCAGGCCATTCGGCCCATTGAGTTCACACCGACCCTCTGAAGCACATCCCACCCAGACCCACCCTGTGTCAGGGGCATACCCCTACCCGAGAAGGATGGGGGTGGGGAGGGAAATCTAATTGAAACTTACAGAATACTGAATGTCCTGGACCAAGTGGATTCTGGGAAGTTGTTTCCATTGGTAGGAGAGACCTGGACCTGAGGGCACAGCCTTAGAGTAAAGGGAAGACCCTTTAGAATGGAGATAAGGAGAAACCTCTTCAGCCAGAGAGTGGGGAATCTATGGAATTCACTGCCACAGAAGGCTGTGGAGGCCGGGTCAGTGAGTATATTTAAAACGGAGATAGATAGGTTCTTGAGTGTCAAGGGGATCAAGGGTTATGCGGAGAAAGCAGGAAAATGGGGTTGAGAATCTTATCAGCCATGTTTTAATGGGGGAGTGGACTCAATGGGCTGAATGGCCTAATTTCCAGCCTATGTACCTCCCACAGCCAACCCTGAACACTATGGGAGAATTTCCCACAGCCAATCCACTCTAACCTGCACATCTTTGGACTGTGGGAGGAAACCGGAGTACCCGGAGGAAATCCACCCAGACTCCATGGGACAATTTTCCATAATCGACCCACCTAGCCTTCACATCACTGTGATGCTATGGGGTAACTTAGCGTAACCTGCACATATCTGTGACACAGTCATGGGGAGAATGCGCAAGCTCCACACAGACAGTCACCCGAGGCTGGAATCGAACCTGGGCCCCTGGCGCTGTGAGGCAGCAGTGCTAACCACTGAGCCACATGCTGTGCTAATCTCCCCTCCCACTCCGTCCTGTGTTTTGTCATGATGGTATGTGTGTTCAACACTGTGCACTGATGCTTCTCTCTCACTGGTTTTGGCACCTGGCCATCTAGGTCACATGAGGCTTGAGCAGGTCCTGGAAGATGAGGAGTCAATGTCTCAAGGTTCGTTCTACATCCGGGTTAACCTGAACATCCTCGGCCAAGTGGACAACTGCTCACTGCAGGTGAAGTGTGATGAGATCCTGCACGTTCTGGACACCGGCCAACACACAAAATATGAGTGGCCGTGCGCCCGAGTCGACCCATTTACCAAGAAGGATCTGGAGCATGGAACCATCCCCAGCTACAGCAGGTACAGAGCGGGCTATTCAATAAAGACAGCTTTACTACAATTGGGAGAGACGGAGGGGGGGAGGCAGCTAAATGGGCAGCATGGTAGCTCAGTGGTTAGCACTGCTCCCTCACGGCGCCAGCAACCTGGGTTCAATTCCAGGCTCGGGCAACTGTTTGTGTGTGAAGTTTGCACATTCTCCCCGTGTGTGAGTGGGTTTCCTCCGGGTGCTCTGGATTCCTCCCACAGTCCAAAGATGTGCAGGTTAGGGTGGATTGGCCATGCTAAATAGCCCCATACTGTTCAGCAATGTGTAGATTAAGTGCATTAGTCAGGGTAAATGTAGGGTAATAGATTAGGGGGAATGGGTCTGGGTGGGTTCCTCTTCAGAGGGTCGGTATGGACTTGCTGGGCCGAAGGGCCTGCTTACACACTGTGGGGATTCTAAATCGAGGCAAGGCACTGCGGACGCTGGACGCCTGCAGAGAGGAACCTTGGAGAAACTCAGCAGGTCAGGAAGGAATCAAAGGGGGACGGAAATACTTCGGTTTGAAATCAAGATGTGATTGGTCAGTAGGAAGAGCTCCAATTCGTGCCGAAAAGCGTGGTTGTAACCACCGTAAGGCAGACTCACCAGGCCAGGGCTCGGTGACCTCTTGACTCTCCTTGAGTGTAAGTCATAAAGGAAGCCGTGTGCAGTGTACTATTGTCCGGCTGGTCATTCCAACAGCAGCGTCTATGGAGAGAGAAAGCAGATGAATGTTTCAAGTCTGGTATGACTCTTCTTCTGCACAGTTCTGACAAAGCGCCACCGGACTCGATGTTTCTCTCTCCGTTGATGCTGCCGGACCTGCTAAATGACCAACGAACTTCAATCTGGCAATGGCTTAGGGAGTTCATTTTGAAAGGCTGCTCTCTATCCAAGGCATAATCTGAGAATTAGGGGCCAGACCGTTCAGGAGAGAGGTTCGGCCACACCTCTACACACAAATGATGATACAGACTTGGCTCTCTCTTCCACCATCAGCAGTGGCTGCTGGTTCAGTTGTTAGTTTGAAATCCGAGATAGGTAGGATTTTGTTAAGCAAAAGTATTAAGGGATATGGGCCAAAGGCAGGTATATGGAGTTAGGCCACAGATCAGCCACTGAATGGCGGAACAGGCCCGAGGGGCTGAATGGCCTACTCCCGTTCCTACGTTCCTCAATGGACACCATTTTCTCTGGGAAGATTACTGCTAGTGCTCCATGTGATAAAGGATTCTTAATGCCGAGCAAGAGAGAAACAACATGTTTATCTTGATTAGCTTGTTGTGGGGGTCGTGAGACTGAGCTGCTTGAAATGGTTTATCTCTTCCAGAGCTTACCAGCTCCTCCTGCTTAAAATCTACGCACTGACAGCAAACGTTGAGAAGAAAGAGAGGGCGAGAAAGGTAAGGAGCCACCAACTCTACTTGGACAACGTCAGCAGTCCTATTTACTTGTCATCATAATCCAGCCAATGGACCTTATTTAGTAAATTGATGTAATCCCTCATTGCAATAGTAACAACTAACTGATGATTAGCTATTCAAGGGTCAGAGTTGTAGGGTATAGAAGGAGATCATTTGACCCAGGCAGAGAAATCTAGTCAGTCCCATTTCATTCACAGAGTCATAGAGTCATCCAGCATGGAAATAGACCCTTCGGCCCAACCACTCCATGCCTACCATAATCCCAAACTAAACTAGTCCCACCTGCCTGCTCCTGGCCCATATCCCTCCAAACCTTTCCTGTTCATGTACACATCCAAATGTCTTTTCAGCGTTGTAAGTGTCCCCACATCCACCACTTCCTCAGGAAGGTCATTCCACACACGAACAACTCTCTATGTAAAAAAAATTTGCTCCTCATGTCTTCTTAAAATCTCTCTCCTCTCACCTTAAAATTGTGCCCCTAGTTTTGAAATCTCTCATCCTAGGAAAAAGACAACTACCATTAATGCTATCTATGCCCCTCATTATTTTATAAACTTGTGTAAGGTCGCCTCTCAGCCTCCTACACTCCAGTGAAAAATGTCCCAGCCTATCCAGCCTTTCTTTATAACTCATACCCTGCACCATTCTTGAGAAATATATTCTGAACCCACTCCAGCTTAATAATATCCTTCCCATCAGGGCACAGTATTCCAGAAGGGGTCTCACCGATGCTCTGTACAATCTCAACATATTGTCCCAACTCCTGTAACCCAGTGAATTTTAAATCATTAGTCAACCTACCTGACTGTAGGTTTAGACACACTAAAGATGAGATGTGAGAATTCTCTCCTCACTAATCTATCCTTACTTCTTTCCTCAAGTTTGCGAAGAACAACATTAAGGTGAAGAAGGTGTGTTCAGATCGAGTGAGAATTGTACCTGCGAGTCTCCCCCGATATCTGCCTAGTGCCTGTAACCCTACTCTCAGATCCTGGTATGAAAGTGAGTCAAATCAACTGAACAATTCCTCTGCTTTTAGCTGATCTTTTGTGTCTTTGGTTGTAGCAAAATGTTTAGAATCCTTGACCTCTCGGTCAATAAATGCTTCTCGGATTTGCTATCCCACTGCTGAAAGAAGAAACAGGAAGGGAAAAAGCCTCCCAATTCTTGACCTTACCAATCCATTTTATTTCTCGCTTGTAACTGAAATATGGCTCATTTGTGTATTGTTGAGTCTGGATCCATTGTCTTCCCAAGCTGGTAGGCCAGATAGTTGCAGACAACACTTTCATGTCCAATATGCGAAACGTCTTGTGGGAGTATAATTTCAAACAAGAGACACAAGTTTCTTGAAACCTGCCTCCGTCGATAGTTTCAATGGCTTTAGACACAGTGATAATTTCAGCTCAGGCGATTTTGATTATTCCATGTTGGTTTCATGAACTTGCCTCAGACTCAGTGATGACTGTGTTAGGCCCATATTTCTTCCTTTCCAAGGAACATTTCAGTCCACAAAGGCCTTTGACAGTGGAAGATTCGAAAATTGACCGTCCGCATTTGACCGCTGTCATTTTGATGACTTTCCTGGACTGAGCTGCACTAAAGGTGCAGGAAATGGGAGTCTGGGCAACTTGCCAAAATCTCCCAGTCTGTTCAGCAAACCGTATCATGGACATACAGTACATTCTTTACAACTGGAAGAAAGTAAAATGGAGATTATCTCCTGAGTAGAGTTACTCAAGGGCCACTTTGGATGTGTGGGCGTGTGTTCGTCAGTGGGGACGTCAAAACGCATCTCTGCTATCGGTGGGCATTGCCCGTGAACCCCCCCAAATGATTTGGGGAGGGGGGGGGGTGGAGTTTGAATCTCTTTTAAAAACAGTGATGTTCTCTTGCATTCCAGATAAGGATGAGAAGATCTTGCCGTACAGTCTGGTTCAGCCAATCACCGTCTGGCAAAAGCGGCCGGTTATCATCATGCCCACGGTGTTGGCCAAAGCGTTGATGCACCGTCTGCTTCAGTCTCCACCCGCATCAGAGTTCAACATGGTGCAGCCAGGTACGTTCAATCTCTTCCCATTGACAGACCAATGAGGCCAATTGGCCCATCATTGAAAGCGCTACCCAATGACCGGTAGCCCCGTGACTGTCTCCCTTTCAGTTGCTTACTGGGTCTCCTTTTGGAGAGTTATTAAGAGCGGGAGGAGGCCATTCAGCCCCTCAAGCCTGCTCCACCATTTGCTGTGATCATGGCTGACCTCATCTCAGCCTCAACTGCACTTTCCTTCCCGCTCTCCAAAACCCTTCAACCTATTACTAATCTCCTCCTTAAACTTAATCAATGTCCCAACATCCATCGTACTCTGAGCTAGTGAGCCCTACAGACTCACAGCCCTTTGAGAGATGTAATTTCTCCTCATCTCTGTTTTCAATCTGCCTTAACTCTAAACCATCACCTCTTGTTCTAAATTGCCTCACGTGAGAAAACATCTTCTCTACGTCGACTCTGTCAATCCCCTTTAGCATCTTCTGTACCTTGATTAGATCACCTCTCATTCTTTTAAACCCTAGAGGCTATCAGGCTACATTGCTCGATCTCTCGATGATTGAATCTATCCTTCAGTGAATTGTAGATCAACAACTCCTTGAGTAAGCAATAAAGTGCCAGATTTCACTTGAATCTTTGTCAATTATTTTTACTTTGTCTCCTCTGGCTACTGGTGTTATCCCATTGAAATATGGCTTGCCCCATGGAACCTCATGTCTCATTGAATCTTCCCTGAGCTCTCTCAAACTCTGAGGAACATAAGAGACAGGAAATGGGCTTGCCCATTCAGTTTGCTATTCAATGTGACCTTAGCCTTCCACTCTCCTTTCCCACCCAAATCATAGAATTTCTACAGTGCAGATAGAGGCCAATCGGCCCGTCGAGTCTGCGTTGTCCGTCCGAGGACAACGCAGTGCTGCATCCCCATGGCTAATCCACATACTGTACATCTCTAGTCACAATGGAGCGATCTCATGACTATTCCTGCACATCTTTAGACTGTGGGAGGAAACCGAGGCAAACCCGTGCTGAATGTGTACACTCCACACAGACAGTCGCCTGAGGCCGGAATCGGACTCGGGTACCGAGTGAGGCAGCAGTGCTAACCACTGAGCCACCCCAAATATCTCCTGATGCTTTGAGAGGCCAAAATTCTGTCTGTCCTGAATCTTAAATATATTCAAAGTTGGAACATCCAGAATCCTAGTATTCAGAGGATTCCAAAGATTCACAACCCTTTGAATGAAATTTCTTCTCCGTGGCTCAGTGGTTAGCACTGCTGCCTCACAGCACCAGGGACCCAGGTTCGATTCCAGCCACGGGTGAATGGCTGTTTGGAGTTTGCACATCCCACCCCCCCCCCCCATGTACCCCCATGGTTTCCTCCCACAGCCCATATTTGTGCAGATTAGGGAATTGGCCAGACTAAATTGCCCATAGTATTCAGGGATGTGTAGGTTAGGTGCATTAGTCAGGAGTAAATGTAGAGTTTGGGGAATGGGTTTTGGTGGATTACTCTTCGGAGGGTCAGCATGGACTTGTTGGGCCGAATGGCCTGTTCCAACACTGTGGGGATTCTAAATGGTGGATCCCTCATCGTGGACCTGTGTCTCTAATAGATTCCCCAACCAGGGGGAAACAACCTCTCAGTTAGTCACCTGTCAAGCCTCTCACTTTTGCCCTTCAATCCCCTCCCTCACACTTACCTCTCCAACCAAACACTCAGTCCTCACATTTAATGGATATCGACCTGGGAAAGCACAGCAGGTTAGGCAGCAGCCAAGGAGCAAGAATATCGATGTTTCGGACTGCAACCTTTCGTCAGGACTGGGGAGGGAGAGGGGAGCTCAGAAATAAATAGAGGGGTTGGGGGGACTGCTGGGGGAAGGGCAGGTGAGAAGGTGATAGGTGGTTGCAGGTCGGGGATTATTGTGATTGGTCAGCGGGAAGGGTAGCGCAGATAGGTGAGTAGGAACATGATCAGGTGAGGTCAGATCAGAGAGGTGAGGGGAACGGGGAGGGCTGGACATTGGGTAAGGCTGGAGGGAGTTTGAAGCCTCATATCTCCTGGTGTGGCTGGGTGTCTTTGTTTTGCAGAATGCTTTGTGACATTGTATTCAGTGCAATTGAAATATAAGTTGTTGTTCGACACTCTAGCAAGGGAGGTAGTTGCACTCCTGTGGTGCCTTTCATGACTTCAGGATGTTGCAAATTGCTTCACTGTGTGACAATGCTGCTCCTTTAACAAGGTTATAGTGTCTTGTGTTTTCTTTTTCAAAAGGGGTTGTAAAAGACAGAGGTTCCGATTTGTCTAGGCTAAGGCCACTTTGCTAATGGCTAACAGATACTGCCTAAGGCAACAATCAGGAAAAATGGCTTTTAGATTAATTGTTAAAACACTTTAACAATGAAAGGGGAGTGACCAGATATCCCAGTTTAGGGGTTTTGTCCTGTTTGGATTAGTTTTTAGCTGGGGACCAACTACAGTGAAAAGAGGTTCCATGCTGATTCTCTCTCTCCTGCATCTCTCTGGTAAGAACCTGGGTTTGAATTTATCTTTTTAGCCAAGGGATGTGTTTATGGGGATGTTGCAGGAAATTGGAAAAGCATCATTAAATTGCAATAGAGTCGGTTGGGTTTTCAGAAAGGTTATGTTATTCGACGTTGTATTCTCTTTTGTTCCTGTTGCGATCGGTAGTCTGTAAATAAATTCTGAAAATGTGTTGCTGGAAAAGCGCAGCAGGTCAGGCAGCATCCAAGGAACAGGAGAATCGACGTTTCGGGCATGAGCCCTTCTTCATTCCTGAAGAAGGGCTCATGCCCGAAACATCGATTCTCCTGCTCCTTGGATGCTGCCTGACCTGCTGCGCTTTTCCAGCAACACATTTTCAGCTCTGATCTCCAGCATCTGCAGTCCTCACTTTCTCCTCTTTAAATAAATTCTGTTTTGTTTAAAACTTGAGTGGTTTGACCAGCTGCATCACTCCTGGAATATCCACTTTTACACCTGCTTAAAACAAACTAGCAAAGTTAGGGTCTGGGTTACTTTATTAACATGTTTTAAGGGGAGTCTGACCTGGTCCACCACAACTGCCAGTTGCTTTTAAAGTGTTGCTGTGTTGGAAATGTGAGTGTCAAACTGTGCAGAATGGGCTGAGGAGTGGCAGATGGAGTTTAATTCAGATAAATGCGAGGTGCTGCATTTTGGGAAAGCAAATCTTAGCAGGACTTACACACTTAATGGTAAAGTCTTAGGGAGTGTTGCTGAACAAAGAGACCTTGGAGTGCAGGTTCATAGCTCCTTGAATGTAGAGTCGTAGGTAGATAGGATAGTGAAGAACAGTATGCTTTCCTTTCTTGGTCAGAGCAATGGTGTAGGAGTTGGGAGGTTGTGTTGCAGCTGTACAGGACATTGGTTAGGCCACTTTTGGAATATTGCGTGCAATTCTGGTCTCCTTCCTATGGGAAGGATGTTGTGAAACTTGAAAGAGTTCAGAAAAGATTTACAAGGATGTTGCCAGGGTTGGAGGGTTTGAGCTACAGGGAGAGGCTGAACAGGCTGGGGCTGTTTTCCCTGGAGCGTTGGAGGCCGAGGGATGACCTTATAGAGGTTTATAAAATCATAAGGGGCATGGATAAGATAAATAGACAAAGTCTCTTCTCTGGGGTGGGGGAGTCCAGACTGGAGAGCATAGGTTTAGGGTGAGAGGAGAAAGATATAAAAGAGACCTAAGGGGCAACTTTTTCACACAGAGGGTGGTGCGTGTATGGAATAAGCTGCCGGAGGAAGTGGTGGAGGCTGGTACAATACAATGTTTAAAAGGCATCTGGATGGGTATATGAATAGGAAGGGTTTAGAGGGATATGGGTCAGGTACTGGCAAGTGGGACTAGATTGGATTAGGGTATCTAATCAGCATGGACAAGTTGGACTGTTTGGTCTGTTTCCTTGCTGTACATCTCTATGACTCTATGTCATAAACAGCAATTCGATATTGACCAGATAATCTAATTTTAGGGATAAATATTGGCCCAGATCACCAGAGGGGACCCTTCTCCTCGTCTCTGAAATAATCCCATTCACACCACTCAAATGGGCTTCCAGTGTGTTGGTTAATCTCTCACCATCCACAATGCAGCACTCCCTCCATAACGCACTGCAGTCAGCTCAGATCATGTGCTAAAGATTGTGCATTAGAAGTGGAACTGAAGGGAGTGCAGCAGAGATTTACCGGAACAATACCTGAACTCTCGGGATTGAGCTGCGATGAGAGATTAAGTTGTGTTCCCTAGAATGTCGATTTGATCTGAATTTTCAAGATATTAAGGGAAACAGTCAGGATTGATTGAGAGAAACTGCTCTCGCTGGTTAGAAGTCTGGGACAAGGGTCAAAATTAAAACAAAACTAAGGCTGTTGTTAACCTAGAAATGATTTACGAGGATGTTGCTGGAACTGGAGGGTTTGACCTACAGGGAGAGGCTGAATAGGCTGGGACTGTTTTTCTTCCTGAAGTGTCAGAGGCTGAGGGCTGACCTTTATAGATGTTTAAAAAATTGTGTGGTGCATAGCTAAGCCAAAGTCTTTTTCCAAGGGCATGGGTGGCCAGCTCTAGAGGGCATAGGTTTAAGGTGAGAGGGGAAATATTTAGAAGGGACCTGAGGGGCAACTTTTTCACACAGAGCAGGGTGCATGTATGGAATGAGCTGCCAGAGGGAGTGGTGGAGGCTGGTACAATTACAATATTTGAAATACATTTGGACAGGTACATGAATGGGAAGAGTTCAGAGCGATTTGGGTCAAATGTTGGCAAATGGGATGAGATTAGGTTAGGATATCTGGTCAGCATGGACGAGTTGGATCGAAGAGTCTGTTTCCGTGGGGCATATCTCTTTGACTCTATAGCCAGACCCTCAGGAGTGAAATTAAGAATTCTACTGAAAAACGATGCGAGAGCTTTGGAATTCTCCTCCATTAGTGCTGACTGATGCTGGACTGATTGTTATCTTTAAATCTGCGATTGATGGATTTTGTGAACCAGAGATTTTTAAGGGGGGTAAAGATGGGGATGTGGAATTGGACTGTCGATTTTCCATGCATAGCAGAACAGGCTTGAGGGGCAATTTAATGATGCTTTTCCAATGGCCTCCTTCTGTTCCTGTAACCTGATACAGAGAGAGAATCCAATCAACAGATCCCCGACTGAAGCTGAGTTTGATTTTATCCAACCTCAAACTCAGTGGATTGATGTGAGAGATCCTTTTGATCATTCTGTTTCAAAGACCCCTCTCACCCCAGTTATACGTCTGACAGGCAGATGATACAAAAGTTTGAAAACACGTACAAACAGATTCAAGAACAGCTTCTTCCCCACTGTATTCGGACTTATGAACAGACTTCTCATATATTAGAGTTGATCTTTCTCTGGACTTTATCTGTAGCTGTAATGCTATACTCCACATTCCATTCCATTTACTCTGATGTACTTATAGGGAAAAGTGAGGACTGCAAATGGACTTATGTAAGATATGATTTGGCTGGATAGCATGCACTTTTCGCTGTATTAAGGATATTATTGAACTGGAAAGAGTGCACAAAAGATTTCCTAGGATACTGTCTGGACTGGAAGGATTGAGTTATAAGGAGAGTCTGGGACATGTTTCCTCGGAGCGTAGGAGACTGAAGAGTGATCTTATAGAGGTCTATACAGTCATGAGGGGTGTAGATAAGATAGATAGCGATGGCTTTTCACGATGGTAGATGCCTCTAAAACTAGAGGGTATGGGTTTAAGGTGAGAGGGGAGAGATACAGAAGGGTCCAGAGGGACAATTTTTTCCACACAGAGGGTGAAGTGTATCGGGAATGGGCTTCCAGAGGTAGTGGTGGAGGTGAGTACAGTTTTGTTATTTATGAAATATTTAGACAGGTGCATGTAGGTTTGCTTGCTGAGCTGGAAGGTTCATTTCCAGACGTTTCGTTTCCCTACTAGATAACATCATCAGTGAGCCTCTGGATGAAGCACTGCTGATGATTCCTGCTTTCTATTTATATGTTTGGGCTTCTTTGGGTTGGTGATGTCATTTCCTGGTGTGATGTCATTTCCTATGGTGAATTGTTCCTTTTCTCAGGGGGTGGTAGATGGGGTCTAACTTGATGTGTTTGTTGATAAAGTTCCGGCTGGAATGCCATGCTTCTAGGAATTCTCGTGCGTGTGTGTCTGTTTGGCTTGTCTTAGGATGGATGTGTTGTCCCTTCCTCATCTGTATGTGAGGACATTAGTGAGAGAGGGTCATGAAAACGAGCGCATGGACAGTTGGGCTAAAGGCCCTGTTTCCCTGCTGTAGACCTCTATGTGACAATAATAAATCAAATCAACATCAAAACAATCAAATACTTTCTTTTCCAGAAATTGTCACTGAAGAGCAGCTGAAGACAAAGACAAGGTTCTCTCTACAGAAGATCAGGAATCAGACCACATTCGAGTGCATTACACTTGAAACTATCAGAGATGTTATAGCCAAGGTACAGCTGTACTTTAACACTGGAGGGCTCATTAGCCTCATCCTTGTACTGTCTGTGGTGAAAGTCTGTGGTGATTTCATGGTTCTGTGTCTTTTAATGATTGGGACAGAGCATTTGGAGTTGAGATGATGCACCCAATGATATTCACTTTGTTCTGAACACAAAATGCAAAGGGTTGTGGGATTGTCACCAGTTGTGTTCTGCTAACACTGTGCTCCTCTAATAAAGTCCATTCTTTCATTAGAGACAGAGAGATAGCTGGTGGTACATCTAACCTGAGGGTCACCATGCCTCAGACGAGAGAAGAAGTTCAGAAGGAATGACCTTCATGGTGACCTCAGCCAATGCAGGAATTGAACCCACCACTGTTGCAATGCAAGCTAGCTGTCCAGCTAATTGACCCTCTAGCTCTTTCCTCTCCCTCTGTTGGAGATGAGAAGCATGGAGAATTATCCTGTAATTTTGCTTTGTGAATATTGAGGGCCAGCATGTTTATAGACAAGCCTAACCTCAAACTCTTAAAGGTTTGAGTTACAGGGAGAGGCTGAGAATTTTTTCACTGCAGCAGAGAAGGGTGAGGGGTGACCTTCTAGAGGTTGAGAAAATGGATGTAGATTGACTCGCTGAGCTGGAAGGTTCAGAAACCGAACCTTCCAGCTCAGTGAACAAGTGTACAGCCAGAACCTCAACTTGAGCTACAAATCTTCTCAAAACTCGCTAAGGTTTATACACTCCTGAGGGGCATAGATAAGGTGAATGGCAGGTGGCTTTTGCCTAGGATGGGGGGGGGGCGGGGTTTAAAACAAGGGGGCTTATTTTTTTAAGTTGAGAAGAGACAGATTTAAAAAAAACATTTTTACACATAGAGTGATCCACGTGTGGAATGAGCTTCCCAAGGAAATGGTGGACATGGGTACAATTACAACATTTAAAAGCACTTAGATAAGGAGATTTTATGAGAGCACAAAAAGGGCCAACAGTTCATCTGAAAGACAGCACCCGTGACAATGCAGCATCCACTCGGTACTGCCCTGAAAGTGTCAGCCTCGGTTTTGTTTTTATCTTATTCATTCACAGAACGTGGGCATCACTGGTCAGGCCAGCATTTATTGCCCATCCCTAATTGCCCAGAAGGCAGTTGAGAGTCAACCACGTTGCTGTGGGTCTGGAGTAGGCCTGACCGGGTAAGGATGGCAGTTTCCTTCCCTGTTTGTGAACCAGATGGGCTTTTCCTGACATGGTTACTATTAGGTATTTAATTCCAAGTTTTTATTGAATTCAAATTCCACCATCCGCCGTGGCGGGATTCGAACCCGGGGTTTGGTGCTAAAGTCTCTGGAGTGGTATTTGAATCTGCAACCTCTCACTCTGAGGCAAGTGCACTTCTCATTGAGACTCAGCCACAATGAATGTGAATTGCATTGTATGACCCATATCTATCCATCTCTGTCTCCACTGTGTATGCAGTGTACACCAGGAAGGCAGAGACTTGTGATTAGATTACTTACAGTATGGAAACAGGCTCTTCGGCCCAACAAGTCCACACCAACACGCAACCCACCCAGACCCATTCCCCTACATTTATCCCTTCACCTAACACTATGGGCAATTTAGCATGGCCAATTCACCTAACCATGTGATGTTGTGGTACTGTCCCTATCTCTGAGCCAAGACACCCAGGTTCAAGTCCCACCTGCTCCAGAGTTGTGCCATAATGTTTATGATCAGTTTGACTCAAAAATATCTATATTGGCCAAGAGGAAATGATAGCACAGTGCTAAGTTGACTGGGCTAATGGACCTGGAATGACCCTTTGGAGATGAGCTCAAATTTCACTATGGTAATTGAGGTAGATTTAAATTTAATTAAATTAATCTTAAATTACAAAAGTATGATCTTAATAAACGATTGGATCACCACAAAAACCCATCTGATTCACCAAGGTTTTTAACAGAAAGAAATCTGTCCTTCTTATCTGGTTTGACCTTCAATACCCATAGCAACATGGTTGGCCCTCTGAAATGGCCTATTGAGTTGTATATCACCCATAGCAACATGGTTGACCCTCTGAAATTGCCTACTTAATTGTATATGCTCCATAGCATCATGGTTGGCCCTCTGAAATGGCCTATTGAATTGTATATCGCCCATAGCAACATGGTTGACCCTCTGAAATGGCCTATTGAATTGTAAATCACCCACAGCAACATGGCTGACCCTCTGAAATGGCCTACTGAATTGTATCAATGTTATCAGAATTGTCCCAGTAAAGCAAAGTCCAATCAGAAACACTGTGGATAGGACTTCACCGCAAGGATGGCATCATTTCAAAAAAGGGGAATTAGAAATGGGCATTAAAAGCTGGGCTTGCCACATCCCATCAGAGAATAAAGCAGAATTATTCTGGGTATTGTTTGTTCTATATTCACCTGTAACATGGAGTGCTCTAATCCTCACAAACAGTTTATTCCAAACTATTGCAACCAAAATAAAAATCAACATTTTCGTATTAAGAAAGCTCAGGTCCTTCTGTGGCACAGTGGTAGTGTCCCTGCCCTGGACCAGGAGACCTAGGTTCAAATCCCACCTGCTCCAGAGGTGTGTAATAACATCTCTGAATAATAAAGAAAAATGAGGAGCGGGACAGGTCCTCTTGTGGCATAATGGTAGTGTCCCTACCCCTGGGCCAGGAGACCCAGGTCTAAAAACAAGGACTGCAGATGCTGGAAACCAGAGTCTAGATTAGAATGGTGCTGGAAAAGCACAGCAGATCAGGCAGCATCCGAGGAGCAGGAAAATCGACATTTCGGGCAAACGCCCTTCATCAGGAATAGAGGCAGGGTGCCTGCAGAGTGGAGAGATAAATGAGAGGAGGGTGGGAGTGGGGAGAAAGTAACATAGAGTACAATAGGTGAGTGAGGGTGGGGATGGAGGTGATAGGTTGGGGGTGAGGGTGGGGGAAGGTAGCAAAGAGTACAATGGGTGGATGGGGGTGGGGATGGAGGTGAGAAGTCAGAGAGGAGGGGGAATATATAGGTGGAAACAAAAATAGGCAGGTAGGACAGGTCATGGGGATGGTGCTGAGCTGAAAGGTTGCGAGGAGACCGAGGTTCAAGTCCCACCTGCTCCAAAGGTGTGTAATAACATCTCTGAATAATAAAGAAAAATGAGTACAAAGGGACAGGTCCTCTTGTGGCATAGTGTTCCTATCCCTGGACCGGGAGTTGCAGGTTCAAGTCTCACATACACCAGGGGTGTGTAATAACATCTCTGAACAAGTTGATTAGGAAACTAGTTTAAATGAAGAATAATTGGGAACTGTAAGCGGAGGAGGGTTGATGGCTGAAGGAAGGTTGATGGCTGAAGAGTACAAGAGAAGGCAGGGTAAATTTGACACAAACACATTAAAAAGGAAACTATTGGAAGGTCTTATGGAGATTGGAGTGATTGGTGCACAGGTGGAGGGCTGAATGCCCGCCATTTTCTGATTCTAAAAGGATTAAGGGTGGGATTGGAAGTGTATCCCCTTCTGAACAACAGTAGTCTACCCCTAACCAAGTGGGATATAAGTGGCCTGTACTTCCCCATGGTCTGACTGTGTTTCTTTCCCTAGGACCGACACGGTCTGCTGCCAATAGGAGTGCACTCTGCTAAGGACCTAATTACGGAGAAGATCTACACAATCATTATACATATCAAAGTGACCACAAAAAACATCAAGAAATTAAGGTAATATTCTAGCCAAGGCAATGAGGGAGTCACTGGGAAGGTGGGAGGAGGGGGGATTTGTTCAGTAAGGTCCAGTGTGCAAATGGAATGGAACGTGGAAGGAGACAGGTACATCTCCAGGGTGACCTCTAGCCCAAGCGGAGGTATCTGATCAGATCTCCCTTGCCTCTACCGGCCACCACAATATTTCGACCTAAGTACGGCTGTTCATCCTGAGTTAAATTTTTGGGACCTCAACAAATTTCGGTGTGGGACTTGGCTCTTCCTTCTCGTGTACCTTTGTGCTACGAGACGATGGCAGCTGTAGACGATACGCAAGGCATTTTGAAAAGAGGGGGGCGCTCCTTATTGGTCAGTGAGGAGTGGAATTTTAGCAAAGATTAGATTAGATTAGATTACTTACAGTGTGGAAACAGGCCCTTCGGCCCAACAAGTCCACACCGACCCGCCGAAGCGCAACCCACCCATACCCCTACCCCTACATTTACCACTTACCTAACACTACGGGCAATTTAGCATGGCCAATTCACCTGACCTGCACATCTTTTGGATTGTGGGAGGAAACCGGAGCACCCGGGAGAAATCCACGCAGACACGGGGAGAACGTGCAAACTCCACACAGTCAGTCGCCTGAGGTGGGAATTGAACCCGGGTCTCTGGCGCTGTGAGGCAGCAGTGCTAACCACTGTGCCACCGTGCCGCCCACATTGAATTTGAATTCAATCATTAAACAAAATCTGGAATTAAGAGTCTAATGATAATCATGACACAATTGTTAAAACAAAAAAAACCTTCTGATTCACAAAAGCCCTTTTGGGGAGGAAATGTGCAGTCTTTACCCAGTCTGGCCCATGTGCGACTCCAGCAATGTGCCCCTTGGGTAATTAGGGATGGGCAATAAATGCCAACCTGCCGAGTGATGCCTCATGTGGTGAATGAATTTTTTAAAAAATTGATAAGGAACCTCCTTAGCAACCACTTGGATGTGATATCTGAGGGCAAAGGACTTGTGTCCGGGCACTAATCTCGGCAGGTGAGGGGGCAGAAAAGGGTCCGTGGAGTGTCTTTACAATTGGCTTCATGTGAAGGAGAGTTTCAAAATAATAGCCGTGCCTGATCTCCGACCCACCACCCCTGGCGTGCGGTACACTAGTTGATAAAGTTCAACATGTCAGTGTTGCTTGTACTGATGACAGTGGCTTGCCTGGAGTTAGCTGCAGAGACTGGCTTTCTGGGAGAGGCTTTGTAGATGACAGCACTGCCTCAGAAAGGGTCAGCTGCCCTGACCAGGACCCTGGGAGATTGCAAGAGGACTCTGGGAGATTGTAGGAGGATCCTGGGAGGTTGCGGGAGGATGCTGGGAATTTGTGGGAGGACGCTGGGAAGTTGTGAGAAATCCTGGGAGATTGTGGGAAGACCTTGGGAGATTTTGGCAGGACCCTGGGAGATTGCAGGAGGACACTAGGAGATTGTGGGAGGATCTTGGGAGGGATAAAACCCACCCTCCCAAAAACAATCCCACAGCTTGGGGGGAATCTCTGAATGCCTCGCTCAAGTGACTCTTCACTTTTATTTTTATTTTGGATTCCCAGCATCTCCAAAGTGCTGGAGAAACTCAGCAGGTGGACCAGCATCTGCGGAGAGAGAGAGAGAGAGAGAAACAGGGTTAATATTTCAGGTCCAGTTTGGAACACCAGAGTCATACTGGACTCGAAATATTAACTCCGTTTCTGTCTCCACAGAAGATGCCAGACCCATTGAGTTTCCCTCGCACTTTTTATTTGCGATTTTCATCCTGTTTCTTACGAGTTGGCGGCAAGGCCGAGAGGACTTCCTAGTGGAGTGTACCCTCTTCTTCATCCAAAGCCTGCGTTCCTCAGAGGATGTGGCTAGATGTTGGCGAAAAGCAGGAACGTTGGTTTACTCACCAGTTCCTTCTCTCTTTTAATATAAGAACACTGAGGCCAATAACAGGTGTCCTGCCCAGCTACCCCAACCAAGATCGAGGCCACTCCTGCTCTCACCCCGTCAGTGCCCACCTCCCAGATACACCTGAAAGAATCAAGCTGAGAAACATTTAGATAGGTGCTCCAGAGTGATTGAGAACGCTTTGTCTTTTCTTCAGGAAACTGGCTCCAAAGTCCTGCAGCAGCGACGATGAGTTCCTCAAGCTGTACCGCATTGAGCAGAAGCACTTAGAGACCGTGCCATGCCTCTCTGCCACTGTGGAGCCCAACGCATGGACCAGCGTCGAGGAGCTCATCAAGTTCGTGAAGACCAGCATCCTCCAGGAACAGCAGAAGATTGTCTGGATCGAGCAGAACAAGTTGTTGCTGGACATTGAGAGCTTGTCATCAGCCGACCTGACCAGCCAATCAGATGTTTCCAGTTGTCTGTAGTGGAGTCGGCTGGAGATCACTCTTGGTAGACCTGAGACAGGTCTAAACCCACAGCAGAACGCTGCCCCACAGTTGACCACCAGTGAATACCCTTAGGACAAGTGTTCAGAGTTCAGGGTTGTGCAGTTCTAAGGATCCAACTGGGACAGTGTAGGGGATTCCTGAACTCCATCTGACCCCGATGTTGGAAATACCTGGGATCGTCTTCAATCACACTGGTAGGGCAGGCTTTGTATTGTGGTTGGAGAGAGTTCAGGCAAACTACTTGGCCATTATTAATAAGAACAGATGATTGGATTTCGGAGAGCAAACTCCAACATCATTTAAAAAGCCAATGTGAATTGCACACCACAGTATTTTCACATAACACTAATCGAGTTACGCTGTTATACAAGGAATCAAAACTTAATGTGTCCATGTGAAATGGGTTTATCGCTCACAACTGAGCGACTTATCCACCACCAAAATCACCGTGACTTGTTATTTTGCTTATTTTTAACACTACTATGTGTGAAGCGGGGTTAGATAACACAGGGACCCCCATGTAATTCACTGACCAGTCAAACACACTGTATTTATTTTTCTATAGCGTTTTAAATTTATATTTCAAGCTATACTTCAAAAGAAAAAAGACTGACGATAATTTGGAGTATACACTACTGTGGAGCGGAGGAGTTTTTGTACAAGTCAGACAGTGGAGACTCAAGGCAATGGTGCGACTGTCAGACTGTAATGTTGACATGGCACAGTGTTTATTGTAAGTGTAACATTCACAATGCAAACACCTAACTCTGCAAACTGTGAAATCATGACATTAGGAAGCAAGGTTTTCTAGACATTATAAAATATATTGCAGGAAGATCTTATTTTTGTGTCTGGCATACCAATTGAATATAGATCCTGTTTTGTATGTACTGACAGTGTTATTGGACTCCTATTTAATGCTTATCCAGGCTGTAACTATCCTTCAATAAGCTTGCACCAATTGCAGAATTCAGATTTGGTTCCAACGTAGAAATGTGTCATCTAATGGTAGTCAAATTATTGCTGCACCCTTTAGCGTTGACCCCTCTAAACCTATCTTTCTATCCTGAAGATGTCTCTAGGTATTTCAGGCCCAGGGCTTTTCTTGAATGGCCATTGACACAGTTGATTCTGGATCAGTGGTGCTGGAAGAGCACAGAAGTTCAGGCAGCATCCAAGGAGCTTCGAAATCGACGTTTCGGGCAAAAGCCTGACACAGTTGAGCCTACTGAGTTAGTTATTCTGCTGGGGTAGGCATCGTTGCAAAGTCTAATCCCATCCTCACCTGCAGGGGGTAACTAAATAATATCGTGGGCCTGACAGTTCAGCTGACCCTTTTTGACTCCGACCCTTAACTGCGGTGAGGCCCACCCGGTCAATGGTGCTCATTTCAACAGCAGGACCAAATGAGAGCTACATCAACACAGAGCCTTGATTGCTCCCGGGACTTGGCATCACTCTGGGCTCTGTTTTCACTCTCACTCCTATCGGAACAAGAGGACAGTACGTGAACTCCAAAGTGAAAAGTAGACTGCATTGTCAAGAAAACTACAAATGCTGCAGGCCCACGGCTATATAAATCATTCAGCTCCCCCAGTTGGATACTGTGTTGTAATATAAGCTGTGATATCACGAGCAAAGTATCAATGTTTACACAAAAATAAATACTTTTGCTAATTGAGTGATTGTGCAAAATTTATTCACAAAGTTTATTCATTCTTTATTTATTGCTCCAGAGGACAGTTAAGAGTCAACCACACTGCTAGAGGTCTGGAGTCACATGTAGACCAGTTTCCTTCCCTAAAGGACTTTAATGAGCTAAATGGGTTTTCCCAACAATCAGTTCCTGGTCATCATTAGACTCTTTCATTGCAGATTAGATAAGATTCCCTACAGTGTGGAAACAGGCCCTTCGATCCAACAAGTCCACACTGACCCTCTGAAGAGTAACCCACCCAGACCCATTTCCCTCTGACTAATGCACCTAACACTATGGGGCAATTTAGTGTGGCCAATTCACCCTGACCTGCACATCTTTGGACTGTGGGAGGAAACCGGATCACCCGGAGGAAACCCACGCAGACACGGAGAGAATGTACAAACTCCACACAGGCAGTCACCCGAGGCTGGAATCGAACCTGGGACCCTGGTGCTGTGAGGCAGCAGTGCTGACCACTGAGACGCATTTTATTGAATTCACACTCCACCATCTGCTATGCTGGGATTTGAACCCAGGTCCCATAACATTATAAAGTCATTGGGATGTACAGCACTGAACCAGACCCTTCGGTACAACTCATCCATGCTGACCAGATATCTTAACCACCCCCACCCCCAAACTTTTAAATGCAGAGAAAATGAAAAGCAAAGCTCTCTCCAATGAAAACAAACTGAAATTAAAGTAACCTCGACATCATCCCCATTAAACAATCCCAGGACAGGAACAGCAGGGGGATTAAACAGAGTAAAACTTCCTTGGCTTGTTCATAAAAGCAGAAGTCAAAAATAATAATGATGAAACAGCCCCAAGTGGGGCACTGTATCAAAATCAAACTGAAACTGATACAACCAAACAGAAACTTACTGAAATTAGGATAGTGCTGCCCAGGGTGACAACGCACCCCTGGCACTGCAGTGCCCACTGGTCTCTGAAGACTCCACCGTACTAGTGAGCGCCACATCCTCCTCGCCAGGGACACACGAGCACACACATAACCACATGCCCAGGGACACACGAGCACACACATAACCACGTCCCCAGGGACACAGGAGCACACACATAACCACATCCCCAGAGATACACGAGCACACACATAACCACATCCCCAGGGACACACGAGCACACACATAACCACGTCCCCAGGGATACACGAGCACACACATAACCACGTCCCCAGGTATACACGAGCACACACATAACCACATCCCCAGGGATACACGAGCACACACATAACCACGTCCCCAGGGTCACACGAGCACACGCATAACCACGTCCCCAGGGACACATGAGCACACACATAACCACGTCCCCAGTGATACACGAGCACACGCATAACCACGTCTCCAGGGATATACGAGCACACACATAACCACATCCTCAGGGACACACGAGCCCACACATAACCACGTCCCCAGGGTCACACGAGCACACACATAACCACATCCTCAGGGACACACGAGCACACACATAACCACATCCTCAGGGACACCCGAGCACACACATAACCACGTCCCCAGGGTCACATGAGCACACACATAACCACATCCCCAGGGATACACGAACACACACATAACAACGTCCCCAGGGTCACACGAGCACACACATAACCACATCCCCAGGGACACATGAGCACACACATAACCACATCCCCAGGGATACACGAACACACACATAACAACGTCCCCAGGGTCACATGAGCACACACATAACCACATCCCCAGGGATACACGAACACACACATAACAACGTCCCCAGGGTCACGCGAGCACACACATAACCACGTCCCCAGGGACACACGAGCACACACATAACCACGTCCCCAGGGACACACAGGGGCCAAACTGCTCCCAATATTCCAAGTAGGGTGGGACCAGAGTCTTGTATTGCTGAGGCTGTGTATCCGGGTCTCTGGATTAACAGAGCAGCGATAATGTCACTATCTCCCTGGTGGTGAACTGCCTCCTCAGGCCACTGCAGACCATGTGCTGTAATGGTCTAGAGGGACAGGGTTCCAGGATTGTGATCTCCAACAGTGAAGGAGTAATATTATAGTGCCATGCCAAGGTGGTGTGTGGCTTGTAGAGGAATCTGTTGGATCCCCAGTAGGGGCTAGGGGTCATGGGGTTTAGAAGGTGGTGTCAAGAGTCCTGGCAAGTTGCTGCAGAACATCTTGTAGCTGGTACCCAATGCCGTCGCTGTGCATTGATGGTGGAGGGACTGAATGTTGACAGTGGTGGGTGAGATGCCAATGATATAGGGACTGCTCTGTCATGAACGACGCTGAGCTTCTTTAGTACTGTGTCATCCGGGCCTGGCTTGGGCCTTGTAGATAGAGGGCAGGGTTTTGAAATATGTGACTCGGCAGAAGTGAGAACTACAGATGCTGGCGAGTAGAGTCGAGAGTGTGGTGCTGGATAGGCACAGCAGGTTAGGCAGCATCCGAGGAGCAGGAGAATCAACATTTCGGGCATAAGTCATCATCCCGATGAAAGGCTTTTGCCCAAAACGTCGATTCTCCTGCGCCTCAGATGCTGCCTGACCTGCCATGATGTTCCAGCACCATGCTCTCAACGTTAAAATATGCGATCCCTCTGCACACTTGAAGAGATTTAACTTATATTTTCACACAGTATCTCATTGTGCACATTACAATACAAATTGCCACAGATAAATCTTTTCTTTCACCAACAGGGGCTGATCGAGTGGGCAAAGGTTTAAGGTGAGAAGGAAAGCTTTAACAGGGACTCAAGGGGCAACTTTTTCACACAGAGGGTGGTACGTGTATGGAATGAGCTGCCAGAGGAAGTGGTGGAGGCTGGTACAATTACAGTATTTAAAAGGTATCTGGATGGGTATATGAATAAGAAGTGTTTAGAGGGATATGGGCCGTGTGCTGGCAAATGGGACTGGATTAATTTAGGATATCTGGTTGGCACGGACAAGTTGGACTGAAGGGGTTTGTTTCTGTGCTGTACAGCTCTATGTCGGAGGTTCCTTTATCACTGGCTATTTTGGAATTTCGGGAGAGTTAAAGGCTAACCAGGCCATTTCCTTGTAAATTGGGAGAAACAGGCTTCCTGAGATAAGATAGCACTGGGCGACACTTCTGGCTGAATTGTCCCTTCAGTGCCTGCAGATTATTTTCATGAATTAGCTTGCATGGTAATGAGGAACAGTATCGACATTAACCATTGGTGATGAAAGTGTAACTTTGGTGCTAGTTTGCATGGGATTCATTACCAACGGAACTGGACGCTAACTGGTTAATAAACTTACTCCTCCAAGGATTCAAGAACACTGAAGCCAGGAAGCCTTGTTTGAAGGAAATTTGTCTAAAGTAAACAACACGGACTGTTTATGTGAAGAGACTGTTTACGACAGATTCAGGAACAGATACATGCTGAAACAGGCACCTTTGATGTAGCAGAAAAAAATAAGGTGTACCATGGTCTTCAACAGTTGAGAATTTGAAAAGTTGCTCTCTCAGGGTGTAATGGATACAAGTGAGAGTCAGGAAACATTTCTGTCAGAGAACCCCACTTGGGAGATCACCGGCTGTTGGACAATAAAGAAGTCGCCTCTGCAATGGAGCCACAGAAAACAGGAGCAGGCCATTCGGCCCTTCACAATATCATCATGGCATCCCAACTCAGTACTTGTTCCCACATTCTCTCCTTACACTTTGTGAGTTACTGGGTCTTAGCGTTCTGTGTAACTTGGAGGTGGAGAGGGCACTTGCTGTTTGGTGACAATGGGCACCATACTGAGCAACACTCCAAATAATGGGCATAGATGTAGAAACAGGCCATTCAGCCCATCGAGCTCACGCCGACCTTCTGAAGATCATTCCCTCCAACACTGCATTTCCCACAGCTGACCCGCACAACATGGGTGATTTAGCACAGCCAATTCACCTCAGCTGCACATCTGCAGACTGTGGGAGGAAACCCACACAGACTTGTGGGGGGGGGGATTTGTGCAAACTCAACACAGACAATCACCCGAGGCTGGAATCGAACCTGAGACCATGGTGCTGAATCATTGGCAAGGGTGTATGAAGATATAATCAGCTCAGCTCCTGAATTCCTTGAAGAGTTAAAATCACACTGCATTGCACTGGTGATGAACAACACACCCACTGTTTTTAACGGTTTGTTTTGAAAGGATTAACCATTCGATGATAATGTGCTCCAAGCCAGCTTCAGTGCACCGCGAAGAGGCTCCCTGAGCCCAATGTGAACACAACCTTCTGCAATTCTAAAACTGAGAGGAGGAATCAATTTTAATTTTCTTTCTTCTTTCCTGAGATGTGGGCATCACTGGCAAGGCCACTCTCCCCCATCCCTAATTGCCCTGGTAGACAAGCAGGCGGCTGGAGGAACACAGCAAGCCAGGCAGCATCAGTAGGGGCAGGCAGGAGGCTGGGGGAACACAGCAAGCCAGGCAGCATCAGGAGGGACAGGCAGGAGGCTGGAGGAACACAGCAAGGCAGGCAGCATCAGGAGGGACAGGCAGGAGGCTGGAGGAACACAGCAAGCCAGGCAGCATCAGGAGGGACAGGCAGGAGGCTGGGAGAACACAGCAAGGCAGGCAGCATCAGGAGGCACAGGCAGGAGGCTGGGGGAACACAGCAAGCCAGGCAGCATCAGGAGGGACAGGCAGGAGGATGGGGGAACACAGCAAGCCAGGCAGCATCAGGAGGGACAGGCAGGAGGATGGGGGAACACAGCAAGCCAGGCAGCATCAGGAGGGACAGGCAGGAGGATGGGGGAACACAGCAAGCCAGGCAGCATCAGGAGGGACAGGCAGGAGGATGGGGGAACACAGCAAGCCAGGCAGCATCAGGAGGGACAGGCAGGAGGATGGGGGAACACAGCAAGCCAGGCAGCATCAGGAGGGACAGGCAGGAGGCTGGAGGAACACAGCAAGCCAGGCAGCATCAGGAGGGACAGGCAGGAGGCTGGAGGAACACAGCAAGCCAGGCAGCATCAGGAGGGACAGGCAGGAGGCTGGAGGAACACAGCAAGCCAGGCAGCATCAGGAGGGACAGGCAGGAGGCTGGAGGAACACAGCAAGCCAGGCAGCATCAGGAGGGACAGGCAGGAGGCTGGAGGAACACAGCAAGGCAGGCAGCATCAGGAGGGACAGGCAGGAGGCTGGGGGTACACAGCAAGGCAGGCAGCATCAGGAGGGACAGGCAGGAGGCTGGGGGTACACAGCAAGGCAGGCAGCATCAGGAGGGACAGGCAGGAGGCTGGGGGTACACAGCAAGGCAGGCAGCATCAGGAGGGACAGGCAGGAGGCTGGGGGTACACAGCAAGGCAGGCAGCATCAGGAGGGACAGGCAGGAGGCTGGGGGAACACAGCAAGGCAGGCAGCATCAGGAGGGACAGGCAGGAGGCTGGGGGAACACAGCAAGGCAGGCAGCATCAGGAGGGACAGGCAGGAGGCTGGGGGTCACAGCAAGGCAGGCAGCATCAGGAGGGACAGGCAGGAGGCTGGGGGTCACAGCAAGGCAGGCAGCATCAGGAGGGACAGGCAGGAGGCTGGGGGAACACAGCAAGGCAGGCAGCATCAGGAGGGACAGGCAGGAGGCTGGGGGAACACAGCAAGGCAGGCAGCATCAGGAGGGACAGGCAGGAGGCTGGGGGTACACAGCAAGGCAGGCAGCATCAGGAGGGACAGGCAGGAGGCTGGGGGAACACAGCAAGGCAGGCAGCATCAGTAGGGACAGGCAGGAGGCTGGGGGAAACGCAGCAAGCCAGGCAGCATCAGTAGGGGCAGGCAGGAGGCTGGGGGAACACAGCAAGCCAGGCAGCATCAGGAGGGACAGGCAGGAGGCTGGGAGAGCACAGCAAGCCAGGCAGCATCAGTAGGGGCAGGCAGGAGGCTGGGAGAACACAGCAAGCCAGGCAGCATCAGGAGGGACAGGCAGGAGGCTGGGGGAACACAGCAAGGCAGGCAGCATCAGGAGGGACAGGTAGGAGGCTGGTGGAACTCCTGCCTGTCCCCCCGATGCTGCCTAGCTTGCTGTGTTCTCCTAGCCTCCTGCCCTATTCAATAGCATCATGGCTGATCTGATATCCCTCACGTCCACTTTCCTGCCCATTCCCATTGACTCTTAATTCTCCAACTCATCAGGGATCGATCTCAGCCTTAAATGCACGCAAGGAATCTGCCGCCAGAGCTCTCTTGAGCCAAGGAGTTCCAAAGACAACCCTCTGAGAGAGTGAATTCCTCCTGACCTTAATTCTGAGACTGTGCCCCACTCCAGTCCTTTAACCTCCCAGGAGGGGGGATCATCCCCTCAGCATTTACCCCGTCAAGCCCCTTCAGAATCCATTGAGATCTTCCAAACTTCAGCGTGTGGAGTCCCCAACCTGTTTCACCTTAGAGTGGGAGGATGCAGGGTCAGTTCTGACCATGCTGATAGAGGAGGCGCTGCCACAGTCTGCACACACACACACACACACACACAGTGTACGACTTAATCAGCCACGACTGAAGGGTCTGTTTTCTGTCGATTTGTTTCGATTTTTCTCGTTTCCTCCCGGATTCTCAGAATTTGCAGAAAGCTGTTTTGGTTCTGCGTGGGGGCGCCTCTGCAAAGATGAGTCCAAAAACTGGGAGTGTTCTGCAAAGAGCTGCAGGACGATCATTTCTGGTCATTTTCTCTCTCTCACTCTCTTTCTCTGGAGAATGGGGGGAGGGAGTGGAGAGTCTGGATTGACAGCTGCATTACCTCCTCCTCCATCTCTCTCTCTCTCTCCCAAATGTCATTTCTCGACCAGTGACTCGCCTGGACACATCGAGGGAGGCGACAGACAGAAACATTTAAAAAAAAAACTCCTCTTGAAAAAGAAAGAGAATAAAATTAACTTTTGCTGAAATAGACCACCCTTGAGAAATGGCAAATTGATCAATTTCAGTCCGCTTGAAATCCCCTCGCCTTAAGGGACAGCCAGCGGCTTGATTATTTTTCTCTCTCTCTCTCTCTCTGTTCTTCCACTTGGCTGGAAGAGAGAGAAAAAAACTTTTCTCAAACATTTCCTCCTCTCTCTCTCTCTCTCTCAGTGTGTGGAGGCGTTATGGCCGGGTTGGAAGAAGCCTGGACGAATGGTTGCTTTCCCAGTTGCTTCGGTTCTCAGGATGAGCTGGAGATGAGGAGACGGAGCAAGGGGATTGACCATATGTTGGCCAAGGAGAGACCCTATCTGAGGAGGATGGTCAAAATCTTGCTGCTGGGAGCCGGGGAGAGCGGCAAAAGCACCTTCCTGAAACAGATGAGGATCATCCATGGCCAAGACTTTGATCGCAAGACCCTCGTGGAGTACCGGGACACCATCTACGGGAACATCATCACCGGGGTGCGAGTGTTGGTGGACGCCAGGGAGAAACTGGGGTTGCCCTGGGCTAACAGTGACAACGAGAAACATGGACTCTTCCTGATGGTCTTCGAGAGCAGCTGCATTGGGGTTGGCGAAGGGCACTTCCAGAGGGCATTGCCCGCCATCCAAGCCCTGTGGCAAGACCAGAGCATCCAGGGGGCCTACGAGAGAAGGAGTGAGTTTCAGCTGGTAAGCTGCCAATGTAGGGGGCACGGTTTGCATTCCCGGTCTCCAAATCCCACCCCTCTTCGCTTCCTGTTGTTTGGAAGGTGATATTTCTGTGTAGGAATGCGTGGGCGTTGTTTTGGGCTGGGCGCTGCATTTATTGCCCGTCCCTAGTTGCCCCCTTGGAGAAGGCGGGTGTGGGTGGGTGGGTGGGTGGTAGATTGTTTCCTTGAACCAGCCGCAGTCCATGTGCTACAGGAGCTGTTAGGGAGGGAGTTCCGGGATTTTGACCCAGCCATAGTGCAATTGGCAGCCCATATTGTCCAAGTCAGTGGCTTTGGAGGGGATTGGGGAGGTGGTGATGTTCCAATGCATCACCTGTCTCATGTGTCTAAGCGGTAAAGGCTGCGGATTTGGAAAGGGCAGTTGAAGGAGCCTTGGTGAGTTGCTGCTGTGTATCTGATGGATGGTAAAGTCTGCTCCCATTGTGTGTGAGTGCTGGAGGCTGTGACTGATGAAGGTGGAGGATGTGGTGCCAATCAAGCGGGGGGCTGCTTTGTCCCGGATGGCGTCAAGCTTCTTGAATATTGTTGGAGTTGCACCCAAGTCGGGAGTATTTCATCACACTCCTAATTTGCGTCACGTGGATAGTGAAGTTTGGGGAGTCAGGAAGTGAGTTACTCACTGCAGGATTCCCAGCCTCTGACCTGCTCTTGTAGCCACTGAGTTCAGTTTCTGGTCCATGATAACCGACAGGATGTTGATAATGGGGAGATTAGGTGATGGTGTCAAGAGGTGGGGGGGGTGGGGGGGGCAGGAGGGGGGAATTGTTAAACTCCCTTTTGTTGGAAATAGTCATGGCCTGTGATTTTAAGAATCATGGAACTATAGAACCCCTACAGTGTGTAAAGAGGCCATTCGGCCCATTGAGTTTGCACTGACCCTTTAAAGAACATCCCACCCAGATCCAGACACCTACTGTTATGCTTTATCCATGTAATCCTGCCTTTCCAATGGCTATCCCACCTAGCCTGCACATCCCTGGAAACTACAGGGTAATTTAGCCTGGCCAATCCACCCTAACCTTCACATCTTTGGACTGTGGAAGGAAGCTGTGAATATTGCTTTCTGTTGATCAGTTTGAGATGGAGTATTGTTCAGGTTGTATTGCATATGGACACGGGACTGTTTCAGTATCTGAGGAGTTGTGGGTGTTACTGAATTCTGTGCAATCATGATCGAATGTTCTCTGACCTTGTGATTGTGGGAAGGTCAGGGATAGAGGAGCTGAAGGGAGTTGTGTCAACGATACTGCCCCAGGGGGTCCCTGCAGTGATCTCCTGAGGCTGAGATAATGGACTTCTGACAACTCCTGATATAAGCTGCAGCTATTCCTGTATCCAGGGGGACCTGGGGGCCTGGAAACTATTGATTTGAGTGAGGACAAAGCAGAGTGTGACTCTTTCCTCATGTGAATCCCAGGTTGGGGGTGTACTTTTGGAATGTGAATCCTGGCTAATTCGCTCCCGGTCCAAGGCCACAAGCCTGTGGGGTGGGGGGACACAGTCACCAACCACAGACGGACACATCTGCCAAACATGGCTGGTCGCGTTTCTATTGGTCAAAAAGCCTTTGATGCCTCGCCCAATATACTTGTTGCATGAGTAGACAAAAGGGTTTGGAGAAAATATTTCGTTTCTTTGAAGAAAAGCCTTTTCTAAACAACTCTGCAGTTTATCGGCCACGTTCTCCAGGCCAGCTCTGAGAGGCTGAAATCCTGGGAACCTGACGTGGTTACGATCGGAAGCACATTCAGCATTAAGCAAAGGAACCTGCCAGGTTCGGATTGCTCATGAACAACTCAGAACCCATCTCTGGAGCCTTTGCAACAGTTTAATATGGCAATTACTGAATCATAACAATCACACCGTCCCTCAGACACATGAATCAGGAACGCATGTAGGCCAGCTAGTCTCTTTAGCCTGCTCTGCCTTTCAGTAGGGCTATGACTGCAGTCTCCCCGGATAATCACTGACTCTCTTCCGTTTGCCTGTGTATATAACTCTGCTGATGGCACTGACAAAGTTTACAGAGAGCATTTGGTTTGTAGTTCGGGCAGCCAACATAATCAAAGACCGCTCCCACCCCGGTTATAATCTCTTCCAAACTCACAGGGCAGAAGATACAAAAGCTTAACCATTCATGCTAACGGGTTCCAGAACAGCTTCTTCCCCACTGTTATTAGACTTCTGAATGGACCTCTCAAATTTTCAATCTAATGTTAACCTCCCTCTTTGTGCACCTTCCTTCCAGCCGCAGTGTCGTATCCCTCGTTCTGTTTCATCACTGAATCCCTATGGTGTGGAAACAGGTCCACGCAGACTTGTGGCCCTGGACTGGGAGGGAATTAGCCAGGATTCACATTCCAAAAGTACACCCCTCACCTGGGATTCTCATGAGGAAAGAGTCACACTCTGCTTTCTCCTCCCTGTGCCTCAAATCAATAATTTCCAGGCCCCTGTGGATACAGGAATAGCTGCAGATTACATCAAGTGTTGTCAGATGTCCGCAACAACCCTCCTAAGAGTATCCCACCCAGACCCATTCCCTTCACCTATTTCTATACATACCCCCTGATTAATGCACCTAACCTACACATCCCTGATCACCTACATTAGCACAACCAATCCACCCTACACATCTTTGGACTGTGGGAGGAAACCGGTACACCCAGAGGAAACCCACGCAGACACGGGGAGAATGTGCAAACTCCACACAGACAATTGCCCGAGGCTGGAATTGAACCCCTGGTGCTGTGAGGCAGCAGTGCTGACCACTGAGCCACCATTCTATTGCCCTGATGCACTTTGTGCGGTATGATCTGCCTGTACTGCACTCAAAACAAAACTTTTCACTGTACCCAGGTACATGTGACAATAAATAATCAAATCAATTCAAATTAACCCTGTTCAGTGATCTTGGGACTTGAACCCAGGTCTTTTGACACTGCCCCAGCCTTACCTAGCACCCTCTCTTTATACCATTACAGATAAGAGCTGATGAATAAGTTAACTGGTTAACATGAACAACCATCCTTTAAAGGAACACTGTCCCAGAAATCCAATCTTAAGAGGAAAGTTACAAACTGGAATTTGGAGTGGCAGTGATGCATTGTTAATTCCAGTGGACTGGTCAGCAAGAATCCCAGGATTTGGGGACATGGGTTTGAATCCCACCGTGGGAGATGGTGAGATTTGAATCCAGTAAAATCTGGAGATAAAAGCTCTTTTAATGGCAACCATTGAATTGTTGTAAAAACCCACTCCTGTCCCTTTGGGAGGGAATTCTTCACCTTGTCTGGCCTACATTGTGACTCCAGACCCACAGCAATGTGGCTCACTCCTAACTGCACTGTGGAACGGTTTAACCAGCTGCAGAGTTCAAAGCAGCGAGGAATGGTTAACAAATACAGGCCTTGCCAGCAATGTCCACCTCCCCTTCACGAATAGAAAAAAACTCCCGGGGGACGATGGTCGATTCTAGCCCATCTCTTTTGACGTGCTCAAAGTTCTCAGTTAAAACAATATTCTTCCCATTTGCCAACTTAAAGGCGTATAACATGACAAGATTTCAAGTTTTAAAAACACAGCTGGGCTGAGAGGTGTCAAATGGAGTTTAATGCGGACACCTGTGAGGTGATTCACTTTGGTCGGAGTAACCGGAATGCAAAGTACTGGGCTATTGGTAAGATTCTTGGTAGTGTAGATGAGCAGAGAGATCTCGGTGTCCAGGTACACAGATCCTTGAAAGTTGCCACCCAGGTTGACAGGGCTGTTAAGAAGGCATAAGTGTTTTAGCTTTTATTAATAGAAGAATCGGGTTCCGGAACCATGAGGTTATGCTACAGCTGTACAAAACGCTGGTGCGGCTGCACTTGGAGTATTGTGTACAGTTCTGGTCACCACATTATAAGAAGACGTGGAAGCTTTGGAAAGGGTGCAGAGGAGATTTACTAGGGTGTTGCCTGGTATGGAGGGAAGGTCTTACGAGGAAAGGCTGAGGGACTTGAGGCTGTTTTCATTACAGAGAAGGAGGTTGAGAGGTGACTTAATAGAGACATATAAGATAATCAGAGGGTTAGATAGGGTGGACAGGGAGAGCCTTTTTCCAAGAATGGTGACGGCGAGCACAAGGGGGCATAGCTTTAAATTGAGGGGTGATAGATATAGGACAGATGTCAGAGGTAGTTCCTTTACTCAGAGAGTAGTAAGGGAATGGAATGCTTTGCCTGCAACGGTAGTAGATTTGCCAACTTTAAGTACATTTAAGTCGTCATTGGACAAGCATATGGACGTACATGGAATAGTGTAGGTTAGATGGGCTTCAGATTGGTATGACAGGTCGGCGCAACATCGAGGGCCGAAGGGCCTGTACTGCGCTGTAATGTTTTATGTTCTAAACCTCATAAAGAACAAACTAACATCAACACCAACTCAACATTGGAGAAAGTGAGTGCTGCAGATGCTGGAGATTAGAGTCAAGAGTGTGGTGCTGGAAAAGCACAGCAGGTCAGGCAGCATCCGAAGAGCAGGAGAGTCAACGTTTTGAGCATAAGCTCTTCATCAGGAATGTTGAGGGAGGTGGGCTGGGGGGAAGGTAGCTAGGAATGCGATAGGTGGATGAAGGTGGTGGGGGTGATGGTGATTGGTCAGAGAGGTGGGTGGAGCAGAACGTCGATCCTCCTGCTCATCAGATGCTGTCTGACCTGCTGTGCTTTTCCAGCACCACACTTTTGACACCAACTCAACATTGTTCAGTAGACAACCAACTCTAACCACAGAAAAGCTCGTTCTGTTAGTCTCCATAGGAACCAGAACGAGGTTGTTTGGCTCAATGAATCTGCTGTGCCTTTCAATCACAGCTGGTATGTGTCTCAATCCCATTCCCTGCCTCCTGAGCTCTCAGCAAGCGTCACTGGACCCGAAACGTTAACTCTGATTTCTCTCCACAGGTGCTGCCAGACCTGCTGAGCTTTTCCAGCAATTCCTGTTTTTGTTTCTGATTTCCAGTGTCCGCAGTTCTTTCATTTTTTTTTAAACAAAGGGAAAAACGTTTTAATAAGAAAACGCTATTGTCGGTATAAGTGGAGATCACATTGAAAGCTCTCAGCATTTCGATTAATTAATTACTTTTTGAGAGTGGCATCGTGTGATGACAATTTGCATTTATATATATTTTCAATCAACCTGGTCAGGAATGTATCTGGAGCAGGTTGGACTAGATCACAAGCCTCTTGGCTCAGAGATAAAGGCTTTACCATGGTGTCATCAAGCCATAGAGATATACAGCACGGAAACAGACCCTTCGGTCCAACTCGTCCATGCTGCCCAGATATTTCTAAACTAATCTAGTCCCATCTGCCAGCACTTGGCCTATATCTCACTAAACCCTTCCTATTCATAGACCCATCCAGATGCCTTTTAAATGTTGTAATTGTACCAGCCTCCACCACATCCCCTGGCAGCTCATTCCATACACGTACCACCCTCTGCCCCTTAGGTCCCTTTTATATCTTTCTCCCCTCACCCTAAACCTATACCCTCTAGTTCTGGGCTCCCCCACCCCAGGGAAAAGACCTACCTATGCCCCTCATGATTTTATAAACCTCTATAAGGTCACCCCTCAGCCTCTGACCCTCCAGGGAAAACAGCCCCAGCCTGTTCAGCCTCTCCCTGTAGCTCAAATCATCCAACCCTGGCAACATCCTTGTAAATCTTTTCTGAATCCTTTCAAGTTTCACAACATCTTTCCGATAGGAAGGAGACCGGAATTGCACGCACTATGACAAAACAGGCTTAACAACACACTGAATGAGGCTACTGAACCTCAGCAATGTTTCCGCCAGGATTTGGACCAGGAACCTTACTCTGTGTCCGACGACTGTGATAACTACTACACGACAGAAACAGGGCAATGAGAACAACAAAGAGAGAGTACAGGACTTGAAAGGCTCTAGTGAGCATTGAGCTCTCAACTCCTGGTTTATAAGGGCCAATGGCCTAACAACTGAGCTGTGGGACCTGAGTCAAGTTTGCAATAAAATTTCCTAAGGTGCCTAACAAAGTGCAGTACAAACTATAAGCTGAGTTGTATAAAGTGATATTCAAACTGTGTGACCAAATCCTTGGACAAAGAGGTAAGATTTGAAGGGAGGGTTTAGATTTAGATTTAATTGTCATGCATACTCAAGTCCAGGAGTACACGTGGAAAGTGTACATTGTTGTCAAAGAATCCCTACAGTGTGGAAACAGGCCCTTCGGCCCAATAAGTCCACACCGACGCTCCTAAGAGTAACCCACCCAGACCCATTCCCCCACCCTATTACTCTCCATTCACCCCTGGCTAATGTACCTAATCTACACATCCCTGAACACTATGGGCAATTTAGCATGGCCAGTTCACCCTAACTTGCACATCTTTGGATTGTGGGAGGAAACCAGAGCAAACCCACACAGACATAGGGAAAACATGCAAACTCCACACAGTCACCCAAGGCTGGAATCGAACCTGGGCTCCTGCCATTGTAAGGCAGCAGTGCTAACCAATGAGCCACCGTGCTGCCCTTCCCAGCATCATCTTAGATACAGGGTAGCTAAGTACAAAATCTTAGGTACAAAAATAGAAAGACAAAGAAATAAGTTTAAACAGTTCACCGCTATAGTTAGTTTTAATATAAAGTAGAAAAATAAAGAAATAAAATTAGAAGTTAAACATTACAGTCCTTTCTTAAACTATGGGCCTGCAGTCGCTCCAAACTGGGCTTTCCCTTTGAGGGCACGCTGTCTGCCCTGGGCTACTTCCCACCCGGGGTCACCATCAGCAACGCTGCCAATCGCTACTTCCCCGCTGACCGCCATCTTGGCTCATGCTGGGCCTCAACCTCAGATTAGATTACCTACGGTGTGGAAACAGGCCCTTCGACCCAACACGTCCACACCGACCCTCTGAAGAGTAACCCACCCAGACCCACCTTCCCTCTGACTAATGCACCTAACACTATGGGCAATTTAGCGCGGCCAATTCACCCTAACCTGCACATCTTTGGAATGTGGGAGGAAACCGGAGCACCCAGAGGAAACCCACGCAGACACGGGGAGAATGTGCAAACTCCACACAGTCAGTCGCGCAAGGCTGGAATTGAACCTGGGTCCCTGGTGCTGGGAGGCAGCAGTGCTAACCACTGAGCCACCATGCTGCCCCGTACCCACTGCTGCCTCCATGGCCAGAAGGCAGGTTGAAAAAAAGCACCAAGAAACTGAAAAAAAAGGAAGAAAAAGAAAAATGAAGAAAGGAAAGATTAGGAAGGAAGAAAAGCCGACGGAATGGAGGAGACCCGTGCTCGAGTCCGGACACTGCCTACTCTGTCGTCGCCATCTTGGACAGAGAGAGTGGCGGGAAGGTTTATGCAGGGAGTTCCAGAGTACGGGGTGTGGGTCACTGAGCGTACAGCCCCAGTGGAGTAGCGATTAAAGTCGGGGATACGTGCAAGAGGCTGTGATTGGAGAGATGCAGTCTCAGAGGGTCGGGCGGTAAGGGCAGAGAGATCTGTATGCAAGGAGGTGAATTTCCTCAACTCCACTTTCCCGCCTTCACCCGTGATTCCCTCACTCGTTAGAAATCTCGCTATCTCACCCTAATGAGCCAACTTCGGCAGCCCTCTGAGAGGAAAGATTCCTCCTCATTCCAATTCTAAATTTGCAACCCCTCACTCTGAGAACAAAACAGCTTTTTTAAAACTTCATTCACGGGTCATCTCTGGCTAGGCCTATTTATTCCCCATCCCTAATAACCCAAAGGGCAGCTTAAGAGTCAACCACTTCGCTGTGGGTCTGGCGTCACATGTCAGCCAGACCAGGTAAAGGATGACAGTTAGAGAAAATGCTGGAAAATCTCAGCAGGTCTGGCAGCATCTGTAAGGAGAGAAAAGAGATGACATTTCGAGTCTAACTGACACTTTGTCAAAGCTGAAGAGAAAAGAGCTGATGTTGCAAGTCTAGCTTTGACAAAGGGTCAGTTAGACTCGAAACGTCAGCTCTTTTCTCTCCTTACAGATGCTGCCAGACCTGCTGAGATTTTCCAGCATTTTCTCTTTTGGTTTCAGATTCCAGCATCCGCAGTAATTTGCTTTTAGAAAGGATGACAGTTCCCTCCCTAAAGGGCCTTAGTGAACCAGATGGTTTTAATCCCCAACAACTAACAACAGATTCATGGCCATCACTAGACTCCTAATTCCACATTTGTTATTGAAGTCAATTCCCACTATCCGTTGTGGTGGGATTGAAACCCGAGTCCCCAGGACTTTACGTGGGTCTCTGGGTTAACAGTCTACCGATAATACCACTAGGCAGGCCATCACCTCCTCATTTCTCCAGAAGCGAAAGGTTGCTTGAATGTTAAGAGTGCCACTCCTGAGTATGTTTCTCAGTATTCAACATCTTTCCTATGTAGTCTCGAGGAGGAACAAGAACAGAAATTACTGCAAAAGGTCAACAGGTCTGGCAGCATCTGTGGAGAGAAACCCGAGATAACATTTCAGGTCCAGTGATTCCTCCTCAGAACCTTGCGCCTTTTATTTAGTCTCCAGGAGGAATTTCTTCAGCCGGAGTTGGGGGCTGAATCTGCCATAGAGGGCTGTAGACCTTCATTGAGTGTCTTTAAGGGAGAGATAGACAGGTGTGTGATTACTAAGGGGATCAAGAGTTACAGGGAAAAGGTAGGAGAATGGGGTTGAGGAACATATCAGCCATGATTCAGATTCGATGGGTCGAATGGCCTAATTCTGCTCCTATATCTTATGGTCTTACACACTGCTATAGCAGAGGGTGGCATTACAAACACCATGATCAGAGAGACAGAGTGAGACATGCTCTATCAGTGTTCAATGCAGCTGCTCTATTGTATCCACTCTACCTTGAGACATGGCTGAGGGAAATGTTTGAGAATGAATGTTCATTATTTTGATGTGTATCATGCTGGATGTCACTTTCCCCCCTCTGCAAAAGATGAATGGTTTAAGGATTTAAGAATTAAGCAGTACTGTATGCCAACTGCTCTGTGCCTGAAGAGCTATGTTTACTCACAGTCTCAGATGAAGAAAGGGACGTTATTATCGTGAAACCAACTACAGTCAAAGGCTTAACACAGTTTGATATGCTGCTTTCTCAGTAGTTTGTTGGGTATATTCCATCTCAATGGGAGGAAGTCTGGAGAGAGATGCAGTGATTGAGGTTTATTCTGAGCAGCTCCGTGATGCGGGACTCAGTGCTCTCTAGGACGCACACCGAGACAAACGTGCCTGGAAGACCATTGTGTCGGTGAAAGACGCTCTTTGGTCTGCCCGAAACGTGTTGGTCTTCCAGAGCAAGGAGTTGACCCCAACTGAGTGTTACAGACTGGCACATTCCAAGCTCCAGGACTACTAAAGCTTAAGGCAGCGACTGCCAAGGCACAGTGGGGAAAGACCACTGTGTGAGGTCATTCTGCTGAAGGTTAATGGGGGTCTATTCAGCTATCAGACCCTCTGACTGCCTCCAATATATATAAATATAGTCTTGTAAGAGATGGCTTTGGTTTATTTGTGGATAGAGTCAAACTCCAATGTTTGTTTGCTTCTCCATTTGCTACTCTACAGAACTGAACTGCTTCAGTGACTCTGTCTGTATATAAAGATATTTTTATGAATAAAGCATGTTTTCATAAAAAAACTAAGGAAAGATATACTGGCATCTGTGGCAGTCCAGGGAGGGTTCCCCAGGGGGACCCCAGGGCTGTCTTATGAGGAGAGGTTGAGTAGGTTGGGCCTGTACTCATTGGAATACAGAAGAATGAGAGGCGACCTTATCAAACATAGAAGCTTCTGAAGTGACTTGACAGGGTAGATGTAGAAAGGTTATGTCCCCTTGTGGGAGAGTCCAGGACAAGAGGGTATAATCTCAAAGATCCATCCCACCCTGGCAAGGCTTTTCAACAACCTCTACCGTCGGGGAGACGGTACAGAAGCCTGAACGAACACACACCAGCCAGTTTCGAAACAGTTTCTACCCTACTGTTGTTAGAATACTGAATGGACTCACAAACTCTTAACATTCGCCTGTTCCTGTGTTTTTGTTTTTGCTGCTGTTTACCTATTATTTACTATCTAACTCTGTGATCAGCCTGTATTGCTCGGAAGGCAAAGCTTTTCACTGTGTCTCAGTACACGTGACAATAAATTCAATTCAATTCAATCTCGTAATAAAGGATCGCACTTTCAAGACAGAGATGACGAGGAATTCCTTCTGTCTGAGGGTAGTGAATCTGTGGAATGCTTTACTGCAGGGGGTGTTACGGTGGCTGAGTGGTTAGCACTGCTGCCTCATAGGGCTAGGGACCCTGGTTCAATTCTAGCTTTGGATGACTACCTGTGCAGAGTTTACGTGTACTCTGTGTGGATTTTATCCCAAAGATGTCTGAAGGATAGGTGGATTGGCTGTGGGAGCAAGGGGTTAGGGTGGGTGGCTGCTTTGGTGGGCCAAATGGCCTTTGTGATGCACTGCAGAGATTTGATTCAATGAAAGGCCTGTCGATAATGAGTCATTCAGTATATTCAAAGCAGAGACAGGCAGAGTTTTAATTACAGTCGGTTCTGCTATAGCGTGTGTTCCTTCAGCGCAAATTGGCTCGAATGCGTTTGAAGAATTTTGACCACCATTTGTAGAACCTTCCCGACCTGTGTTAGCTGTAACCCATTTCCTGCCCCGAAATTGCTCGACTATTGCGTGATTTTCTTATAATACGGGATTGCATGGGAATGGAACAATGGCATTTTTATTAGAACTGCCTGTACTCAGCGGGTCAGGGGCTATAGGAAACAGTAGGAAACAGTCGTTGAGAGTTGTCAGATCAGCCAAGATCTAGATGAATGGTGAAGCAGACTCGATGGGCTAAATGGCCTACATCTCCCTCTGTGTCTTGTGGTCTAAATGCCTGGTCTGCAGAGGCATGGGGGTAAAGGCAATTGAAGAAGTGTTATCAGTTGATTGTGGGTCTGTGTTGGAGAGCAGAGTGAGGTGAGCTGTTTGGATAATAGAGAGAAGGTCACTCTATTTTGGAACATTGCGTGCAGTCCTGGTCTCCCTCCTATCGGAAGGATGTGGTGAAACTTGAAAGGGTTCAGAAAAGATTTACAAGGATCTTGCCAAGGTTGGAGGGTTTGAGTTACAGGGAGAGGCTGAACAGGCTGGGGCTGTTTTCCCTGGAGCGTCAGAGGGGTGACCTTATAGAGGTTTATAAAATTATGAGGGGCATGGCTGGATAAATAGACAAGGTATTTTCCCTGGGGTGGGGAGTCCAGAACTAGAGGGCATAGGTTTAGGGTGAGAGGGTAAAGATATAAAAGGGGCAGAGGGTGGTGCGTGTATGCAATGAGCTGCCAGAGGAAGTGGTGGAGGCCGGTATATTTACAACATTTAAAAGGCATCTAGTACATGAATAGGAAGGGTTTAGAGGGATATGGGCCGGGTGCTGGCAGGTGGGACTAGATTGGGTTGGGATGTCAGGTTGGCATGGCCGGATGGGCCTGAAGGGTCTGTTTCCGTGCTGTACATCTCTATGACTGTATGACTCTATGACTCCATCTGCCCTGGATTAAAGAGGAGGAAAACCCATGGCCCTGTCATTATCTGGGCAGAGATGGTGCAGAGGGGAGTGTCCTCACCTTTGGGTCAGGGGCTCTGGTTCGAGTCCTACGTGAAGGTCACCGAAGGTGCACTGTCATGTGACGAAACAGTTGGGCTGTCAATCTGCGAACCTCTTCAGTTTTAGAGAGATGGGCTGAAGGTCCTGCTCACTGGGCAGCGTGTGCTAACTACAGGTGAACAGCCTCCACACATTCACAGAGCACACACACTCACACACACACACACAGACACAGACACACACACACATACACACACACAGACACACACACACACATACACACACACACACACACAATCTTGATTGAGCACAGGCCGTCCTTGTTTTGCGTCACTGCCCTCCACAGTGTTTGGTGATGGCCAACAAAACTAGCTTGCATTTATATAGTGCCTTGCATGTAGTTTCAAAGAAAAGAATAACCCAGGTGCTCACAGGAGTATTACTTCACAGAATGGTTACAGATGACGCCATTTGGCCCATCATGCCTGTACTGACTATACTATCTCATGTCCTTTCCCAATGTTGCTGCTTGCTATTTCTATCCAAAGAATCATCTCTCGACTGCCTCAATTGAACCTACCACCACAACGTTTTGAGACAGTGCATTCCATTTCCTAACTACTCGCTGAGTGAAACAGTTAGTTCCCACAATAAGCCTTGCTACTTTTGCACATCACTTTATTTCTATGCCCTCTAGTTCCTTTTATGAACGAGAACAGTTACTCTCTATCTACTCAATCCAGTCCACTGATCATAGAATCCCTGCAGTGTGGGAGCAGGCCATTCAGCCCATAATCGATCCTCCAAAGACACACTCCCTTACCCAATCGCTGTTATCCTGCATTCCCCATGGTTAATCCTCCTAACCTACACATCCCTGATACAGTCACCCGACGCTGGATTCCCAGCCAGGTCCCTGGTTCTGTGAGGCAGCGATGCTAACCACTGAGCTATGGTGCCACTCCTGAAAATGACGCTTGCATTTAAATCGATCCTGAAGTACATTGAGACATCTTGAAAACTGTTAGATAAATACAAGTCACTGTTTTGCCTGTTAAGATGACTGTGTCGAACAATTTGTAAATTCAGTGTCTTGGGAAAGTTTTGACTCGAGGCAGAATCTAACAGTGGAGAAAGTGAGGTCTGCAGATGCTGGAGATCAAAGTTGAAACTTTATTGCTGGAACAGCACAGCAGGTCAGGCAGCATCCAGGGAACAGGAGATTCGACGTTTCGGGCACAGGCCCTTCTTCAGGATTCCTGAAGAAGGGCCTGTGCCCGAAACGTCGAATCTCCTGTTCCCTGGATGCTGCCTGACCTGCTGTGCTGTTCCAGCAATAAAGAATCTAACAGTAACAAATGAGGTGCAATGTGCATGTAAGTTGTTGTTGCTCTTCTCTCTCTGCAATCTTCACATGTTTTTCTCTCCCGTGCATTTCTGGTCTCCCTCCTATCGGAAGGATGTTGTGAAACTTGAAAGGGTTCAGAAAAGATTTACAAGGATGTTGCCAGGGTTGGAGGATTTGAGCTACAGGGAGAGGTTGAATAGGCTGGGGCTGTTTTCTCTGGAGCATCAGAGGCTGAGGGGTGACCTTATCGAGGTTTATAAAATCATGAGGGGCATGGATAAGATGAATAGTCAAGGTCTTTTCCCTGGAGTGGGGGAGTCCAGAACTAGAGGGCATAGGTTTAAGATGAAAGGGGAAAGATATAAAAGGGACTTAAGGGGTAACCTTTTCACACAGAGGGTGGTGCGTGTATGGAATGAGCTGCCAGAGGAAGTGGTGGAGGCTGGTACAATTACAGCATTTAAAAGGCATCTGGATGGGTATATGAATAGGACGGGTTTGGAGGGATATGGGTCAGGTGCTGGCAAAATGGGGCTAGATTAATTTAGGATACCTGGTCAGATTGGACAAGGTGGACCAAAGGGTCTGTTTCTGTGCTGTACAACTGTATTCTATTTCTGTCTCTCTGTTTCATTAATTTTACTCACTATTTTATTCGCTTTCTTCCCCCATTCTCTTCTCTCCTCTGTTTCTCTCTCTTTCTCTCTCTTATTAGGCAGAGTTAAAAATCACACAACACCAGGTTATAGTCCAACAGGTTCAATTGGAAGCACACTAGCTTTTGGAGCGACGCTCCTTCATCAGGTGATTCATCAGGCGACAATCACCTGATGAAGGAGCGTCGCTCCGAAAGCTAGTGCTTCCAATTAAACCTGTTGGACTATAACCTGGTGTTGTGTGATTTTTAACTCTGTACACCCCAGTCCAACACCGGCATCTCCGAATCATTATTAGGCAGATGCAGTAAAAACACATTAACTTTCTTTGCCTAGAGCAGTCCACCTTTAACACTCCCGATGAAGGGCTTTTGCCCGAAACGTCAATTTTCCTGCTCCTCGGATGCTGCCTGACCTGCTGTGCTTTTCCAGCACCACTCTAATCTGGACTCTAATCTCCAGCATCTGCAGTACCCACTTCTGCCTAGAGCAATCCACCATCAAGTTCAACTGTTTCAGAAATTATTCTCAAGTCCTTTATACCTTTATCTTATCCATACATCCTTTGTGTGTGCTATTTACTTATTGAATTGATTCTTTCATGGAGTATGGGTGTCAGTGGCTGGGCCAGCATTTCTTGTCCGTCCCTAATTGCCCTCGAGAAAGTGGTGTTGATGCCCCAGTTTGAATCTCAGTGATCCATCCAGTAAAACCCAGAGTGATGTTAGGAAGAGAGTTCATATATTTAACTCAGCCATGCCAAAGGAAGGGTGATGTCCTTCTATTTCTTTAATTAGGTGCTAGAGAAGCCCAGCAGGTCAGCCAGCATCCATGAAGAGAGAAGCAGAGTTCATGTTACAGGTTGAGTGATAAGGAGAGGCTGAGACCTTTTTTTCACTGGAGTGTAGGAGGTTAGGAGATGACCTTAAAGAGGTTTATAAAATCTTGAGGGGTGTAAACATAGAACACAGGGGCAGGAGTAGGCCATTCGGCCCTTCGAGCCTGCACCACCATTTCAATACTATCATGGCTGATCATGCAATGGTATCCCACTCCCCCTTTCTCCCCATATCCCATGATCCCTTTAGCCGCAAGGGCCGTGTCCAGCTCGCCCTTGAATATATCTCACAAACTGGCCCCAACAGCTTCCTGTGGGAGAGAATTCCACAGGTTCACAGCTTCCTGAGTGAAGACATTCTTCCTCATCTCAGTCTTGAATGGCTCACTCCTTATTCTTCGATAAGATGTCTTTTCCTGCGGGTAGGGGCATTCTTTTAAGGTGAGAGGAGAAGGACTTTAAAAAGGGGCATATATTTTACACAGAGGGTGGTTCGTGTGTGGAATGAACGTCCTGAGAAAGTGGTGGATGCAGATACAGTTACAATGTTTAAAAGACATTTGGATAAGTATATGAATAGGAAAGGGTTTGGAGGGGTATAGACCAGGAGCAGGCAGGTGGGACTAGTTTAGTTTGGGATTATGGTCAGCATGGACTGGTTGGGCCGAAGGGTCTGTTGCTGTGCTGGATGACTCCAGGACGTTTCAAGTTTGGAAAGACCCTTCTTCAGAGTTCTGAGAGTAGTTACAGTGTGGAACCCCATTACCATGAGGAGTTTAATCCGAATAACAGTGATATATTTCAGAGAAAGCAGGATAAACACATGAGAGCGAAAGGCATAGAAGGAGATGTTAAACATGGACATGGAGCCACTTCCTCTGGCAGCTTATACCGTGCACGCACCACCCTTTGCATGAAAACATTGCCCCTTCAGTCCCTTTTAAATCTTTCTCCTCTCATCCTAAATCTATGCCCCTCTAAGTTTGGTCTCCCCCACCCCTGGGGAAAAGACTTTGCCTATTTATCCTATCCATGCCCCTCAAGATTTTATAAACCTCTATAAGGTCACCCCTCAGCCTCCGACGCTCCAGGGAAAACAGCCCCAGCCTATTCAGCCTCTCCCTGTAGCTCAAACCTTCCAACCCCGGCAACATCCTTGTAAATCTTTTCTGAACCCCCTCAAGTTTAACAATGTCTTTCCTATAGCAGGGAGACCAGAATGTTTTGCAGTATTTTAAAAGTGACCTCAACAGTGTCCTGTACGGCTGTGACATGAGGTCCCGAATCCTATATCCAGTGTACTGACCAATGAAAGCAAATGTACCAAGTGTCTTCTACACCACCCTGTCTATCTGCAATAAGGAACTAATGTGCCGACTCTTCACAATAATTTCCAGCTGGTTACTATAGTGACTGGAATGAGGTCAGCCAGATGGATGTCATAGAATATGAGTTCCGTGATTGGGGCTGTTAATCTGGTCCAATCAGGGAGCCCTGTCTGACAGATAAAAACAGGATTGTCAGAGGCTCTGTTCACTCTGAGAGCTGGCTCTGAGGGAGCTGGAGCAGTGTCAAGGACTCCCAATGTGTAAATAAAGGGTAACTTAGTGACAGGATACCAGCCTCTGTGGAGTTATTTCGCCAGCCTCCTCAAAAGACAATCTGCCATCCCAGGGATCAATCTGGGGAATCTCCTTTACACCCATCCATGGTGAACATATCCTTCACTAGATAAGAAGAACAAAATTGTATGCGATATCACAGAACCCCTACCGTGTGGAAGCAGGCCGTTCAGCCCATAGGGTCCATACTGTCCCTCCAAAGCATATCCCACCTGGACCCACCCCGCTACTCTAGATGGAAATGGGTTGTGTCTAAGGATCTTTGGTGAATTTCTGCAGTGCATCTTGTAGATGGGTACACACTGTCCGCTACTGAGGTGGAGGAAGTGGATGTTTATGGACGTGCTGCCAATCGTGTGGGCCTCTTTGTCCTGGATGGTTTGAAGCTTTTCGACTGTTTATGTAAACAGTGATTCTGTGACGGGATGCCGGCCTCAGTGGAGTTAATACTGATGGCTTCAAGACTCCAGAACAGTCCTGGATAATTGGCAGCCTGCATTGCCTCCTGAGTTAATTGCTGTTCCCACGTCCCATCTCCCACATTTACCCTCCAATCAAACTTCCGCTCAACCTGTCGGTCTGCATTTAGTGTTGTCAGCCTGCCAGCCAGTTTGTTATGTTTTTTGCTCCGGTTTACGTCCTGTTTCCCCCCACTCCTCTCTCTTGTTTGTCTCTAGCCATCTGCCCACCCTCTTTTTTTTTTGTATTTAGGACTCTTTACAACACGCACACACTCTGTGCAGTGCCACTGAGGCCTACTCCTCGGGCCTGAGGTTTAAACTTCGAAGTTTTGAGATCACCCAGCCTCCCCAACAGCCCTGACTAGAGAGGATGGAGGAGAACCATGAATTTTAACACAGACACCGTTACATCATTTTGTCCTGATTGTGTGCAGTGGAGGAGGCAGTGCTGGACGGGTTACCATGGTAACCGTGACCTTTCGCATGGATACTTCTAAAGACTTGAGGGGCCTGTGCTAAACAACAGACTCAGACATGACTGACTCATTCTTGTATGTGTGTGTGTGTGAAAGAGAGAGAGAAAGAGAGAAAAGCTGTAGAACGGGGGTGGGGGTGGGAGGATGCTGGAGGAGAATATAGTTACCAGAAACAAATCAGATTGGACGTGAAAATAGGCCAACATCCTTGGTCTGTCTGTAAGCTAGCCTGAGCAAACTCTGGGATGAGAAGAGTGTCCAGTGAGGAGAGAACGAGAAGAACAGGCTGACTCTTTCTATATTCGAGAAGGAAGGGTCAAAATCCTGGACCTTTCACCAGCTGGAGAAAAGTACTTGTAGGGAAAGGCCAGATGTCAACTTCCCCTGGGATGATTGGCACAGACAGTAAATGTAAGTCTTGATAGCAATGCCCATATTTCAGTGGGGAAATCAAAGTGAACAGATCTCATGATCAGGCTACAGACCCAATGCATTGGTCCCTTGAACTTGCAGGTGGTGGTGTTCCCATATATCTGCTGAGCTTGTCCTTCTAGATGGAAGTGTCGAAGGATCTTTGATGACCTTCTACAGTGCATCTTGCAGATGGGTACACTTTGCTGCTAGGGAGCGTCGGTGGTGGAGGCTGTGGGTGCTTATTGGAGTGTTTACCCAATCATGTAGGCCTCTTTGTCCCACAGGGTGTAAATCTTCTGGAGTGTTGATGGGGTTGCACCCATCCAGGCAAGTGGGGAGTATTTCATCACCTTCCTGACTTGTGCCTTGTAGTTGGTGGACAGGCTTTGGGGAGTCAGGAGGTGAGTTACTCACCATTGGATTCCTTGCCCCTGACCTGTGTTTGTAGCCACTGTGTTTGTATGGCTGGTCTAGTTCAGTTGGTCAATGGTAACCCCCAGAATGTTAATAGTGAGGGGCTCGTCACCCTCACTTTCCTTATCCCTACTCATATTCCTGGATTCCCTTAAGGACCAGAAATCAACCCTCTTTCATATTCTGAGTGATTTAGCACACACAACCCTCTGCTGTTAAAAGCACAAGTCTCCAAAATATTTTTCAGTCCTAAATCTTGAATGTCTTAGCCAGAGACTCCGATTCCCTCGCTTGGACTCTCTGGTTGGGACAAACACCCTCTCTTCATCTACTTTCTCAAGTCCACTAAAACTTATACACTTTTCAGTGAGATCACCTTTCATTCTTCTAAACTCTGGGAAATATTAACAAGATTAAGGCTACGCAGACAAATGCCCAGGGAATGTTTAGTAGGGACAGAGTGGTGGGAACTTTACTCTGCACTTAAACTTGTGCTGTCCCTGTCCTGGGAGTAGAGGGAGCTTTACTCTGAATCTAACCCTGTGCTATCCCAGTCCTGGGAGTGTTTGCTGGGGCCAGTGTAGAAGGAACTTTACTCTGTACGTAACACTGTGCTGTGTTTGACCTGGGAGTGTTTGATAGGGGACAGTGTAGAGGGAGCTTTACTCTGAATCTAACCCTGTGCTATCCCAGTCCTGGGAGTGTTTGCTGGGGCAAGTGTAGAAGGAACTTTACTCTGTACGTAACACTGTGCTGTCTTTGACCTGGGAGTGTTTGATGGAGGACAGTGTAGAGGGAGCTTTACTTTGTATCTAACCCCGTAATGTCCCTGTCCTGGGAGTTTCATAGGGGGACAATGCAGAGAGAGGTTACTCTGTATCTAACCCTGTGCTGTCCCTGTTCTGGAATGTTTGATAGGGACAGTGTAGAGGAAGCTTTACTGTGTACCTATCCCTGTGATGTGTCTGTCCTGGGTGTGTTTATTGGGCTCAGTATAGAGGGAGCTTTACTCTGTATCTAAATCTGTGCTCTCCCTGTCCTGGGAGTGTTTAATGGGGGACAGTGTAGAGGGAGCTTTACTTTCCACTTACTTTTACATTAGAAGTGTATAGCCTGTGCTGTCTTTGACCTGGGAGTGTTTGATGAGGGACAGTGTAGAGGAAGCTTTACTTTCCACTTACTTTTACATTAGAAGTGTATAGCCTGTGCTCAAGTCGGACTTGAGCCGGGAGCCTTCTAGCTGAGGGAGTGGACTGAGCTGAGGCTGGGGCGAAATCAGCAGAGCATTCCGAAAGGAGAACTGGAGAAGGGACAAAGACTTGGCAGCCTGTAGCTGTATCTTTGGAGCCTGTCCATCTGAACCCAGTTTCTGGCAGGGCCTTGTGTGGGAGGAGGGAGAGCTGGCCTGGCAAGGAGACAGAGGGGGAGGGGGGATGGGCACAACTTTGGGCGGCCTGTTTTCAATAAACAGGAAGACTCCAACCCCCGGAACATTATTTATACTTTGCTATGTTTGTGCATGCACTTGGACCGCAGACAATCCCGCTCTGATCACAAGGTGCGGAAGATAAAATGAGCTCGCTTTTTTCACATTCTTGACAGCAGCGGCTCATAGCCTTGCATCTTTCATTTCAGAGAGATTTAAGGCAATTTCTTTTCAAACTGTGGCTATATTTTTGTCTACACCCCTCCTCCAACACTGACCCTTACCGTTTAGAAAGCTGTTAAGACTGACTTATCTCGAATTGGATTCTCAGCTCTCTTTGATATGTTACTAACGAACACTTGTTCAAGAGAAATGTTCGATTTAATTAGGTTCAGCTCTTCTGCCCTTTGATTAATATCGCAATTGCTTTTGGTTTCTTTTGAACTCTCGTGTGTTACTTGTGAATCCTGTGACCTGATTTCTCTTGACATTTCACAAGTCGATGAAAAGGCAAATTTCTCCCTTGCATTTCCAAGCTTGGACGTTCAGAGGTTGGGTTAGCACAGCACTCCGCACCCCCACTCAGCTGACTTGCTGTGTTTTCCCAGCCTCACATCTTAACAGCTCCCTGTCTCTGCCCATCAATGCAGACATGAGGTCAGTCCTGTGTCGGGGGCAGAGGGGCGACGTGTCAATGTTAACGCAGTTTTGCCAGTTGGCCCCTTGGGTGCCAGTTCCGCAGTTTACTGTGAGTCTCAGCGGGCACTGTGCTGCTGCCTCTCTGTGTCTCTGGCTGCTGGCAGGCAGTTGGCAGACCAACGCCAGGAGGCCAGCGTGTTGACACAACGGGGAGACTCTCCAATCGGTCTCGGGGGAGCGTTGGGAAAAGGAGACAAACAGTTTGGATCTGGTTCACGTTCTGCTACAAAAAACACTGACACACTGTCGCACATCTATTTACTCTGGGATCGCTTGGCTCTGTTGATAGTGTTCTGCTACTTGGCGGACATCTGTGACTGTGGAAGCACAAGTAGGCCATTGAGCCCATCGGGTCTAGTCCACCACTCTGTGATCTGATGGCCCTCGATGGTGGCTCAATGGTTAACACTACTGCCTCACAGTGCCAGGGATCCAGGTTCGATTCCAGTCTCAGGTGACTGTCTGTGTGGAGTTTGCACTTTTTCCCTGTGCCTGTGTGGATTTCCTCCTACAGTCCAAAGATGTGCAGGTTAGGGTGGATTGGCCATACTAAATTGCCCACAATGTTCAGGGATGTGTACGTTAGGTGCATTAGTCAGGAGTAAATGTAGGGGAATGGGTCTGGCTGGGTTACTCTTCGGAGGATTGATGTGGACCTGTTGGGTCGAAGGGCCTGTTTCCCCACTGTAGGGATTCTATGGCTCCACTTCCCTTAGCATGCTGTGGTGTAGCTTAGTGTCTCATGTTTAGCATTTAGTTCATTACCCCAGAAGTTTGCGGAGGCCAGGTCATTGAGTATATTTAAGACGGAGATAGATTCTTGATTGTCAAGGGGACTAGGGGTTACAGGGAGAGCGCGGGAGAATGGGTTTGAGAAACTCATCAGCCATGATTGAATGGCAGAGCAGACTCGATGGGCTGAATGGCCTAATTTCTGCTCCTGTGTCTCATGGTTGGGGAAGGTGAACGCCTAATGGGATCATCGCTGGACTGTTAATCCGGAAACTAGGAGCAAGGGAGGACTGAAGATGCTGGAGAATCAGAGACCCAGGTCATGTTCTGGGGATCTGGGCTCGAATCCTGCCGTAGCAGATGGTGGAATTTGAATTCAATAAAAATCTGGAATTAAGAGTCTAACAATAACCGTGAATCCATTGTCAGGAAAAGCCCATCTGGTTCACTAATGCCCTTTAGGGAAGGAAACTGCCATCCTTACTGTGTTTGGCCTACGTATGACTCCAGACCCACAGCAACGTGGTTGCTTTTTAACAATCAGGGAAGGGCAATAAATGACGACCTAGTCAGCAACACTCTGATCCCGTGAATAAATAAAAAAACAAATTCCTGACGTCCCCTGCTGTTCTCATTGAGCCTGGGTTGGTCCTCATGCTTGGCGATAGTGGTAGAAGTAAGGAGTCTACTGAGCGTTGAGGCTATAGATTGCTGGTGTGCATAATCCCACCCTTTGTGGTGCAGAAGTGCTACCCAGCATCACTCCCTGAACAGTCTGGCCCTAATTCTCAGACTATGCCTCATTGTTCTAGAATCCCCAGTCAGTGGAAACAGATTTTGTTTATCTTCCCCGTCTTGAAGACTTTGATCAGATCACTCCTTGACCTTCTAAGTTACGGACTAAACAGGCCTAATTTGTATAATCTGTCCTTGTAACTTACTCATACCAAGGAGGTAACTCCAGCTACAAGCACTTGAAGAGAATTCCCAGGGGGCAACCTGACCAATATGGCAGGCGAAGGATTTGCAAAGCAGGCTGAGTGCACAGCCTTTGGACTTTGTAAGCACGTGTTTTATATCCGTCTCCAATTTACACACCGAGAAATTTTCATTGGTCACTTTCAGGGGGATCTGACCCTGTCTGTGCCCCTTGAAGGTGAAAGTCAGTGGGCAAGCCATTGGTAAACTCAGAACTTTTCTGATGAACAGTGATACTGTTATTGTTATAGATCAGACCAGACCCCTTAAAATATTTTAAGAAGGTAGCCTAGACTCTACCTCTTTCTTATTTTGAAGGTCAATGGGAAATGTTGTGTTCCAGATGTGACTGATCAAACCACTCGATGTTAAACAAAATGCAATTTATTTAAACACTGTAGTTAAAATGTAAACACAAGAAGGAGGAATTAACAGAATAATAGATACAGTACCTGTTACTAATTAACTGTTCCAATATAGCAACATCCCATAAACACACCCCTTGGCAAAAAAGGCAAATTCAGGAAGACAGACTTTGTCTCACATGCAGTCTAGTGGCCCAGGAAGAGTTGTTGACTGTAATCAAGAAAGGGAGAAATAACTTCCAATTCTTCAAGTTTACAACAGCAACTGCTCGAAGCTAAAAAAAAAACTAAAAATTTGAAATTCTATTCTGCAAGAGCTGGCCACGCCCAGCCAGACTGCATCTATTGTTCCAAGTTTAAAAAGAAAATGAGGTCTCATTACCACTGCCAGCTTGACATCTCTCACTTAAAAGAAACCAGGACAAAATACACCTCTTAAAACCACAGCCCATCATCACAGGATTGAGTTTACTAACTATGTCTGCCTCAAGAGATGTATCAATTATATTCTTGCTTGAATGACCTCCTGTAAGAGGTTACAACTGTGGGTGGCATGGTGGCACAGTGGTTAGCACTGCTGCCTTACAGCGCCAAAGACCTGGGTTCAATTCCTACCTCAGGCGATTGACTGTGTGTAGTTTGCACATTCTCCCCGTGTCTGCGTGGGTTTCCTCCGGGTGCTCCAGTTTCCTCCCACAGTCCAAAGATGTGCAGGTCAGGTGAATTGGCCATGCTAAATTGCCTGTAGTGTTAGGGGCAGGGGTAAATGTAGGGGAATGGGTCAGGGTGGGTTGTGGGTCAGTATGGACTTATTGGGCCGAAGGGCCTGTTTCCACACTGTAAGTAATCTAATCTAATCACAACAGAGAACTGAAAATGAAATCATAATTCTCAATAGGACTCTTGTAAAGAGACACCTCAGGGAAGTGAGACCAAGTGGACATGTCCAAAGCTAATACAAAGCAAAATTATTGTAGCTGTTCAAGAGTGGTTACCCATGATTTTTTTTTTAGATTTTAGATTAGATTACATTATAGTGTGGAAACAGGCCCTTCGGCCCAACAAGTCCACACCGACCCGCCGAAGCGAACCCACCCATACCCCTACATTTACCCCTTACCTAACACTACGGGCAATTTAGTATGGCCAATTCACCTAGCCCTGCACATCTTTGGACTGTGGGAGGAAACCGGAGCACCCGGAGGAAACCCACGCAGACACGGGGAGAACGTGCAAACTCCACA
>NC_057748.1:13762696-13789155 GCF_004010195.1 Chiloscyllium plagiosum | reverse complement strand
ACTCCATCTGCCACTCCTCAGCCCAGCTCTGCATCATATCTAAGTCTCTTTGCAGCCGACAACAGCCCTTCTCACTATCCAGAACTCCACCAATCTTCGTATCATCCACCAATCTTCGTATTAGGGATTTGCTTCCCTAAAGGGCATGGGTAAATTAGGTGGAATTTTCTGATAATTGTCAGGGATTGTATGGGTGCTATTGGTTAGCTGTTGTAAAAATAGTGTATATTTAAATAGATTCCCCCTCATTCTTCTCAACTCTAGTGAATGTGCCATTCAGGTTAAAGTCAAAATATATCTTTTCAATGTTCTGCTGTAGCAACGTTGGGTGTGGGTTGGAGGAGGCTGCAGTGGGAGGTGTTCAGGGAACACCTGACACTATTTGACTCCAGTCACTTAGTCCATACCTTTGGTTTTTGTATTCACTTGTGGAACATGGGCGTCACTGGCTGAATCAGCATTTCTTGCCCGTCCCTAGTTGCCCCTTGACAAGGTGGTGTTCAGCTGCCTTCTTGAACTGCTGCAGGGTTGACCCATAATGCCCTTAGGGAGGGAATTCCAGGATTTTGACCCAGTGACACTGAAGGAACGGCGATGTATTTCCAAGTCTCGATACTGAGTGGAGTGGAGGGGAACTTGCAGATGGTGGTTTTCCCATGCAATTGCTGCCCCTGTCCTTTTAGATAGAAGTGGTTGTGGGTTTGGAAGGTGTACTCGAAGGATCTTCTAGATGATACAAACTGCTGCTACTGAGCAGCGATGGTGGAGGGAGTGTATGGGATGCCAATCAAGTGGAGCTGCTTTGTCCTGGATGGTGTTGAGCTTCTTGAGTGTTGGAGCTGCACCCATCCAGGCAAGTGGGGAGTATTCCATCACACTCCTGACCTGTGCCTTGTAGGTGATGGAAGGCTTCAGGGAACCAGGAGGTGTGTTACTCGCTGCAGGATTTGCTAAACTCTGATCTGCTCTTGTAGCCACTGTGATGGTGGTGTCTGGGACATTGCCTGAAAGATATGATTCTGTCAGCGTGACTATGTTAATTGACTACTCTGTGAGGCAGCTCTCCCAACTTTGGCCCAAGCCCCCTGATGTTAGTGAGGAAGACTTTGCAGGGTCGACGGGGTTGTCTCTGCTATTGTCTTTTCCGGTATCTCGGTCGATGCCAGATGATCTGCCCAGTTTCATTTCTTGATTGAGACTTTGCAGCGAACTGATGCAAGTGAGTGGCTTGCTGGGACATTTCAAAGGGCAGCTGATAATCAACCACACTGCTGTGGGTCTGTAGTTACATGTAGGCCAGACCAGGTGTGGATGGCAGATTTCTTTCTCTGGAGAACAATCGTCAACCAGGTGGGTTTATCCAACCATTGACCATGGGCTTCATGTTCACTTGCAGACACTTAATATTAAATTCAAATTCCACCATCTTCGAATATGGGTCCCCAGGACATTAGCTGAGTTTCTGGATTAATAGCCGTGCGATAATACCACTAGGCCATCGCTCGCTGAGAGAGCGCATGGGTGAGGACTGGAGCCAAGTGAAGCTGCAGGGCTGAGAGCGGAAGGAGAGGAGATCAGAGAAAGTAGAGAAGCCAATGAACCTGCTTCCGTTTTGATAAAAAAAGAGAGCAGCCTCCAAAAACTCAAACCTCCCAGATCTTAAAAAGCTGCCGTCATCTTGCAATCCTGCGGGGAATGGTGTAGAATCTATTTCGGGAAAGACGGGTCATGTGACTGGAAGAGGAGGCCACAAACTCCTTGTAATCAGTTGGTTAGCAGACAGACTGCAAACTGGAAACTCTGATAGATGGCTTGTTCGAATAGTTCCCCTAAAAAGCAACATGCCCATCATCCACAGCAATTTAAACAGGCCCTACTTTCACAACACATTGACATGGATCAATCTAATCATACCAATTTCACGGGAGGTGGTTGCAACATAAAACAATGCTTCTCCTCCATCTTTTATTATTATCCATTTTTGGGATGTGGGGCATCGCTGGCTGGGCCCAGCATTTAATGCCCGTCCCTAGTTGCCCCTTGAGAAGGTGGGGGTGAGCTGCCTTCTTGAACTGCTGCAGTCCACCTGCTGAGTGCTGACCCGCAATGCCCTTAGGGAGGGAATTATAGGATTTCGACCCAGCGACAGTGAAGAAAAGGTGATATATTTCAGATGGTGAGAGGTTTGAAGGGGAACTTGCAGGCAGTGGTGCATCTGCTCCCTTTTCTGTTGATTTGGTAGTAATTGTGGGTTTCGAAGGTGCTGTCTGAGAACCCCCCCCCCCGCAGTGCATCTTGTAGATGGTGCACACTACTGTATCTGAGTGTTGGTGGTGGAGGGAGCGGATGTTTGTGCACTTGGGGCCAATCAAGTGGGCTGCTTTGCCCTGGTGGCTCAGGGGTTAGCATTGCTGCCTCACAGCACCTTGGTCCCAGGTTCGATTCCAGCCTTGGGCAATGGTCCGTGTGGAGTTTGCACATTCTCCCCGTGTCTGCGTGGGTTTCCTCCCACAGTCCAAGGATGTGCAGGTCAGGTGAATTGGCCATGCGAAATTGCCCATAGTGTTAGGTGCATTAGTCAGAAGGAAATGGGTCTGGGTGGGTTACTCTTCGGAGGGTCGGTGTGGACTTGTTGGGCCATAGGGCCTGCTTTCACACTGTAGGGGATCTAATCTCAAAACGTGTGGGCTGGAGATCAGAATCAAAAAGCAGGACAGGCAGCATCAGGGGGTGGTGGGAAGGGCAGTTGACGTTTCGGACATATTCCCTTCATCAGGAATGCTTCCTGACCTGCTGTCTTTTCCAAGTGCCACACTTTTCGACTGCTTTATCCTAAGGAATGGAGTCAAGCTTCTTGAGTGTTGTTGGAGCTGGCCCCGTTCAGGCAAGTGGGAGGATTCCACCACACTCCTGACTTGTGCCTCATCGGAGGTGGCTGAGGCTTTGGGGAGTCAGGAGGTGAGTTTCTCTGTGTAGGATTCCTGCATGTAACGTTGTTGAGTTGCATCTTGAATGTCTTTCAGGAAGAGGTATGCCACTAATGCCATAATTCCAGCAGTTATCAGTATAAGCGTTCCCACTTGCCAGCTGCTACGTTACAGGCAAAGAGGAGAAAGGATGAGAGAGCCTCCCTATCTGACAGCCCTGGAATCTTGATCCATGATGTAGAGGGGCCAGTGTTTCGAGGTGGTGGACAAAGTCAGAGGTCATGCAACACCAGGTTATAGTCCAACAGGTTTATTTGAAATTACAAGCTTTCGGAGCAGCGCTCAAATAAACCTGTTGGACTATAACCTGGTGTCGTGTGACTTCTGACTTTACTCCTGATCTGGATCATTTCCCAAAATAGAACACAGTGGGTCCAAGTTGGTCCAAAGCCCCTAAAGCAGACTGAGTACCTCCTTCCCTGAGCTGGCTTCACTTTGACCAGGTTGCCAACTCTGGTCGATGCATTCCTGGACCTCTTATCACTCATCATTGTACCACCCATGAATCCCTATCTCTAGGGAGCAACACACAGTACATAAATCATCGAGTGCTTAAAAAATAAATCTCTGAATTCATTAGTTGTTAGGAATAAAATTATCTGAGTTGAGAACGAGATGACCCTTTGCCGGGATGGCACAATGGCTCACAGTGCCAGGGACTCGGGTTCGATTCTACCCTCGGGCGACAGTACAGAGAAAGCTTTACTCTGCATCTACCCTGTGTTGTCCCTGCCTTGAGAGTATTTGATGGGGACAGTGTTGACAGTGTGGAGGGAGTTTTAGTCTGTATCTAACCCTGTGCTTTCCCTGCCTTGAGAGTATTTGATGGGGACAGTGTTGAGGGATTTTTACTCTGTATCTAACCCCATGCTCTCCCTATTCTGGGAGTGTTTGATGGGGGACAGAGTAGAGGGAGCTTTAGGTTCAGTTTGAAAGACTAGAGAGAGCTTTATTTCCATTTCAAGAGTCAAGAGAGTTTTACTTTCAGATTAAAACAGTAGAGCTTCTGTCAACAGTCTTGGGAATAATCATTCGGTCTAACACCTCTCACTATCTCCATTCCTGATATTAAACTCTGTGTGGAGTTTGCACATTCGTCCCATGTCTGCGTGGATTTGTTCCGGTTTCCTCCCACTCTCCAAAGATATGCAGGTTAAGGTGGATTGGCCATGGCAAATTGTCAGTAGTGTCCAGGGATTGCAGGCTAGGTGGGCTAATCATGGGAAATGTAGGGTTGACGGCTAGGTCTGGGTGGGATGCTCTCCGTAAGTTCGGTGTGGAATCGATGGGCCAAAGGGCCTGTTTCCACACTGTAGGGATTCTATAACCTAAGTTGCCCTTTTTGTCAATGGTGAATGTGAAGCCTACTTGTCAGTGCTAGGCTCGACTCATCACCGAACACCTGAGACACCTCCCAAACCTTTTTTTTAAAGGAGACAATGACGGGTTGCTACTGGAGGAAGATATGCAGCCAAGCAAGGTTCCTGGCTCAAGTCTGACTTGAGCACAGGCTATACACTTCTCATGTAACAGTAAGTGGAAAGTAAAGCTTTCTCTACACTGTCCCAATTAAACATTCCAGGACAGGGACAGCACAGAGTTAGATACAGAGTAAAGCTCACTCTACATTGTCCCCCATCAAACACTCCCAGGACAGGGACAACATGGGGGTAGATACAGAGTAAAGCTCCCTCTACACTGTCCCTCCATCAAACACTCCTAGGACAGGGACAGCACGGGGTTAGATACAGAGTAAAGCTCCCTCTACACTGTCCCCCATCAAACACTCCCAGGACAGGGACAGCACAGGGTTAGATACAGAGTAAAGTTCACTCTACACTGTCTCCATCAAACATCTTCAGGACATGGACAGCACAAGATTAAATCAGTGGGGGCCCTGAGGTGGTCAGCTAATGGCTAGTGATGTGTTCCATCCCATCCCAGTGAAGACAAAGGGAGGGTCACTCCAAACAGATGACCCAGCAGCTATAATGGGTGAGCTGGCATTGGCCAAGTGAGGGAGGAACCCCTTTTGGAGAGGGGTATACTATTACTGTTGGTATCACAGCCATACTCTGTCTGCCCACTAGTCTCTATATTAATCCTCACCCATTTATTCTACACACCTCACCTCTGAAACCCAACTCCCCACTCCCCCCACTTGCTGCAGCTTGTCGGTAAGGCTTGGTCCACATTCCAGACTTGCCTTCACCCATCCTCGATAACTCACCTCTTGCTTTGTGGGTGCTTCCTGTGCTGTCAGTGAGAGACACAGCTTAGACCTGGTGCTGGCAGGTGTCACAGAGCTGCGACGATTCGGATTGGGGCTCAGCGTTCTATCCTCATTGACACTCTGCCGACTGCAATCTCTTTTCTGGGCATGCTCCTGACTGACCTCTTGATTTTTCTGTCTGGGCTGGGGCGCAGAGGTCTCTTGTAAAATCCAATCCCTGGAAAAAAAATGTGCATCACGGAATGAGGCCATTCAGCCCCTCGATTTGTGGGCTACATTAGAACAAGAAGAAGGAGTAGGCCATTCGGCCCCCCGAGCCGGCTCTGCCATTTAATACAATCGTGGCTGTTCTCATTTCGGACTCAACTCCACTTTCTATAACCCTTTAGCCTGTTACGAATTAAAAATCCACCTCCTCCTTAAACTTACAGCTCAAAAACGTTACCACAATATTTACTTCCCCCTCACTTCAAGCCTGTATCAGTCATAAAGCGACCTATCCGACCTAATCTATTGTCCAGTCCTGCAAGTTACCGTGATCCTATGACACATCTAACCAGGTCCAGTTGTTAACTGTAGTGCAAGTATCTGCCTTTATCATCCTTTCAGCAGAGTTCCATATCCCTAGAGAGGTACATCCCAGGAAAAAAAGGTCTTACCAAGACGTGAATGTACTGGGTCATACTGGAACCGGTTAGCAATGCAGAGGTTTTTGTTTACTTCAAAATTATACTTTATTCATAAAATATCTACGTTGTCAGAACAGCAATTCAGCAGTACAGAATGGAGAAACAAACAAATATTGGAGTTTGAATCTATCTAACAAAAAAAAACAAAGGCATCTCTTACTTGGACAAGATTATATTTACATAGACTTGAGGCACTGGGAGGGTCCAATAGCTGAACGGGCCCCCATTTCCCTTCATCAGGAAGACCTCAGACAGTGGTCTTTCCCCTCTGTCCCCTGGCGGCTGCCCCAAGCCTCAGTGCGTCCCTCAGCACATAGTCCTGGATCTTGGAATGTGCCAGTCTGGAACACTCGGTTGGGGTCAACCCCTTGCTCTGGAAGACCAACATGTTTCGGGCAGACCAAAGAGCATCTTTCCCCGAGCTGATGGTCTTCCAGGTGCAGACCAATGTTTGTCTCAGGGAGCAGACCATCGAGTGCAGAGTCCCATGTCACAGGAAATTTGATAAGACCTGTTTCCACGCTGTTTGAGGTTTTAATGAAGGGCTTTCCTTCTCACCTTCTCCCTTCACCTGAGGCGTGGTGACATAAAACAATACAGTGCAGAACAGGCCCTTTGACCCTCGATGTTGCACCAATCTGTGAACTAATCTAAGCCCATACCCCTACACTATCCCATCAGGTTAGCACTGCTGCCTCACAGCACCAGGGACCTGGGTTCAATTCCTGCCTGACTGTGTGGAGTTTGCACGTTCTCCCCGTGTCTGTGTGGGTTTCCTCCGGGTGCTCCGGTTTCCTCCCACAGTCCAAAGATGTGCAGGTTAGGTGAATTGGCCGTGCTCAATTGCCCTTAGTGTTAGGTGCATTAGTCATGAGTAAATATAGGATAGGGGAATGGGTGGCCGTGTGGACTTGTTGGGCCGAAAGGCCTGTTTCCACACTGTGGAGAATCTAATCTAATCTAATCATCCATGTGTTTACCCAAGGACTGTTTAAATCCCCCTAATGTGGCTGCGTTAACTACATTGGCAGGTAGGGCATTCCACACCCTTACCACTCTCTGTGTAAAAAACCTGCTTCTGACATCTGTCTTAAATCTATCACTCCTCAATTTGTAGTTATGCCCCTCATACAAGCGGCTGTCATCAACCTAGGAAAAAGACTGTCACTGTCGACCCTACCTAATCCTCTGATCATCTTGTATGTCTCTATCAAATCCCCCCTTAGCCTTCTTTCCAATGAAACAGGTCTCTCAGCCTTTCCTCATAAGAGCTTCCCTCCAGACCAGGCAACATCCTGGTAAATCTCCTCTGCACCTTTTCCAATGCTTCCACATCCTTCCTGTAATTAGATTCCCGACAGTATGGGGTGACCAGAACTGTACACAATATTCCAATTTCGGCTGCATTAGCATTTTGTATAGTTACAGCATGACGTTATGGCTCCAGAACTCAATCCCTCTGCCAATAAAACCTAACACACCGTATGCCTTCTTAACAGCACTGTCAACCTGGGTGGCAACTTACAGAGATCTATGTACATGGACTCCAAGATTCCTCTGCACATCCACACTACCAATAATCTTTCCATTGACCCAGTACTCTGCCTTCCTGTTATTCTTCCCAAAGTGCATCACCTCACATTTAGCTGCATTGAACTCCATTTGCCACCTCTCAGCCCAATTCTGCAGTTTATCCAAGTCCCCCTGCAACCTGTAACATTCTTCCACACTGTCCACTACTCCACCGACTTTAGTGTCGTCTGCAAACTTACTAACCCATCCACCCATGCCTGTGTCTAAGTCATTTATAAAAATGACAAGCAACAGTGGTCCCAAAACAGATCTTTGTGGCACACTACTCAGGTTAGAGCTTCACCCATTGTCTCTCTGTAATGAGGGTAGTCCTGTGGTCTTCTGGGACCATGCCTTTTAATCCTTTTACTGAAACAGCCCCAGTCTGTTCAGCCTCTCCCTACAGCTCAAACCCTCCAACCCTGGCAACATCCTTGTAAATCTTTTCTGAACCCTTTCAAGTTTCACAACATCCTTCCCATAGGAGGGAGACCAGAATTGCACGCAATATTCCATCAGTGGCCTCATTCTCCACTTTCCACCATAGACCCCACCCAGGCCAGCATGTGTTGCCCATCCCTAACTGCCCACTGGGGGAGCGGCTTGGCCATTTCAGAGGCCAGTTAGAAGTCAACGCCATTTCACTGGGTGTGGAGTCACATGTAGGCCGGACCATGTAAAGACGTCAGATTTCCCTCCTTAAAGGACATTTGTGAAACAACAATTTTTGGTCACTGTTCCTGAAAAAAGCTGGTTATATTCCAGATGTTTTAAATTTAATTTAAAATCCGCTCTCTGCTGTGTCAGTGAGTGTGGGATTTGAACCCAGTGCTCAGAGTGTATGTCCTGATCTCTCGGAACAGGATAGGCCGCTCGAGCCTGCTGTGCTGTTCAATATGACCCTCTAGGCCTAACTAGACTGCCTGCTCTCTGTAATCTTTGTCCATTCTTGGCTATCAAGACCTGAAGTGGTATTCAAACCCAGAGCTTCTACACCAAAGTGACGGACATTACCCACACTAACATGAGATCTCTGGTTTGGAGGAAAGGAGGGAATCAATCTTACTGTTGATACATTGGGACAGGGGAGAGCCCACACCTGGAGATTTGCTCATCTGACTGAACAAAAGGCAAATTTGCCTTGGACAGGAACACAAAAGAGTTTCATTCAACTAATCTTAACCCCAACCCTATCCCGAACCCTAACCTTAACCCTAACCCTAACCCTAACCCTATCCCTAACCCTAACCCTATCCCTAACCCTAACCTTAACCCTAACCCTAATCCTAATGCTAACCTTATCCCTAACCCAAACCCTAACACTAACCCTAACCCTACTGCTAAACCTATCCCAATCCCTAATCTTAATCCTAAACCTATCCCTCACCCTCTCCCTGACCCTATCCATATCCCTATGCCTCAACCTATCTCTGACCATAACCATAAACCTATGCCTAACCCTAACCTTAAACCTCTCCCTATTCCTATCCCTTTTTCTATCCCTAGCCATTCCTGAAGAAGGGCCTGTGCCCGAAACGTCGAATCTCCTGTTCCCTGGATGCTGCCTGACCTGCTGTGCTGTTCCAGCAATAAAGTTTCAACTCTATCCCTAGCCCTATCACTAACCCTAACTCTAACCCTATCCTTATCCTTATTCCTATCCCTAACCCTAACCCTAATCCTAATCCCAATCCTAACCCTGATCTCAACCCTATCTCTATTCCTAACCTAAACCCTATCCCTATCACTTACCTTAACCCTAACCCCATGAGGGTTAAGGAGAGGTAAGGAGAGATTAAGGGGCCCAGCCTGGAGTTTAGAAAAATGAAGGATGAATTGATTGGAATCAGTCAACCTCTTCACAACTTGACAGGATGAATGCTGAGGAAACATTTCCCATGTCTGGGGAGTCCAGAGCAAAGGGACACTTTCAGAGCTGAGGCAAAATCTTTTCACTGAAAGGGTCATGAATCACAGAATCGTACAGCACAGAGGAGGCTCTTCGGCCCATTGTGGCTGTACTGCCAACCATGCACGACCACCTACACCTGTCCCACATTCCCGCTCCTAGCCTGGAATGTTCTGGCACGTCAATTGCTCGTTTTAAAGGTTTGACGTTTCCTGCCTCAACTCCCCTCAAAGCGCTGTATTCCAAAACATACTCCAGAACATACTTTGTGGGCGGCACGGTGGCACAGTGGTTAGCACTGCTGCCTCACAGCGCCTGAGACCCGGGTTCAATTCCCGCCTCAAGTGACTGACTGTGTGGAGTTTGCACGTTCTCCCCGTGTCTGCGTGGGTTTCCTCCGGGTGCTCTGGTTTCCTCCCACAGTCCAAAGATGTGCAGGTCAGGTGAATTGGCCATGCTAAATTGTCCGTAGTGTTAGGTAAGGGGTAAATGCAGGGGTATGGGTGGGTTGCGCTTCGGTGGGTCGGTGTGGACTTGTTGGGCCGAAGGGCCTGTTTCCACACTGTAATGTAATGTAATCTAATCTAATCTAATCTAACCCTATCTCCTGAAAAATCCCTTCCCTCTTTGAAAGTTTCTATGCAAGAGAGTGAGTGGACAGTTGGAGGGAGTGCAGAAGTCCCTGGTGAGACCACGCTTGGAATATTGTGTCCAGTTCTGGTCACCCTACTATAGGAAAGATACAGAGGCTTTGGAGAGGGTGCAAAGAAGGTTTACCAGGATGCTGCCTGGACTGGAGGGCTTGTCTTATGAAGAGAAGTTGATTAATCCTGGACTTTTCTCTCTGGAGGGGAGGAGGAAGAGAGATGACCTGATCTAGCTATACATGGTAATGAGAGGAATGGATAGAGTCAATAGCCAGAGACTTTTCCACAGGGCAGGATTGACGGGTACAAGGGGTCATAGTTTTAAGATACTAGGGGAAAGGTATAGAGGGGACATCAGAGGTAGGTTCTTTATGCAGAGAGTTGTGAATGCATGGAATGCGTTGCCAGAGGTAGGTGGTGGAAGCAGGGTCATTAGGAACATTTAAGCAACTGCTGGACATGCACATGGATAGCTGTGAGTTGAGGGGTGCGTAGGTTAAGTTATTTTATTTTTCATTAGGATTAATTCTCTGCACAACACCGTGGGCCAAAGGGCCTGTTCTGTGTTGTACTTTTCTATGTTCTATGTTAATGGCAGCCATGTTAGGGTGGTATGGTGGCTCAGCGGTTAGCACTGCAGCCTCATAGCACCAGGGTACCAGGTTTGATTCCAGCCTCGGGCGACTGTCTGTGTGGAGTTTGCACATTCTCCTCGTGTCTGTATGGGTTTTCTCTGGTTTTCTCCCACAGTCCAAAGATGTGCAGGCAAGCTGGATTGGCTGTGCTAAATTGCCCTATATGGTGCAGGCTGGGTGGGTTAGCCATGGGAAATATGGGAATAGGATTGGATCTGGGTGGGATGCTCTTTATAAGTTGTGAGGGTTGGCTATGGGAAATTGCCCATAATCTCCAGGGATGTGCAGGCTGGATGGGTTAGCCATGGGAAATACAGGGACAGGATGGGACGCTGTTTGTAAATTGGTGCAGACTTGATGGGCTGAATGACCTGCTCCCACACTATAGGGATTTCTTTTTTCTTTCTCATAATTTAAAAAAAATTCTCCCCAGCGTCTCTGTGTGTGTGTGCGTGTATGTGTGTGTAGAGTCAGAGTCATAGAGATGTACAGCATGGAAACAGACCCTTCAATCCAACCCATCCATGCTGATCAGATATCCCAACCCAATCTAGTCCCACCTGCCAGCACTTGCCCCATATCCCTCCAAATCCTTCCTATTCATATACCCATCCAGATGCCTCTTAAATGTTGCAATTGTACCAGCCTCCACCACTTCCTCTGGCAGCTCATTCCATACACGTACCACCCTCTGTGTGAAAAAGTTGCCCCTTAGGTCTCTTTTATATCTTTCCCCTCTCACCCTAAACCTATGCCCTCTAGTTCTGGACTCCCCCACCCCAGGGAAAATACTTTGTTTATTTATCCTATCCATGCCCCTCATAATTTTATAAACATCAATAAGGTCACCCCTCAGCCTCTGACGCTCCACAGAAAACAGCCCCAGCCTGTTCAGCCTCTCCAACATACACATACATATGTAGGTGAGACTTGTCAATGACTTGGCTAAGATTAATGGGCCTGCCAACTGTCCAAGCTTATCTCGTGACTTTTGATTTGAGAAAATAAACATGTTGACTCATTTGAAGTCCAGTGTTTTCATCAGTTCTACATAAATATCATATGTAATTGAGGAATTTTGTCTTGGATCTAAATCAAAGACATTAAAAATCATTAAATATACTTGTGGTGCCTGCCATGATAAATTAGCATGTTGCTAATATATTCATTGGCAACTACACCCAGGGAGTAATCATGTTAGTGTATTGACCATGTTCAATTAAATTGCACTTTCAACTCTGGTTACATTTTTATGGAATTGATTTCTCCCCTCCAATAATCCTACTACAATTTTGGAAATCTGTCAATGTTTTTACATTTAACTAGATATGCAACTGCATTTATCCAGGAACATGGCGTGGTAACTTTAGAATATGCCTTGCACTACCAGGAAGTTAATCTAAGAAATAAAACGATGCTCATAACCTCCTTGAGCCCATTCTGCTGTTCATGTTGACCTTCTATTTCAACTTCACTTTCCTGCCAGATCCACACATCTGTTCACTCCCTGAAAGAGTTCAAAAGAAATCAAACTTGAACAAACTCATCGATGCAGCTTTCGTAGCCCTCTGGGGTAAAGAGATCCAAAAATTGACAACCCCGAGTAAAAGAAATGTCTCCTTTTAGTCCCAAATGGCCAATACCTAATTCTGAAACTATGACCCCCTTAAGTTCTCGAATTTGCAACCAGGAAAAGGCATCCAGCTGATCTTGAATAGTATACATTTCAATGAGATCACCTTTCTTTCTTCCAACCCCCAGATGGATGGGCCCATTTTACCCACTCACTCAACCTCTTGTCTTCAGGCAACCCTCCCGTCTTTGTAATTAATGTCGTGAACTTTCACTGCATTCCATTGAAGACAAGTCTGCACAGCCTGAAATAAGATGACCAAAACTGTAGGCAGTCCTACATGGATGTATTCACCAAAACCCCACATAATTTCAATAAGCCTTCCTTACTCCTTAAGGAAAGGAAATAGGAAGAGTAGGCAATGTGGGCCCTTGAGCTTGCTCTGCCATTCAATAGATTCATGGCTGATCTGGTATTTTTCACATTCACTTTCCTGCATTTTCCTTCATAACCCTTGCTTCCCCTCATGATCAAGAATCTCAGTTTCAAGTATACATATGACTCTGGCCCAACAACTCTGTGGCAAAAAAAGAGTTCCAAAGATTCTCAAATCTCTAGAATCTCCTGATCTCAGTCTTAACTTGGCACCTGTTTATTCTGAGGGTGTGTCCTCTGGTTCTAGATTCTCCCATGAGGGGAAAAATCCTTTCAGCATTTAGCCCATCAAGCTAATTAAGAAGCCCATATGTTTCACTGAGATCACCTCTCAATCTTCCGGACTCCAGCCAATAGAGTTCCAATCTGTTTAGCCTTTGCTCATACAACAATCCATCCATAGCAGGGATCATCCTAGTGAATCTCCTCCGAATGGTCTCCAATAAAGTTATATCTTTACTTAAATAAGGGGAGCAAAACTGCTTGGAGTACTCCAGATGTAGCCTCACAGCACTTTTTTCAATCATATCAAAACTTCCCGACTCTTATACTCTAAACCCCTTGAAATAAAATAGCCAACGTTCCATTAGACTTTTTGTTCACCTACTGCACGTGTTAGCTTTGAGTTTCGTGCACAAGTACTCCCCCAACTCCCTTGGTGTTGCAGCTTTGATGATTTCCTCCATTTAAATATTGTTTTGTTGCCTTCAAAAATTAATAACTTCATATTTTCCAACATGATGCTCTAATCGCCAACTTACTTAAACCTACCGACACCTTTTTTTTGTGAACTATCTGCATCACTCTCGCAATCTGCCTTTCCACCTAATTTTGGATTGTCTGTAATTTTGGAAACAATATGTTTACTTGTTTCCTCCAAAGTCATTAATATACAGTGAACAGTTACAGTCCCAGCACTGGTCCATGTGGTCCCCCACTGATTACAGGTTTTTAACCTTTAACCCCCTGGCTGTTTTCTGATCATTAGCCAATTCTCTGTCCATGGCAATATACTACCTCCAACACCATGAACTCTTACAATTTAACCTTTTGAGAGTAGGTGCAAGGCACTATCAAAACGCCAGATATAAATAATTTTATTAATACTCCACTACCAGGAAAAAAAAACACCCATGTGACCAAAGAACCAGAACCCAATCAGTTATGTGGGAAAACAAGTGAGGAGGGGGTGGGTTGGGGCTAAATCAAAATAGAGTTGGAGGGGCCCCCTGTGGTGCCCACCTCTTCCTGAAACCCTCGAGGGTGTTGGTGGGCACCGCGTGCGCCATCTACAGGGACACCCGGGCTCGAACCTAACCGTGGAAGAGGGGCAGTTAATTGGCCCTCATGACCCCCTCCACACTGTAGGGACCCGATGTTGTGAAAGCAGTCAGTTGAATCAGAATTAGCTTTATTGTCACATCAGAAAAGTTTACAAGTCGCCACTTAGGGTGCTACCTCAAGTACAAACATACCCAGGTATGGATTCCTGGGTACAAATACCCAAGGGAAGAACAATGGAAAAATAAAGATCTAAAATGTCCATAATTTCAAAAAAACACAAAATCAAAGTAATAAAATAGAAAAATAAAGAGATGAAAAACTCAGACCAACAGTTGTTCAACAATAGTATAATAAAACTTGTTTAAAACCCATCTGGTTCACTAATGTCCTTCAGGGTTGGAAACTACCATCCTTACCTGGTCTGGCCTCCATGTGACTCCAGGCCCACAGCCAATGTGGTTGATTCTTGACTCCCCTGTGGGTAATATATGCCCAGCCAGTGACACCCACATCTCACAGTGAATGAAGAGACTGAGAGAACCCAAATCCTGAGGAGATACAATGTGCTGCCAATTAAGGTATCCGCCCATTATCCCGTTCAGTTAAATTCTTAACCATGTCAATAACCTTCTTCCAATTCCATTAGCTTCAGTTTTAACAAACATGAGGGACTTCGTCTGGAAGTTGGCAAACAATGAGATTGTACACATGCCCCTGCCAATTACTTTAGTCAATTCTTCCAAACATCCAATCATCTCTCCCTTTCTGTCTTTTCTTGGCTGAGTTTCATACTTGGGATCACAAGAAGCCAAGATATTGTAAGCACATAGGAACAGTACAGGAAAGTCCTGATTGCAATCTGATCAAAATGCAAAAACAGAACTAAAATAATCAGCTTGCTCCATTGGAAGTTCATCGTCTGTTTGTTGAGCTGCTAGTTCCTTTGACAGACATCGGGGGAGAGAGGGAGAGCAGGGTTAACATTTCAGGTCAATGACCTACTCTCGGAACTGTTAAAGCAGATGGTTCCCCTTTTTCTCCCAGTTTCTGACTGGCGACTGTAGGATGTATCTTTGGAGAAGTGGTGCTGGGATTTTCCAGAACCACCCTCTTGAGTCTCAAGACTCAACACAAGTTTTAAGCTTCAAATTAAAGGAAAAGATAACCATTTATTTCTCAACACCCAGAATGTAATCACAACAGGGCCCACTCACTCATTCACAGGAGGACACGGGTGTGCACACATGCACACACATATGTACACACATACACACACACATGCACACTGGTGCACACATCCATTCACACACACGCACATACATGCAGACACATGCGCAAGCATGCACACATATGTACACCACATGCATGTACACATGCACATACACGCAGACTAGTGCACACACACACATGCACACACATATGTACACTCAAGCACATATGCATGCACACTTGTGAACACACGTGTGCACACACACGGACAGATGCATACACACGCAAACTCAGCCAGCCACACATACACATGCATACCCACATGCACATACACACACTCACACTCATGCACACACACATGAACATGTGCACACACAAAAGCACACACACATGACACACACACGTGCACATTTGCAGGAAAAGGTAATTATAAAAGAGGTAGGATGCACTAAGATTTTCAAAAAGTGCCAGAAGTCACTTTATCCTTCAGTTTTCAGGATGGTAAATGGAAAAGCTGCAGCTTAATTGGAAGATTTGAATTATAGGGAGAGGCTGGCTAGGCTGGGACCTTTCCCACGATAGCGTAGGAGATTGAGCAGTGACCTTACTGAGGTTTATAAAGTCCTCAGGGGCATGGATAAGGTGCCTTTTCCCTAGGACGGGGGTTTCAAAACTAGGGGGCATACTTTTAATGTGAGAGGAGAAAGATTTAAAAGGGACGCGAGGGGCAACTTTTTCACACAGAGGGTGGTGCGTCACTACCAAAGAAAGTGGTAGATGCAGGTACAGTTAGAACTTTTCAAAGACATTTGGATGCTTTCATGAATAGCTTTGGAGGGATAGGGGCCAAACACAGGTTAACGGGGCTAGTTTAGTTTGGGAAACTTGGTTGGCACGGACGAGTTGGACTAAAGGGTCTGTTTCTGGGCTTTATGACTCTATGATTCTCTTAGGATTCACAGAATCTGTTGGAGATAGGGAGTCTCTGTGATTAATTCATAGTGGTTTCTCCTGGCAACCGTTAAGTTTCTGGCTTCTGCAAATCTGTCAGCAGGAGAGCCCATATTATATTTTTCATATATTTGCCATATTTATGTGACTAATGTCCTGACTGTAGGAGGACATCAATTCCAACCTGTGGTAGTTTCATGTCCTTGCAGAAAGTGGGGGGGGTGGTCACCTGACCCCAAGCCGCCATCTTGTGACAAAGAGTAGCCCAATTCCATTCTGGGTTTATTTCAGAAAGTAACATCCATTTTTTTTTGATTCATGAATTTGCAGTCACTATCTCGTTACGTCCACATAATTGAAAAGGAGACTTGATGGAGGTCGTCAAAAATCATGAGGGGTCCCGACAGAGAAACAGAGAGATTGAAAGTGTTCCTGTTAGTGGAGAGGTTGAAACGAGGGTCACTGCTGTAAGTTGTTGAGCTAAAGGATCCATGGCGATGAAATAACTCCAGAGACGCTGGTATCCCATCACCAAGTCACCCTTTATTGACATGCGTGGAGAGTTCTTGATACTGGTCCAGCTCCCTCAGAGCCAGCTGTCGGAGTGAACAGAACCCCTGACACTCCTGTTTATTTTTTTTTTCGAGCTGAACCCAGGTCCCTGGTGCTGTGAGGCAATGGCGCTGACCACTGAGCCCCGCAGGACACATAATGGACCACATCCCTGTTCTGCCAGACTGCTGTAACACATACGGCCCAGCAGGGGTCATCCAGGAGCTCCGAGACCAGGCCTGGCCCTCTATTCGATAACATGGCTGAGGCCGGGTGAGGTTATTTTGTCTGAGGTCAGTCAGAAGGGACATTAGAAAGGAAATGGCTGGGTATCTACCCACACATTGTCTGTGGGAGTGTGAACCTTGGAGCTATTTTGACACAGAGCATCCATCTCCCTGCTTATCCTCGTCAATCCTTACCTCTTGACCAACATCAGCAGAAATTAGAATTTAACAAAAGCAGGGAAGGATTAGAGGGTGTTGAGGGTGACTTTGTGAACCCAGGTGGTGTGAAATTCACTGCCTGAAATGGTGGGGAATGCAGAAACTATCTCAGCCATCTTAAGTAAGCAGGAGTGTGGAAAGCACCTTCAGACTGGGCTTGGGTTGGACACTTCCCTTTTAAGCCAGGACAGGAATGTGGGGCCAAGTGGCCTCCTCGTTGTAGTGTTTCTGTGGTTCTGAAGTGTGCAGTTGACTAACCTTTCCCCAGTGTTTATGTAGAAGGAACCTTCATTGGTAATGAGAAGCGAACAGGAAAAGGTCAGACAAATTACTTCCCATTGTTGTGATAAAATCGGCTGCTGATTGGAATCTTCTTTGCCAAAAACAGCAGTTTATCTAAAGAACGCTTTAAGCTGAGTTTTTATTATTTCTGTTTGAGGTTAAAGTTATTTTACAACCCCCCCCTCCCCTTACCCCCTCCTAAACATTATGACGATTGGTGACTGTGTGTAGCAGGGGCCCCCAGCCAATTGAAAATATCTGGGTACCATGGTGTAACAGGAAACCATTCCTGACTGAGCTGAGAAAACCATGCACTGAAGGGCCAGTCCAGGCACAATGGGTAGAAGTGGCCTCTCTCTCTGTCTCTGGGCTCTGCCTGATTGTAGTATTTTGCAGTTTAACTAAAAAGACTCTTACTTTCAAAGCTTTTCCTCTTGCGTTCATCAGGACAAATTCACAGGAGTGTCAAATTTCAATTTGTACCGATTTGATTTGATTTATTGTAGTCATGTGTACCTAAGTACAGTGAAAAGTTTTGTTCTGTGAGCAGTGCAGGCAGATCATAACAAACAAGGACATGCAGATCACAGGGTGTTTAGACAGAGCGAGGGATACAGTGTTACTGCTGCAGAGAAGATGCACAAAGAGCGAGATCAACATTAAATTTGAAATTTGAGTGGTCCTTTCCGAAGTCTAACAACGGGGGGGAAGAAGCTGTCCTTGAATCTGTTGGTGTTTAAGCTTTTGTGTCCTCTGCCTGATGGAAGAGGATGGCTCAGTAGTTAGCACTGCTGCCTCACAGCACCAACCTCGGGTAACTGTCTGTGTGGAGTTTGCACATTCTCCCCGTGTCTGCGTGGGTTTCCTCTGGGTGCTCCGGTTTCCTCCCACAGCCCAAAGATGTGCAGGTTAGGGTGGATTGGCCTTGCTAAATTGCCCCATAGTGTTAGCTGCATTAGCCAGAGGGAAATGGGTCTGGGTGGGTTATTCTTCAGAGGGTCGGTGTGGACCTGTTGGGCTGAAAGGCCTGTTTCCACACTGCAGGGAATCTAATCTAATGAAAGACAGTACAGCACTCTCTCGGGAGTGCTGGCCTTGATGTTGGAGCTCACCCCCGCCATGTCTGAATGCGACTGCAAGATGGCCGTCACTCTGAACCTATTCGTTTCCACTCTCGAAGCCACAAACTCTCCAGTCGAGTACTGATGAGCTATTGAACCAGGAGGGGACACACAATGGACCACACTCCTGATGAAGGGCTTATGCCCGAAACGTCGATTCTCCTGCTCCTCGGATGCTGCCTGACCTGCTGTGCTTTTCCAGCACACACTCTCAACTCTGATCTCCAGCATCTGCAGTCCTCACTTGCTCCGTGTCCCTGTCCTCCCAGACGGCTGTAACACATACGGCCTAGCAGGGATCATCAGGGAGCTCCGAGACCAGGCCTGGCCCTCCCTTCGATAACATGGCTGAGGCCGGGTGACGTTTGTCTTAGATCAGTCAGAAAGGACTTAGAAAGGAAATGGCCAGGTACCTACCCACACAGTGTCTGTGGGAGCGACAATCTTGAAGCTATTTTGACACAGAGCATCTATCTCCCAGCTTGTCCTTGCCAATCTTTGTCTCAACCAACATCAGCAGAAATTAGAATTTAACAAAAGCCTGATGGATAATGGTTCCCTGGTGCAATTCCCTGAGCAATGCAATAATCAATCAGAGGCAACTTGCCAACCAATCCTGTCTTCACACAAATTCAGCATGGCTAGAGAACCCACACTAACTTTTACAGATGCACCATAGAAAACATTCTGTCTGGATACATCACGGCTTGGTACGGCAACTGCTCTGCCCAGGACCGGAAGAACCTACAGAGAGTTGTGAACACAGCCCAGTCCATCACACAAACCAACCTCCCATCCATCAACACTTCGCACTGTCTCGGGAAGGCAGCCAACATCATCAGAGACCCTCTGATTGGTTCACTGACCGTCACGCTCCGGGCTCAACGACCATCACACTCTGGGTCCACTGACCATCACACTCCGGGCCCACTGATCGTCACACTCCGGGCCCCACTGACCATCACACTCCAGGTCCACTGACCGTCACACTCCGGGCCCACTGACCATCACACTCTGGGCCCACTGACCATCACACTCAGGGCCCCACTGACCATCACACTGTGGGCTCACTGACCATCACACTCCATGCCCACTGACCATCACACTCCGGGCCCACTGACCATCATACTCCGTGCCCACTAACCATCACACTCCGGGCTCACTGACCATCACACTCCGTGCCCACTGACCATCACACTCTGGGCCCCACTGACCATCACACTCCGTGCCCACTGACCATCACAATCCAGGCCCACTGACCATCACACTCCGGGCCCACTGACCGTCACACTCCGGGCCCACTGACCATCACACTCCGGGCCCACTGACCATCACACTTCAGGCCCACTGACCGTCACACTCCGGGCCCACTGACCATCACACTCCGGGCCCACTGACCGTCACACTCCGGGCCCACTGACCATCACACTCCAGGCCCACTGATCATCACACTCCGGGCCCCACTGACCGTCACACTCCGGGCCCACTGACCATCACACTCCGGGCCCACTGACCATCACACTCCGGGCCCACTGACCGTCACAATCCGGGCCCCACTGACAACCACACTCCGGGCTCACTGACCGTCACACTCCAGGCCCACTGACCATCACACTCAGGGCCCACTGACCATCACGCTCCGGGTCCACTGACCGTCACTCTCAGGGCCCACTGACCATCACACTCCAGGCCCACTGACCGTCACACTCAGGGCCCCACTGACCGTCACACTCAGGGCCCACTGACCATCACGCTCCGGGCCCACTGACCGTCACACTCAGGGCCCCACTGACCATCACACTCCGGGCCCACTGACCATCACACTGTGGGCTCACTGACCATCACACTCCATGCCCACTGACCATCACACTCCGGGCCCACCGACCATCACACTCCGGGCCCACTGACCATCAAACTCCGGGCCCACTGACCATCACACTCAGGGCCCCACTGACCATCACACTCCGGGCTCACTGACCATCACACTCCATGCCCACTGACCATCACACCTTGGGCCCACTGACCATCATACTCCGTGCCCACTGACCATCACACTCCGGTCCCACTGACCATCACACTCCGGGCTCACTGACCATCACACTCCATGCCCACTGACCATCACACTCCAGGCCCCACTGACCATCACACTCCGTGCCCACTGACCATCACAATCCAGGCCCACTGACCATCACACTCCAGGCCCACTGACCGTCACACTCCGCGCCCACTGACCATCACACTCCGGGCCAACTGACCGTCACACTCCAGGCCCACTGACCATCACACTCCGGGCCCACTGACCATCACACTCCAGGCCCACTGACCATCACACTCCGGGCTCCACTGACCGTCACACTCCGGGCCCACTGACCATCACACTCCGGGCCCACTGACCATCACACTCCGGGCTCACTGACCATCACACTCCGTGCCCACTGACCATCATACTCCGGGCCCCACTGACCATCACACTCCGTGCCCACTGACCATCACAATCCAGGCCCACTGACCATCACACTCCGGGCCCACTGACCGTCACACTCCGTGCCCACTAACCATCACAATCCAGGCCCACTGACCATCACACTGCTGGCCCACTGACCGTCACACTCCGGGCCCACTGACCATCACACTCTGGGCCCACTGACCGTCACACTCCAGGCCCACTGACCATCACACTCCGGGCCCACTGACCATCACACTCCGGGCCCACTGACCGTCACAATCCGGGCCCCACTGACAATCACACTCCGGGCTCACTGACCGTCACACTCCAGGCCCACTGACCATCACACTCAGGGCCCACTGGCCATCACGCTCCGGGCCCACTGACCGTCACTCTCCGGGCCCACTGACCATTACACTCCAGGCCCACTGACCGTCACACTCAGGGCCCCACTGACCATCACACTCCGGGCCCACTGACCGTCACACTCAGGGCCCACTGACCATCACGCTCCGGGCCCACTGACCGTCACACTCAGGGACCCACTGACCATCACACTCCGGGCCCACTGACCGTCACACCCAGGGCCCACTGACCATCACGCTCCGGGCCCACTGACCGTCACACTCCGGGTACACTGACCATCACACTCCGGGCCCACTGACCATCACACTCAGGGCCCCACTGACCGTCACACTCCAGGCCCACTGACCATCACACTCCGGGCCCACTGACCATCACACTCCGGGCCCCACTGACCGTCACACCTAGGGCCCCACTGACCATCACACTCCAGGCCCACTGACCATCACACTCCAGGCCCACTGACCATCACACTCCGGGCCCACTGACCATCACACTCAGGGCCCCACTGACCATCACACTCCAGGCCCACTGACCATCACACTCCGGGCCCACTGACCACAACACTCAGTGCCCCACTGACCATCACACTTTGGGCCCCACTGACCGTCACACTCCAGGCCCACTGACCATCACACTTCAGGCCCCACTGACCTTCACACTCCGGGCTCACTGAACATCACACTCCGGGCCCCACTGACCGTCACACTCAGGGCCCCACTGACCGTCACACTTAGGACTCCACTGACCATCACACTCCAGGCCCACTGACCATCACACTCCAGGCCCACTGACCATCACACTCCGGGCCCACTGACCGTCAGACTCAGGACCCCACTGACCATCACACTCCAGGCCCACTGACCGTCACACTCCGGTCCCCACTGACCATCACACTCCAGGCCCACTGACCATCACACTCCGGGCCCACTGACCGTCACACTCAGGGCCCCACTGACCATCACACTCTGGGCCCACTGACCATCACACTCCAGGCCCACTGACCATCACACTCCGGGCCCACTGACCACAACACTCAGTGCCCCACTGACCATCACACTTCGGGCCCCATTGACCATCACACTCCAGGCCCACTGACCATCACACTCTGGGCCCACTGACCATCACACTTCGGGCCCACTGACCGTCACATTCCGGGCCCCACTGACCGTCACACTCCGGGCTCCCTGACCGTCACACTCCGGGCCCCACTGACCGTCACACTTCGGGCCCACTGACCGTCACACTCCAGGCCCACTGACCATCACACTCCGGGCCCACTGACCGTCACACTCCGGGCCCACTAACCATCACACTGTGGGCTCACTGACCATCACACTCCGGGCCCACTGACCATCACACTCCGGGCTCACTGACCGTCACACTTCGAGCCCACTGACCATCAGACTCCGGGCTCACTGACCATCACACTCCGGGCCCACTGACCATCACACTCCGGGCTCACTGACCATCACACTCCGGGCCCACTGACCATCACACTCCGGGCTCACCGACCGTCACACTTCGGGCCCACTGACCATCACACTTCGGGCCCACTGACCATCACACTCCGGGCTCACTGACCATCACACTTCGGGCCCACTGACCATCACACTCAGGGCCCCACTGACCGTCACACTCCGGGCCCACTGACCATCACACTCCGCGCCCCACTGACCATCACACTTCGGGCCCCACTGACCATCACACTCTGGGCTGACGGACCATCACACTTCGGGCCCCACTGACCTTCATACTCCGGGCCCACTGACCATCACACACTGGGCCCCACTGACCATCACACTCCGGGCCCCACTGACCATCACACTCAGGGCCCCACTGACCATCACACTCCGGGCCCACTGACCATCACACTCCGGCCCCACTGACCATCACACTCCGGCCCCACAGCTGCTGCAATGGTTCGATACCTTCAGGTACGTTTGAACAAATCATTGATGGGACAGTTTCGAAACAAGGGGTCTCTGTTTTAAAATAAGTGGGTGGTCATTTAAAACCAAGTTGTGGCAACAATTGCTTTTCACTCAGAATGTGTGAGTGTTTGGAATTCCCTTCCTCAAACAGCAGCGGTTCCAGAATCTTTAAATATTTTTAAGGAACAGCCAGACAGATTCTTGATAACCAAGGGGGGTGGAAGGTCATTGGGGAGTGCTGAGGAATGTGGAGTTAAACTCAGATCAGCAGGAGCTTATTGCGTGGGGGAGCAGATTAGAAGGGCTGAATGGCCTCCTTTTGTTCCATTTCATTCTATTAGCAAGATTTCCTTGGAATATCATAACCTAAAGTTCAGTACTTCTCAAAACTTTGGGAGTTTGTTAGGTGGAATTGTCAATGTGCTGACTTTAAGAGTGAGTTGATTTGATTTATTATTGTCACGTGTACCTGGGTACAGTGCAAAGTTTTGTTTTGTGTGCAGTACAGGCAGATCATACCATACAAAGTGCATTAGGGTAATCGAACAGAGCGAGGAATTCATTGTAGTTGCAGAGAAGGTGCTGAACGAGCGAGATCAACATTAGATTTGAAATTTGAGAGGTCCATTCAGATGTCGAACAACAGGGGGGATGAAGCTGTCCTTGAACCTGTTGTTATGTGTGTGTTTAACCTTTTGTATCTTCTGCCTGATGGAAGGGGTGGGGTGGGAGGGGTCTTCGAGGAAGCAGAAGTGGATACTGCAGATGCTGGAGATTAGAGTCAAGATCAGAGTGGTGCTGGAAAAGCACAGCAGTTCAGGCAGTCTCTGATGATGTTGGATCTTCCTGAGGCGGTGGGAAGTGTAGATGGAGTCAGTGGATGGGAAGGCTGGTTTGTGTGATGGACTGGGCTGTGTTCACAGCTCTCTGGAGTTTCTGACGGTCCTGGGCAGAGCAGTTACCGTGCCACGCCGTGATACATCCAGCTAGAACACATCTGTAAAAGTTGGTCAGACTCTTTGTGAACATGCTGCATTTCCTTAGCCCCTGAGGAAGTAGAGACTTTGCTGTGCTTTCTTGACCATGGCATTAACCTGGGTGGTCCAGGTCAGATGGTGGTGATGGTCACTCCAGGAACTTGATGCTCTCCATCATCTCCACCTTCAGCAGCATTGATACAGACAGGGGTGTGCCCTCCACTTCACTTCCTGACGGCAGTGACCTTAAAGTTTGGAGAGGGGTACTGTATTTCTGCACTATATGATGTCTAGGTGATCTTTTGGCCTGTATTGACTGTGTTCCCTGTTTAAAGGCTCAGCCATAGTGTAATAGCTGGCTTTCTTGTCCCCCCCCCCTGCACACAGACAGAGGCACACACACACACACAAACACTCACACACAGGCAAAGACACACGCACACACACAGGCCAAGAGACACATGCATACACACACACAAAACATACAGATACGAGTACACACAACAGACATACAAACACACAGAGAAACATACACAGACACACACACACAAATACACAGTCACACACATGGGCACATGCAGACATTAACTCAAATAGACAACAGATACACAACCTCTCTCTCTCTCTCTCAGTTTGATCATTCAGAGGCCCCTGGTCCAGGTCAGGGAGGCTGATGGAATTGTCCTGTCTGAGCAGTGAGCTCAGTAACCACTGCCTGCACCCTGAAGTTCCCAGGTGCTCCACCTACACACCCAAGACGTAGAGATCTGGGATTAACCAGTGTACTTGTGTATGAGTGTGTGTGTGTGTGCCTGTGCACCTGTATCTGCGTGTGTATGTGTATGTGTGTGCGTGTATCTCTCTGTGTTATTTGTATCTGTGTATGTATGTGTGCCCATGCCATGTTACCTGATGCTTAAATCCCCTCTGTTTGTTTCCAGGCTGAATCAGTGCGATACTTCCTGGATAATCTTGACCGGATTGGCCAACTGGTGAGTAATGGTTGCTCCCTCCTAGGAGGTTTCAATGATGATGACTGACTGCGCTAAACCATCAGGAAGGGCTCTGTACTAAACAGCAGCTTAAGGAAACAACCCATCGAACCGTTTACACTGACAGGGCCGCTGTTCAGGGATCAGGAGGAGACAAACCTCTTCCATTGCGCAGTAGCATCGTTCATTTAACAGGTTTTGTCTCAAACTCCAAAGTTGGACAGTGTCAGCTTGACTCAGCGGCTAACACTCTTGGCTCTGAGTTGGAACTTTAAAGACTTGAGTCCTGCTCCAGAGCCAAGACGTGGGGACAGAGGAGCAAATATTGAGTCTTGCAAGAAAAATATTGATTCAAGGGGCTTGGCACGCGGTTAATTTTCCTCTTCAGTGCAGGAGAAATGTCTGATTTGACAGCGTGTTGTGAAAAGCTTCAAAGGTACCACGCAGATAGTGGGTGGTGAGTACTTGTGTCACGCTGTGAAATGTCAAAAGTACCTCGGACAGTGCAGGGAGGGAGGTGGGGACTTACAGTCCCTGACAAAATGTCATCTCTGACTCCATCTCTGGTGTTAACACCACTGTCTATGAACCGTCACCATTCCCAATGGGAAAGAGCGTGGCCAACTCCATTGTCATGTGACTGCCTCATCTCCACTTTCTCTTTTTTTTCTCTTCTTTTTTTTATTTTTTTTATTTTTTTTTTCTCTTGTTTTTTTGTGTGTGTGCAGGTGTGAGACACAGTGAAAGACACAAAGTGCACGAATCTTTATTCAAATTCCACCACCAGGAAGATAGGAAAACACCCGGGTGGGCAGTGCTGTGTGATCAAAACAGTGAAGGGGAGGGTAGGGACTAAATCAAAATAGAGTTGGAGGGAGAAATGATGCACTCCACTCCCTGAACAACTCCAGGGTGTTGGTCGACACCGCGTGCTCCTTCTCCAAGGACACCCGGGCCCTAACGTAACCGCGGAAGAGGGGCAGGCAGTCGGCCCTAACGACCCCCTCCACGGCCCGCTGCCTCGACCTGTTGATGGCCAGTTTGGCCAGGCCCAGGAGCAGAACCACGAGGAGATCTTCAGACCTGCCCTCCTTCCTCCGTACCGGGTGCCCAAAGATCAGGAGCGTGGGACTGAAGTGCAGCCAAAAACAGAGGAGAAGGTTTTTCAGAAAATCAAAAAGGGAGTGCAAACGCCCACACCCAATATACACAGTGTTTTCTT
>NC_057748.1:13742952-13755772 GCF_004010195.1 Chiloscyllium plagiosum | reverse complement strand
CACACACATACACACAGACACACACACATACACACACACACATACACACAGACACACACAAAGACACACACACATACACACAGACACATACACACACAGAGACACATACACATGTAGTAATTGGTTCTTTCCCCTCTCAAGTCTTTAAATCAAATATTACGCCCCCATTTGTAACTTCACGATTGACCGTACTAATAATGTTCTGAATTACCCCACCCTTCCAAATCCCCTTCGTGTACCCCTTAATCCTCTTACCCAAGGGAACTCATCCCGTTCTCTCAGGAAGAGAGGACACTCCGGATACAGACCACCCAGAGGATTGTACATGGGCAGCTCTTGGGGTTCTAGACCCCTTTGAGATAGCAGCCAACATTTCCTTAAAACTTATATTTTGCTTGTGTCCAGTGGCCTTTGCTGAGTGTGTGTGGAGTGTGCGCTGCAGTTGTGTTTTATCAAGGTGCACTCTGAAGCTGTTTAACTGTGTTTTGGAGTCTTGGCCAGGGCTGGATCTCTTACAGGGCAGTGTGCTACACAGCACCAGTTCCACCAGTTGGTGGTGGTACAGAGCTTTGTAACTCCTGTGTTTCTGAAACTGTCCAGTTAACAGCCAACAGGATGGGGAGAGACTGGTTCTCTAAATCAGTCATGTCTGTCTGTTCAATATTGATTGGATGACTGTTCATGGTACTTCAGTCAGATTGATTAAGGGCCAGGGTGTCTATGTATCTCTCACCTTGTGTCAGGCTCTCACCCTGTATCTTGCAATGTCTTTGCTCCACACACCCTCTCAGTCTCAGTCTATCTCACACCCTGTGTCTCTCAGCCTCAGTCTATCTCACAGCCTGTGTCTCTCAGTCTGTCTCATACCCTGTGTCTCAGTCTCAGTCAATCCCACACCCTGTGTCTCTCAGTCTCAGTCTATCCTACACCCTGTGTCTCTCAGTCTCAGTCAATCGCACACCCTGTGTCTCTCAGTCTCAGTCTATCTCAGACCCTGTGTCTCTCAGTCTGTCTGACACCCTGTGTCTCTCAGTCTATCTCACACCCTGTGTCTCTCAGTCTCAGTCTATCTCACACCCTGTGTCTCTCAGTCTGTCTGACACCCTGTGTTATCTCACACCCTGTGTCTCTCAGTCTGTCTGACACCCTGTGTCTCTCAGTCTATCTTACACCCTGTGTCTCTCAGTCTCAGTCAATCCCACACCCCGTGTCTCTCAGTCTCAGTCAATCCCACATCCTGTGTCTCTCAGTCTGTCTATCCCACACCCTGTGTCTCTCAATCTCAGTCTATCTCACACCGTATCTCTCAGTCTCAGTTTGTCTGACATTCTGTCTCTCAGTCTCAGTCTATCCCACACCCTGTGTCTCTTAGTCTCAGTCTGTTTCACACCCTGTATCTCTCAGTCTATCCCACACCCTGTGTCTCTCAGTCTATCCCACACCCTGTGTCTCTCAGTCTCAGTCTGTTTCACACCCTGTGTCTCTCAGTCTATCCCACACCCTGTGTCTCTTAGTCTCAGTCTATCTCACACCCTGTATCTCTCAGTCTCAGTCTATCTCACACCCTGTATCTCTCAGTCTCAGTCTATCTCACACTCTGTGTCTCTCAGTCTGTTTGTCTGACACCCTGTCTCTCAGTCTCAGTCTATTTCACACCCTCTGTCTCTCAGTCTGTTTCACACCCTGTATGTAGTATCATCAAACGTTACTGTAAGAAGGAGGCCATTGAATCCATCGTGTCTGTAGTATCTCCTGAAAGAGCTACTAATCTAGTCCCAGTCTCCAGCCCCATCTCTGTAACCCTCTATCTTCCTCCCTTTCAAATATATCTCAAACTCTCTTTTGAAACCTCCTGTGAAATCCGCCTCTCCCACTCTCCCAGGCAGCGCATTCCAAATCACAGCAGCTCTCTGAGTAAAGAGGTTTCTCCTCATCTCACTCCGAACTCTCTTGCTGATAATCTAAATTTGTGGCCCCTCATTACTGTCATACTAACTAGTGGGAACAGTATATCCTCTTTACCCTGTCAAAATTATTCATAAATTTACACTCCTCAATAAGGTCACCTCTTAATCTTCTCTGTTCCAAACAGAATACGCCCAATCTCTCTAAAAGAACAAAGAACTTAGAACAGTACAGCTCAGTACAGGCCCTTCAGCCCTCGATGTTGTGCCAACCTTTTATCCTACTCTAAGATCAGACTAACCTACAGACCCTTCATTTTACTATCATTCATGTGCCTATCCAAGAGTCGCTTAAATGTCCCGAATGTATCTGACTCTACTCCCACCGCATTCCACACACCCACCACTCTCTGAGTAAAGAACCTACCTCTGACATCTCCCCTAAACCTTCCTACAATCACCTTAAAATTATTCCTCCTCGTGATAGACATTTCTGTCCTGGGAAGATGTCTCTGGCTATCCACCTATCTGTGCCTCTCATCATCTTGTACACCTCAATCACATCACCGGTCAGCCTTCTTCGCTCCAATGAGTAAAGCCCTAGCTCCCTCAACCTTTCTTCATAAGACATGCCCTCCAGTCCAGGCAGCATCCTGGTAAATCTCCTCTGCACCCTCTCTAAAGCTTCCACGTCTTTTCTATGATGAGATGATCAGGACTGAACACAATATTCCAAGTGTGGTCCAACCAGGGCTCTATAGAACTGCAGCATAACCTCGCAGCTCTTAAACTCAGTTCCCCTGCTAATGAAAGCCAACACACCATACGCCTTCTTAACAATCCTATCAACTTAAGTGGCAACTTTGAGGGATCTATGGACTTGGACCCCCAAGATCCTTCTGTTCCTCCACATTGCCAAGAATCCTGCCTTTAACCCTGGATTCTGCACTCAAATTTGACCTTCCAAAATGAATCACTTCACACTTTTCCAAGTTGAACTCCATCTTGTTCAATGTCCCGTTGCAACCTACAACAGCCCTCCACACTATCCACAACCCCACCAACCATCGTGTCACCGGCAAACGTACTAACCCACCCTTCCAGTTTCTCATCCAAAAATCACAAAGAGCAGAGGTCCTAGAACAGATCCCTGTGGAACACCACTGGTCACCGAGCTCTAGGCTGAATACTGTCCATTTATTATCATCCCTTACCTTCTATGGGCCAGCCAGTTCTGTATCCAGATAGCCAGATTTCCCTGTATCCCTTGCCTCCTTACTTTCTGAATGAGCCGACCATGGGGAACCTTATCAAACGCCTTGCTAAAGTTCATGTACACCATATCCACTGCTCTACCTTCACCAATGTGTTTTGTCACATCCTCAAAGAATTCAGTAAGGTTTGTGGGGCATGACCTTCCCCTCACGAGGCCATGCTGACTATCTCTAATCAAACCATGGTTTTCCCAAGTAATCATAAATCCTGTTTCTCAGAATCCTCTCCAAACATTTACCCACCACCGACATTAGACTGACTGGTCTGTAATTCTCAGGATTATCAGGTTTGAGCTACAGGGAGAGGCTGAACAGGCCGGGGCTGTTTTCCCTGGAGCGTCGGAGGCTGAGGGGAGACCTCATCGAGGTTTATAACATCATGAAGAGCATGGATAAAGTAAATAGACAGGATCACTTTCCCAAGGTGGCGGAATGTAAAACTAGCGGGCACATGTTTAAGGTGAGAGGGGAAAGATTTCAAAGGGATCTAAGGGGCAACTCTTTCACACAGTGTGTGGAATGAGCTGCCAGAGGAAGTGTTGAAGGCTGATACAATTACAACATGTAAAAGAATTCTGGATGGGTATATGAATAGGAAGGGTTTAGAAGGATATGGGCCAAGTGCTGGCAAATGGGACCAGATTTGGTTAGGATATCTGGATGGCATGGACTAGTTGGACCGAAGGGTCTGGTTCTGTGCTGTATATCTCTATGACTCTATCACTGCACTGGTTAGTTGCCCAGCACACGTATCTTCAACTGGACCATCATCTTTGAATTTGGTGAAGCCAATTTGTACCTCTCCCATTTCCTTGGCTTCAGTCAGCAGCTTACCGTGCTTGTTCCTTATGGGTCCCACTCTATCGTTTACTCATCTTTCATTGTTAACATTTAACTACTTGTTTTAATGCGGTCAGCCATTCCTCCCTCATTGTTTGACATAGCCTTCCTTATTCCAACAGTGGCCTAGCTCCTATGTTTGAGCTACCAATCCCGATCTCTGTGACTGAACAAAGCTCAGTCTCACAGCCTGGAGAACAAACTCCAATATATGGGAGAGGCCCGAATTCGATCTCCCAGATGTGAGCTGGTCTCTAATACATTCAATCAGGAATTCTGGAAAACACCAACTTGATTCAGAGAGTGGTTGGACTGTGGGGAGCTTGCTCACTCAAACTTCACCTTGTGCTAAAATGTTAAAATGATTGCACTTAGGGGAAACCTGGATAGATCCTGAGGGAGGAAGGAATGAGAGGACAGGATCAGAATAGAGTAGAATCCAGTTACAATTTACTTTCATGTGTCTATTTACAAATATAAGTGAAAGGTTTTAGAAGTCGCCATACCACGGTGCATAAATTAATGACAGAAGTCATAAATAAGAAAACATAAAAGTATAAGTTTGTCACAGTTGAACTAACGGCTCCTGGATTCGGGCTACAGTAGAAAAACAGGCTGAAATACCCATGCTGGGTTCAAACAAGATCTCCTCACTGGCACAGGCCTCCACACTGGGAATAGGCCTCCACACTGGGACTAGACCTCCACACTAGGACAAGGTCTCCACACTGGGACCAGGCCTCCACACTGGGACTAGACTTCCATACTGGGACTAGACCTCCACACTGGGATTAGGCCTCCACACTGCGACTAGGCCTCCACACTGGGACCAGGCCTCCACACTGGGACTAGACTTCCACACTGGGACTAGGCCTCCACACTGGGACCAGGCCTCCACACTGGGACTAGACTTCCACATTGGGATTAGGCCTCCACACTGGGATTAGACCTTCACACTGTGACTAGACCTCCACACTGGGACAAGGCCTTCACACTGGGACTTGACTTCCACACTGGGACTAGACTTCCACACTGGGACTAGACCTCCATGCTGGGACTAGACTTCCACGCTGGGACCAGGCCTCCACACTGGGACCAAGCCTCCACACTGGGACCAGGCCTCTACACTGGGACTAGGCCTCCACACTGGGACCAGGCCTCCACACTGGGACTAGACTTCCACACTGGGACTAGACCTCCACACTGGGACGAGGCCTCCACACTGGGATTAGGCCTTCACACTGGGACTAGGCCTCCACACTGTGACTAGACCTCCACACTGGGACTAGGCCTTCACACTGGGACTAGACTTCCACGCTGGGACTAGGCCTCCATACTGGGACTTGACTTCCACACTGGGACTAGACTTCCACACTGGGACTAGACCTCCACGCTGGGACTAGACTTCCACGCTGGGACTAGGTCTCCACACTGGGACTAGACTTCCACACTGGGACTAGACTTCCACACTGGGACTAGGCCTTCACACTGGGACTAGACTTCCACACTGAGACGAGACTTCCTCACTGGGACTAGGCCTCCACAATGAGACTAGACTTCCTCACTGGGACTAGGCCTCCACACTGAGACTAGACTTCCACGCTGGGACTAGACCTCCTCACTGGGACTAGGCCTCCACACTGGGACCCGACCTCTATACTGGGACTAGGCTTCCACACTGGGACTAGGCCTCCACTGGGACTAGACATCCACGCTGGGACTAGTCCTCCACATTGGCGCTAGACCTTCACACCGGTACTAGGCCTCCACACTGGGACTAAGCCTCCAAACTGGGACTATACTTCCACGCTGGAACTAGACCTCCACACCAGGACTAGACCTCAATACTGGGACTAGACCTTCACACTGGGATTAGGCCTTCACGCTGGGACTAGACCTCAATACTGGGACTAGACCTGCACACTGGGACTAGACCTCCACACCAGGCTGCTGGGATATTCAGAAGCAATTGAAGTAGGCCTCCATGACACTATGAGCCCTTGGCCTGTACCACCATTCCAGGTCTTCAGAATCCACCTTGTTGCTGGGAGATGGGATTTGGTGTCTTCTGCTGAAGTTGTTAGAAGAAAGTAAGGTATCGAAATAAATGGCAACATTAAAAAAAGCATATAGGGAGAAAATGCAAAGTGGACGGAGTAGACGTGTATCTGGGCTGAGGAGCTCACACTTTCTGCTGTTACTCTGCCGCCATCTTGAATAAACTAGAGACGACAGGTGGTGGAAGGGGCTTGATTACAGTCTCAGTCGCACAGATCAGGTGGGCCCAGTGGGCTGGCTGTCTGCCTAATGGTGTAACTTTATTTTTTTGCTGTCAGGTTAGTCACGTTTGTGTTTGTCTCTGGCTTTCTTTCCAGAATTATCTTCCCACCAAGCAGGACATCCTACTCGCTCGAAGAGCAACTAAGGGCATCGTCGAGTATGACTTTCTCATCAAGGGCATCCCCTTCAGGATGATGGACGTAGGCGGACAGCGCTCCCAGAGGCAGAAGTGGTTCCTGTGCTTCGAAGGCATCACCTCCATCCTGTTCATGGTGTCGTCCAGCGAGTTCGACCAGGTCCTGATGGAGGACCGGCGCACCAACCGCCTGGTGGAGTCCATGAACATCTTCGAGACAATTGTGAACAACAAGCTCTTCGCCAGGGTCTCCATCATCCTCTTCCTGAACAAGACCGACCTGCTGGAGGCCAAGGTGAAGACGGTCAACATCGAGAAGCACTTCCCGGACTTTGTGGGCCGGCCCCACCACCTGGAGGACGTCCAGAAGTACCTGCTGTTGTGCTTCAACCGCAAACGGCGAGATCGGAGCCGCCCGCTGTTCCACCACTTCACCACTGCCATTGACACGGAGAATATCCGCTTTGTCTTCCATGCTGTGAAGGACACCGTTCTCCAGGAGAACCTCAATGATATCATGCTGCAGTGACGTGAGAGACCGTCTGCGGCCCTGGTGGGCCCAGGTCACGCCGAGGTCGCACAGGGGTCAAGTGGATGTGACTTCAGGCCCACACTGTTGGAGGCAACTGACAGTGCGGGGATGAGAAGAGGGGTCTAGGCCACACCGTATTTAATATTTAAGACCTTCACTCCCTGATATTCGAGGTTCTGCTGAAAATTCAGATGTATTTCACTGCCCGGCCTGGCCCTACTGATTGAGCATTTATTCCTTTTGGATTCCACACCCACCGCCATTTTGGCTTTCGCTTCCCACCGTTCCCCTCCCCCACCACCAACAATGTTGGCTCAGATACTAAACAACTCCTCGGTCTTTTTTGGGAGTGCGTACCTGGGCAATGGGAGCCAGTGGACCATCGAATTGAGGGAAGCATTACCTGACTTCCATGCCCCAGGAAAAGGTGGTAGCACTGAGGTCCAAGAACCCTCAAAGGTAGTCTTCCAGTTCCATCCCCATCTCAGGCCAACTGAGGTGTCTTGACCAAAAACTGAACCAAAGGCAGAGGTGAAGGAGTAATGTCACCAGATTGGCCTTGATAGATCCTTTGGTCCAACCAGTCCATGCCGAACATAATCCCAAAGTAAACTCATCCCACCTGCCTGCTCCCGGCCATATCCCTCTAAACCTTTCCCATTCATGTACTTATCTTTTCAACATTGTAATTGTACCCACATCCACCACTTCCTCAGGACGTTCACTCCACACACGAACCACTCTCTGTGTAAAAAGGTTGCCCCTCATGTCTTTTTTAGATCTTTCTCCTCTCACCTTAAAAATACAACACCCCAGTCTTGAATCCCCCACTCGAGGGAAAATACACCTGCCATTCACCTGATCTTCAGCCCACATGATTTTGCAAACCTCAATAAGGTCACTTCTCAACCTGCTACACTCCAGTGAAAAAAGTCCCGGCTTGTCCAGCCTCTCCTTATAACTCAAACCCTCCATTCCCAGCAACACCCTGGAAAATCCTTTCTGAACTTTCTCCAGCTTAATTATGTCCTTCCTAAGACAGGGAGACCAGAACTGGACACAGTACTCTCCGGAAGAGACCTCAACAATGTATTGTACATGATGTCCCAAATCCTCTATTCAAGGATCTGAGCATGAAGGAAAGCATGCTAAACACCTTGTTAACCACCCTGTCTACATGTGACGCAAACTTCAAAGAATTATGTACCTGAACCTGAGGTCCCTTTGTTATACTACACTACCCATGGCCTTAGCATTAATTGTAGAACTTCTGAATAGAGGGGTAGCACTGAGGAGCCCAGTGGTGTACTCCTGCTCCAAATCCATAAGATTGGACTTGGGTCAATGAGAGTCAGTGCAACATGAAGACCCAATGACCTCTCTCCTTTGTTGTTTGCTGATCGTCATGGTGATGGGGTCGTCAGGCTGGAGGGAGCACCCTGAGTGTTGTACAGTTCCTCATAGTCACCATTTGGGGAAAAAAGACAGAAGAAAATTCTCTAACAAAAAAACAATGTAGGTGGTAAAGTGTATTGCTGGTGTTGATTATTTTCTTATATTCAAGAGAAGAATTCTGATCTTGAGTTATTCCCTTCGTTTGGGATGGCATCATGGTTAAAACTCTGGGCTACTAATCTAAAGGCCGGGGCCAGTGCTTTGGACACAACGGGTTCAGTTCCCACGGCAACTGGTGGAATATGACCACAGTTAATTCAATCTGCAATCGACCAGGCTCCGTGATCATCGTGAAAACCCCATCCGGTTCACCACTGCCCTTCAGGGAGCGAAATCTGCCGACCTTTCTGGGCCTGGCCTACACGTGACTCCAGACCCGCAGCAACACGATTGAATCTCAACTGCCCTCTGAAATGGCTGAGGGAGGCACTGAGTTCAAGGGATCGTGGACCTTGCCAGTGAGACTCACTTCTGACTAAAAGAACGAATGAATTAAAGGACCTTTGGGACGCACTGCCCATTAAAACAGACTGTTACCTGAGAAAGGGAAGCGTGTGAAGCAACAGGAAGAAGATGGGGAGGGGGCACTAACCCTAAGACAGGGCCTAGTGAGTTGCTCAGGTCAAGGGCAATTAGGAATGGGCCACAGGTACCAATGATGTCCTCATCCCATGAAAACCCAACCTTGCCATATACGTTGCTTGGCACAGCCTTCTTTCCACCCACTTCCTCCTTCGGCCGAGGTGGCAAGGTGCTTGGTCTGATATCCGCCCAATTGTCTCTCTCCTCTGAATCCGAAGGTTCTGTATTCGAGTCCCGCTCCAGGAACTGTGGGTGCTCTGACGTAGGCCTTAGGCATCACTTTCTGACAGAGGGGATGCGAGCTGACCAGCTCTGTCCACTCATCCACCTGGTGGTTATCACACCAAGAGGGGAACAAGCTAGAAAAAGTGGGAGGTTCCATGTCAACGCTGGGGTTAAGAATGTTGGGAGCTCAGTGGGCCAATGGCCAGTCAACCAACTTGTTAATTAATAGTTAACATAGAACTAACCTGGATCTTTGGGGTTTGGGATTGTGCCAGGACCCATAGTCGGCTAATTCTCTAACATTGACGATGATAGTGTCCAGATGGCACCGAGTGATCAATGCCCACCCAGGAGTGAGTTACAGACTGCGGCCTGATTAATGGTTATGTTGGTTTATGTGTTGAGTATGGGACATGCAGGAATGAGTTAAAGATTGGACCCCGAGTGAGGGGTTTAGGTAATTTATATATAGATTAATAGAAACTGGGGAGTGAGAGTGAGTGAGGGGTTTGTGTGGTTTATATATAGAATAACACATACCTGGGAGTGAGAGCGAGTGAGGGGTTTGGAGAGGTTTATATATAGAATAACAGATACCCGGGAGTGGGGGTGAGTGAGGGGTTTATGTGGTTTATATGTGGAATACAGATATTTGGGAGTGAGTGAGGGGTTTGGGTGGGTTATATATAGAACAACAGATTCCTGGGAGTGAGTGTGAGTGAGGGGTTTGTGTGGTTTATATATAGAATAACAGATACCCGGGAGTGGGAGTGAATGAGGGGTTTGTGTGGTTTATATATAGAATAACAGATACCTGGGAGTGAGAGTGAGTGAGGGGTTTGTGTGGTTTATATATAGAATAACAGATACCCGGGAATGGGTATGAGTGAGGGGTTTGTGTGGTTTATATATAGAATAACAGATACCCGGGAGTGAGAGTGAGTGAGGGGTTTGTGTGGTTTATATATAGAATAACAGATACTCGGGAGTGGGTGTGAGTGAGGGGTTTGTGTGGTTTATATATAGAATAACAGATTCCCGGGAGTGAGATTGAGAGGTTTGTGTTGTTTATATATAGAATAACAGATACCCGGGAGTGAGAGTGAGTGAGGGGTTTGTGTGATTTATATATGGAATAACAGATACCCGGGAGTGAGAATGAGTGAGAGGTTTGTGTGGTTTATATATATAGAATAACAGATACCCGGGAGTGAGACTGAGTGAGGGGTTTGTGTGGTTTATATATGGAATAACAGATACCTGGGAATGGGAGTGAGTGAGGGGTTTGTGTGGTTTATATATAGCATAACAGATACCCGGGAGTGAGAGAGTGAGGGGTTTGTGTGGTTTATATATAGAATAACAGATTCCCGGGAGTGGGAGTGAGTGAGGGGTTTGTGTGGTTTATATATAGAAGAACAGATACCCGGGAGTGAGAGTGAGTGAGGGGTTTGTGTGATTTATATATGGAATAACAGATTCCCAGGAGTGAGAGTGAGCGAGGGGTTTGTGTGGTTTATATATAGAATAACAGATACCCGGGAGTGAGAGTGAGTGAGGGGTTTGTGTGGTTTATATATGGAATAACAGATACCCGGGAGTGAGAGAGTGAGGGGTTTGTGTGGTTTATATATAGAATAACAGATTCCCGGGAGTGGGAGTGAGTGAGGGGTTTTTGTGGTTTATATATGGAATAACAGATTCCCAGGAGTGAGAGTGAGTGAGGAGTTTGTGTGGTTTATATATAGAGTAACAGATACCCAGGAGTCAGAGTGAGCGAGGGGTTTGTGTGGTTTATATATAGAATAACAGATACCCGGGAGTGAGAGTGAGTGAGGGGTTTGTGTGGTTTATATATAGAATAACAGATACCTGGGAGTGAGAGTGAGCGAGGGGTTTGTGTGGTTTATATATAGAATAACAGATTCCCGGGAGTGAGAGTGAGTGAGGGGTTTGTGTGGTTTATATATGGAATAACAGATTCCCGAGAGTGGGAGTGAGTGAGGGGTTTGTATGGTTTATATATAGAATAACAGATACCCGGGAGTGAGAGTGAGTGAGGGGTTTGTGTGGTTTATATATGGAATAACTGATTCCCGGGAGTGAGAGTGAGTGAGGGGTTTGTGTGGTTTATATATAGAATAACAGATACCCAAGAGTGAGAGTGAGTGAGGGGTTTGTGTGGTTTATATATAGAATAACAGATACCCAGGAGTGAGAGTGAGTGAGGGGTTTGTGTGTTTTATATGTAGAATACAGATATTTGGGTGTGAGTGAGGGGTTTGGGTGGTTTATATGTGGAATAACAGATATCCGGGAGTGAGAGTGAGTGAGGGGTTTGTGTGGTTTACATATAGAATAACAGATACTCGGGAGTGAGATTGAGTGAGGGGTTTGGATGGGTTTTATATAGAACAACGGATATCCGGAAGTGAGGGTGAGTGAGGGGTTTGGGTGGGTCATATATCGCATAACAGATACTCGGGAGTGAGATTGAGTGAGGGGTTTGGATGGGTTTTATATAGAACAACGGATATCTGGGAGTGAGGGTGAGTGAGGGGTTTGGGTGGGTCATATATCGAATAACAGATACTCGGGAGTGAGATTGAGTGAGGGGTTTAGATGGGTTTTATATAAAACAACGGATATCTGGGAGTGAGGGTGAGTGAGGGGTTTGGGTGGGTCATATATCGAATAACAGATACTCGGGAGTGAGATTGAGTGAAGGGTTTGGATGGGTTTTATATAGAACAATGGATATCTGGGAGTGAGGGTGAGTGAGGGGTTTGGGTGGGTCATATATCGAATAACAGATACTCGGGAGTGAGATTGAGTGAGGGGTTTGGATGGGTTTTATATAGAACAACAGATATCCAGGAGTGGGAGTGAGTGAGGGGTTTGTGTGGTTTATGTATAGATTAACAGATGCCAGGGAGTGAGGGTGAGTGAGGGGTTTAGTTTGCTGTTCTCTGTTGTTAGGGAGCAGTTTCCGATGTGAGGTTTGATAGCTGGAATGTCAGCAGCTGTCAATCAGAGATCAGCAGATCATGAGGAAGGTTTCTCAGCATTCTGTGTGATCCACTTCGGGAAGCAGAGTGATTCTAACTGGTCCGGGAGCTTAGCAGGAGCGAATGATCCAGACTGAACCTGTAATCATGTTCCTGTCGGACACATTCGGACGATGTCTGACTGAAGGAAGCTGTGAAGTAACCGTGTCTGCAATATCATGTTGGTCACTGCCTGAGCCTGTTCAACCAGAGAGGCCCTCGCTGTGATCAGTGGGTTGTGGAAGGGTAATGAGTTGATGGGCAGTGTGTGTGGTCAAGATCAATATCTCAATTTGTTCCATGGGCAGGTGGGAGTGCTGAGTGTAAACAGCAGGGGCAAGTGGGGCTCCCCAGTGTCATCTTCAGGGGATTGCAGGCTGTCTCAGTGTCTTCAGCTGTGGCAAAGGGCTGCCCCAGTTTCTTCAGCAGGGGCAGAGTGACCAGCAGGTATGAGAGGATTCTGAGTTAGATTGGGGGCGGGGTCTCAGTTTGGTTGTGGAGGAGGTCCCAGTTTGATTGGGGTGGGGGGGGGGGGCGCGCTCAAT
>NC_057748.1:13737771-13741622 GCF_004010195.1 Chiloscyllium plagiosum | reverse complement strand
TCTCGGTTTGATTGGGGGTGTCTTGGTTTGACTGAGGGGGGATCTGTTTAATCGAGAGGGGTTGGTTTGATTGGAGGAGGTCTTGGTTTGATTGGGGGTCTTGGCTTGATGGGGGTGTCTCACTTTGATTGAGGGGGGGGATTTCGCTTTGATTGGCTGTGTGTTTTTCGTGGTAGAACACACCAAGAGTACAGAGCACTTCAGGTGAAAGGCTGACACCTGGAAATCAGTAAAGGCTCAACAATGATCTGCCCGCTTTACTTCATCATTCAGATAGCGTGCATTCAACCCTATTATCCTGTCACCGAATTTGAGCAAATATTTATTGTCGTACTGTCAGAGGACTCACAGAGGCAAGTGTGTGTGTGTGTGTCAGAGAGAGAGAGAGAGAGGGAATGAGGGAAAGGGAGAGAGGAATTGATGGATGTGAAGTGAGGGGAGAGAAGCATTGACAAAAAAAACTGTGATTCTAGGTCAGAGTGGTGCTGGAAAAGCATAGCAGTTCAGGCAGCATCCGAGGAGCAGGAAAATCGACATTTCGGGCAAAAGCCCTTCATCAGAAAAAAACTGTGACAAAGGAAAGTGGAAAGAGTGAAAACCAGAAAGGGGAAGAGAAGCGAAGGAGGGGATAGACTCAGGGATTATCCACAGGCACAGTGGGACGATGAACAAAGGAGGAAAGAGTTAGATAAAGATGTAAGACGAGCGGAACCTCATCCCCAGGCCCGCATCCCAAATCCAATTGCACAACATGTAGGAACAGAATTACCAGGAGCAGGAGTAAGCCATTCAGCCCCTCGAGTCTGTTCCGCCATTTAAACCGCTCATGACTCGCCTCATCTCAGGATCAGCTCCAGGACCCTCCAACCACACGGCATCAAGGTCATTTTCACCAGTTTCCTCACCTCCCCTCCCCCCACCTCATCCCATGTCCAACCCTCCAACTCAGCACCACCCTCTTGAACTGTCCTACGTGTCCATCTTCCTTCCCACCTATCCCCTCCACCCTCCACTTCGACCAATCACCATGACCCCTTCACCTACCTATGGCATTCCCAGCTACCTTCTCCCCAGCCCCAACCCTCTCCCATTTATCTCTCAGCCCCCAAGACCTCCCCCACATTCTTGATGAAGGGCTATTGCCCGAAACATCGACTCACCTGCTCCTCGGATGCTGCCTGACCGGCTGTGCTTTCCCAGCACCACACTTTCTGACTCAGATCCCCAGCATCTGCAGTCCTCCCTGTTCCTCACTGTTTAAGTTACTGGGACGGAATACATGAAGTATTTGGGATGATACAGTGCCTCTTGCGGCGTGAAGCGAGCCCTGAATCATTGGGAAAGTCACACCTTGGACACCAGCCTTGCGTCTCCACTCTCGGTGTGGGGGCGGGGAGCTGGGTGCGTTGTCAAAAGGACAAACATGATGACGCATTTGAGGAGCCTTTCCTCAGAATCCCAGCAGAGCACCTGAGGGAAAAAAGATACCTGCAAAAGGTGGTCCCAGCTAAATGGTGCAAGGTAGAATTTTTTTAAAATGCTAAGGACATTTAAGTATCACATTCGTGGGCCCGGGAAGGGCAGCAATGGGTATGGAATTCTTCCAAAGCTAATGTAGTGCCTGTGCATTTATTGATAATCATTATTGATGCAAGCCATGTAGTACCTCAGCTAGTCTCGAAGAGTTTTAAGAATCATTGAAGGATTAATTACTTTGGAATTTGGGAGTAATATTTCTTTTGGAAACTGCTAAATGTTCACGTTTGTGAGGCCTGTCAGCACACTAGGCCTCTCTACTATGAAGAGCCAAGGCCTATATAGCAATAACCTGGAATACCACCAGACCTGTTGATAGTGTTCACTGAGATTTAAAAATGTAATCTATTTTTACCTGTATCATCCTCAAATAAAATAAAACACAGCTTCAAACATTCAAATGATAGTACTTCAGACTTGCTAAAGGCAAATGTTGCTTTCTGTTAAATAGAGATGCATGCAATTGCACTGACTAAATTGTCTGGTTCCATGATAAAATTGCGTACAAGTCTAATACCCTCAGCAATGATCCCAGTCGAAATAACTCCAGGGAGGCTGGTATCCCGTCACCAAGTCACCCTTTATTGACATGGACTCTGTCTCGCCAGCTCAGAGCCACTCCCAAGAGTGAGGTTAATCCCTGAAACTCAAAAGAACAAAAGAGTAGTACAGAACAGCCAACGTCCTTCAGACCTCTCAGCCTGTGCTGATCATCATGCCATAACTAAACCAAACAAAACCTTCTGCCCTTATTCGGTCCGTATTCCTCTATTCCCTCCCTATTCCTGTAACCATCCAGATGCCTCTTAACTTTTACCAGTGCTCCTGTTTCCACCACCTCTCCATGCAGTGCTTTCCAGGCTCCTACCACTCCCTGCGTGAAAAACTTCCCTCGCACATCCCCCTTAAACATTCCCCCCTCTTACCTTGACGTGTGCCCCCTTGTAATTGGAACTTTAACCCTGGGGAAAATCCTCTGACTATCCACCCTATCTACGCCCCTCATCATTTTGTAGCCCTCTATCAACCCTCCTCTCAGCTGCCATCTTTCCAGTGAAAACCTTTCCTCATCGCCAATGCCCTCGAGACTAGGCAACATCCTTCTCTGCTCTCTCTCCCAAAACTTCCATCTTCTGGTAGTGTGGCGACCAAAATTGCACACAATGTTTGTTTATTATTGTTTTTTGATGTCCTTGTCCTTCTAGATGATGATGGCCATGGGTTTGGAAAGGAGAGTTGGTGAATTTCTACCCTTTTGTAGATGGGAGACCCCTGTTTATTTTTTTTTTTAGTTCTGTTTATGGTTTTTTTTTTCAGCAGTAGTGCTTATTTTTCCCCAGCTTCCCCCATGTCGTGTGTGTGCAGGTGTCGGACAAGGTGAAAATCGACAAGTGTGTAAATCTTTATTTATATTCCACCACCAGGAAGAAAGGAACCACCCGAGTGGCCAGTGAGAAGCAATGCCCTTCTCAAAGGGCAACGCTGCGTGATCCAACAGTGAAGGGGAGGGCAGGGATTAAATCAAAATAGAGTTGGAGGGGGAAATAATACACTCCACTCCCTGCGGCGCCCACCTCTCCCTGAAAAGCGACCCCTGTTTATTTTTTTTAAACATAGCAAAAGAGGCATTTGGATGGGTATATGTATAGGGGGGATATGAGCTGGGTGCTGGCAGGTGGGACTAGATTGGGTTAGGATATCTGGTCGGCATGGACGGGTCTGTTTCCATGCTGTACATCTCTATGACTCTGTGACACCAAAGGTAATGCACTTAATCTACATATCCCTGAATACTGTGGGCAATTTAGCATGGCCTATTCACCTAACCTGCACATCTTTGGTCTGTGGGAGGAAACCGGAGCACCCCTACACAGACAACGACTCAAACACAGGGAGAATGTGTAAACTCTACACAGACAGTCACCTGAGTGTGGAATCAAACCTGGGTCCCTGGCGCTGTGAGGCAGTAGTGCTAAGCACTGAGCCTATGTGAGACCACTGTTTATTATTTTTTTTTTATTTAACCCCCACACTACCACCTAAGTGCGGTAGTGCTTATTTTTTCCCCAGCACCCATGGTGTGTGTGTGTAGGTGTGAGACACAGTGAAAGACACAAAGTGCACGAATCTTTATTCAAATTCCACCACCAGGAAGATAGGAAAACACCCGGGTGGCCAGTGACAAACACTGCCCTTCACATCAAAGGGCAGTGCTGTGTGATCAAAACAGTGAAGGGGAGGGTAGGGACTAAATCAAAATAGAATTGGACGGAGAAATGATGCACTCCACTCCCTGCCGCGCCCACCTCTCCCTG
>NC_057748.1:13726435-13737369 GCF_004010195.1 Chiloscyllium plagiosum | reverse complement strand
GGAGGTGGCTCAGGTTGTGGGGCACAGGCTCCCGCGGGAAGTACGGGACCTTGGGGCCAATGTGAAATTCCGTCCGGGCTGGGGTGAGCGCGGACGGGATCCCACCGCACACCTGAGCGTCCTCCAACTGGTGCACTACGTCGGGTCCGAGCACCGCCGTTTTAGGGCGTCGGATGGCGGTGGCCACGTACTGGACGTCTACCGCTGCCCTGCAGACCACTGTTTATATCTGTCAGCCAGGGCTCCCTGATTGGATCAGGTTGACAGCCCCAGTCAGGGAACTCATTTTCTATGGTGTTCACCTGGCTGACCTCGTTACAGTCACGACCCCAGTTGATGTTAATACTGGACAGGTGGGATCTCTAAAACCTGACTTGATAGACCACTGCTTGGATTTTAATTTAAAATGCGGGTGTCCGTTTCTGAAGATGTTCACAAGTGAACATTGAACATGAAGAAGATATGGTGGCTCAGTGGTTGGCAATGCTGCCTCATACAGTCAGGGACCTGGGTTCGATTCCAGCCTCGGGCGACAATCTGTGCAGAGTTTGCACATTCTCCTTGTGTCTGTGTAAGTTTCCTCCCACAGTCCAACAATGTGCAGGTTAGGTGAATAGGCCATGCTAAATTGCCCGTAGTGTCCAGGGATATGTAGGTTAAGTGCATTAGCCTGGGGAAATACAGGGGGATGGGACTGGGTAGGATACTCTTCGGAGGGTCAGTGTGGATTTTCTGTTTTCACACTGTTGGGATTCTATGGTACATTTTGTGGAATAAACCGTTCATTGAACAAGAGATACGTGAATTCTGTTACCTGACAAAACAAAACTGCTGGGAAGATTTCATTTCAGACTTCAGAAAAGCTAGAAAATTCACAATATTTGTTTCATAAGTTACAAGCACCAAAAACTCCCAGGAAAGCATTACCACTAACTTGGTATTACTTAGGCTGGTACAGCCACACTCGATTTCCTTCTGGCAAATTCATCAGAAACTCTCAGCTGCTATTACTGTCTGACACCCCTAAAACAAACCACAGGCTTAATTCACTGTCATAGCAAACACACAAATTCCCTCAACTCAGATTCTGACAGTCTTACTCCGGCACGCACCCACTGACTGCATTTTAGAATTAGAATTAGAATCTCAACAGTGTGGAAACAGGCCCTTCGGCCCAATGGGTCCACACTGACCCTCCGAAGAGTAACCCATCCAGACCCATCTGCTATTTACCCCTGACTTAATGCACCTAACCTACACATCCCTGAACACTATGGGCAATTTAGCATGGCTAATTCACCCTGACCTGCACGTCTTTGGACTGTGGGAGGAAACCGGAGCACCCGGAGGAAACCCACGCAGACACGGGGAGAATGTGCAAACTCCACACAGACAGTCGCCCGAGGCTGGAATCGAATCCCGGTCCCCGGCGCTGTGAGGCAGCAGTGCTAACCACTGAGACTGGTGCGATATGGTTCTGCGTCCAGGCACCTGTCGCTAGACCAACAACTCAGTTTAAGATGATTTTCGTTCAAGATCTGACTTTTCCAGTATTAGCATTGTTTGATGTCATAATTATAATGGCATTAGCCGGGTGTACCTCTTGGATATGAGTTTAAGGTGATGGGAATTTGAATTTTTTTTAAAAATCCAAAATTAGGAATTGGATGATGACCATGAATCCAGTGTCGATTATGAGGAAAAAATCCATCGGGTTCGTTAATGTCCTTTAGGGAAGGAAACTGCCATCCTTACCTGGTCCGGCCTACACGTGACTCCAGCTCCACAGCAGTGTGGTTGACTCTTAACTCCTCACTGGGCAATTAGGGATGGGAATAAATGCTGGCCTGGCCAGTGATGCTGTCGTCCCATAAATGAATTCTAAAAAATGGCCTGTTGCACCTATTTGGTTATTAAATGTTACTATTTACAAGAGCTATCAATGTGTGACTCCACCCTGACTTGGAAACATGGAATCATAGAGGTCTACCGCACAGCAAAAAGGCCCTTCGGCCTACTGGGTCTGCCCCATTTCCCTCACTGTCACTAGGCCGAAATCCTGGAAGCAGTTCCCTACATCATTGTATGTCTATCCATAATCACATGGTCTGCAGTGGTTCAAGAAGACAGCTCACCATCACCTCCTCAAGGGGCAACTGGGGACAGGCAATAAATGCTGGGCCCGCCCAGCGACATCCACGTGTAAATTGAAGAAGAATTGGCTGTTATCTTGGTCACAGTGACTGTGTTCCACAAGTACATCACAGCTGTAAAATGCTTGGACCTGTCTTGGGCCCAGGACAAGGTGCTATGCAAATGCTGAAGACTTGTGTTCATTTTCTGTTCTGAGCAAGAGGACTTAGCCAACTATTGACGAGTGGATTTGACCAATCACTGGTGAGAGGACTTGGTATGAGAACCAACCCAGGCTCTCAGATACCCTTACTTCAGGATTCTTACTCACCAACTACGAGGTAGGAAATTAAGCCACTCTCAACAGGGTCATAGAGACCCGCAGTGGCTTGCGATGATGTGGATTTTATTCTGGCTGCAGGAAGATGCCCAGGGACAAGAGTTGGGCCGGAGATATTCAGATACAGCCCCAAACAGATACAGGTGGAACGAGATGGGAGTGATGTGCTTGTGTGAGTGGCTAAGTCGAAAGACAATTTGGGGTTGGCATGAGGGAGGCCACCCAAAAGCCCACCATTGCAGAAAGAAATGTAATAACCTCCCCAGCACTGCCAAAGTCAGACACCCTTGCACGTAGATGATAAGATAGACTGGCAGGCTTTCAGCCCATCAAACCCTGATAGCCTTCTCCATCTAGACAGGGCTAACCCCTTTGCACTTTAACCGTAATTGTAAAGATGTACAGCACAGAAACAGACCCTTTGGTCCAACTCATTCATGCTAACCAGATATCCTAACCTAATCCAGTCTGATTTGCCAGCACTTGGCCCATATCCCCCTGAACCCTTCCTATTCATATGCCCATCCAGATGCCTTTTAAACATTCCTCAAAAATTTCAAGTATTCATTTCATTCTCTTCAAGGTTTCAATTGATAATATGGGTGTCAAGCATCCTGGAAAGATTTGTGTGTACCTATCATTGTGGGGCTGTCTGTGTACCATCTGTGTGTACCTATCTGTGTGTACCTGTCTGTGTGTACCTATCATTGTGGGGCTGTCTGTGTACCATCTGTGTGTACCTATCTGTGTGTACCTGTCTGTGTGCACCTATCATTGTGGGGCTGTCTGTGTACCATCTGTGTGTACCTATCTGTGTGTACCTGTCTGTGTGTACCTATCGTTGTGTGCCTGTCTGTGTACCACCTGTGTGTATCAGTCTGTGTGTACCTATCTGTGTGTACCTATCATTGTGTGTCTATCTGTGTATCATCTGTGTGTACCTGCCTGTGTGTACCAGTCTGTGTGTACCTATCTGTGTGTACCTGTCTGTGTGTACCTATCATTGTGTGCCTGTCTGTGTACCATCTGTGTATACCTATCTGTGTGTATCTGTCTGTGTGTACCTATCATTGTGTGTCTGTCTGTGTGCGCCTGTCTGTGTATGCATATCTGGATGTACCTGTGTGTGTACCTGTCTGTGTGTGCATTTCAGTGTGTACCTGTGTGTGTTACCTGTCTGTGTGTACCAGCCTGGGTGTACCTATCTGTGTGTGCATATCAGTGTGTACCTGTGTGTGTGTCACCTATCTGTGTGTACCAGCCTGTGTGTTACCTATCTGTGTGTGCATATCAGTGTGTACCTGTGTGTGTTACCTGTCTGTGTGTACCAGCCTGGGTGTACCTATCTGTGTATGCATATCAGTATGTACCTGTGTGTGTACTTGTCTGTGTGTTACCTGTCTATGTGTACCTATCTGTGTGTGCATATCAGTGTGTACCTGTGTGTGTTACCTGTCTGTGTGTACCTATCTGTGTGTGCATATCAGTGTGTACCTGTGTGTGTGTTACCTGTCTGTGTGTACCAGCCTGTGTGTACCTATCTGTGTGTGCATATCAGTGTGTTACCTGTGTGTGTTACCTGTCTGTGTGTACCAACCTGTGTGTACCTATCTGTGTGTGCATATCAGTGTGTTACCTGTCTGTATGTTACCTATCTGTGTGTTACCTATCTGTGTACACCTGTCTGTGTGCATCTGAGTGTACCTATCTATGTGTACCTGTATGTGTGTATCAGTGTGTACCTATCTATATGTGCACTTATCTGTGTGTGTCTATCTGTCTCCCTTCCTATTTGCCAACCCCCCTCTGTACCTGAGTCGTTTGCTCTCCCCCTTGAAGTATCTTGCGCTCGTGATCTGCTCGTTTCTACCTCTCCTCTCTCTGTCCATTTCTCTTTATGTCTATCTTCCTCTCTCCTATGCCTCTCTCTCTTTCTCTCACAGTTTTGTTGAATTCATTCCCTGTTCGTCTACCATCTGTCGCCCTAGAAACAATGAGGATTGCTGCTCAATAGCAGGGGTGGGCACACCTTCACTCCCAGGCCCCGATAGCTTTCACTTTAACAGAGAGACTCATTCAGCTGCGAGACATTCAGCCGTGAAGTGGAACAATGCCCAGTTGAAATAAGAGCCAGCTCCCATTGGTGCGCTAACTCCCTGCAGAGCACTCCCTGAACAAAGACTAGACTTGCAGGCCTCAGCTTGCTTTGTGCTACCTTGCCGAATGGACAATAAGGTACACTAAAAAAAAACGTACTGTGGTTTTCCACAGGAAGGACAGGTGGGTTTAGATTCTGAACTAAAGGGAAATAAAAGAGCGCTCCGTGGTATCTCTTACTCCACTTTCATTCCCTTTCCTGGGAAAATGGGTAATCCACATCTGCATCACCTTTCCTCGGTGGGTGATGGAGGTGACGTTAATGCGATGTGTGTGTTCCCCTGTTTTGCTGCATTTTATGCAACGTCCGGCACTGGGATCCCAATGTGTAACAGCACTTCAATGAATGTGATCTCCCAGTATTCTCAGTGACCATATTGTAGATCAACTGTGACTCTTGTAGATCTTTCATGACCATTGTAGTCTCTTGGTGAGACTTGTAGATCCCCATAGTTATTGCAGACCCTCAACGACTCTTGTCGATCCTCGGTGACCATGATAGATTCACAACGACTGTTGGAGATCCTCAGTGAATCTGTGGATCTACAATGACTCCTGCAGATTTCAGTGACCAGCATACATCGTTAATAACTCTTGAAGATCCTTAGTGACTCTTGCGGATCCAATGTAGGTATTAGCGATCCCCAGTGAATCTCGTAGATCCTCAGTAACCATTACGATTTTCAATGAATGTTGGAGATCCTCCATGAATCTTATGGATCCTCAGTGATCATTACAGATTGTCAATGACTGTTGGTGACCATCAATGACTCCTGGAGATCCACTTGGATTCTTGGAGAAGACTAGCAGCGATAGCAGATCCTCAATGGCTACTGCAGTTCCTCAGAGAGTGTTGTAGATCCTTCATAACCTCTGCAGTTCCACAGTGACCATTGTGGACCCGCAGTGACCATTGTGGACCTGCAGTGACCATTGTGGACCCACAGTGACCATTGTGGTCCCGCAGTGACCATTCTGGATCTGCAGTGACCATTGTGGACCCTCAATGACCACTGTGGACCCACAGTGACCATTGTGGACCCTCAGTGACCATTGTGGATCCTCAGTGGCCATTATGGACCCTCAGTGGCTATTGTGGACCCTCAGTGACCATTGTGGACCACAGTGACCATTGTGGACCCTCACTGATCATTGTGAATCCGCAGTGACCATTATGGACCCTCAGTGACCACTGTGAACCCTCAGTGGCCATTGTGGACCCTCAGTGGCCATTGTGGACCCTCAGTGACCATTGTGGATCTGCAGTGACCATTGTGGACCCACAGTGACCATTATGAATCTGCAGTGACCATTGTGGACCATCAGTGACCATTGTGAACCCTCAGTGACCATTGTGGACCATCAGTGACCATTGTGTATCTGCAGTGACCATTGTGGACCCACAGTGACCATTATGGATCTGCAGTGACCATTGTGGACCCTCAGTGACCATTGCGGATCTGCAGTGACCATTGTGGACCCTCAGTGACCATTGTGTATCTGCAATGACCATTGTGGACCCACAGTGACCATTGTGGATCTGCAGTGACCATTGTGGACCCCCAGTGACCATTGTGGACCCTCAGTGACCATTGTGGACCCACAGTGACCATTGTGGATCCGCAGTGACCATTATGGACCCTCAGTGACCATTGTGGATCTGCAGTGACCATTGTGGACCCACAGTGACCATTGTGGACCCACAGTGACCATTGTGGATCCTCAGTGACCATTCTGGATCTGCAGTGACCATTGTGGACCCACAGTGACCATTGTGGACCCACAGTGACCATTGTGGTCCCGCAGTGACCATTCTGGATCTGCAGTGACCATTTTGGACCCTCAGTGACCACTGTGGACCTGCAGTGACCATTGTGGACCCACAGTGACCATTGTGGACCCACAGTGACCATTATGGATCCACAGTGGCCATTGTGGACCTGCAGTGACCATTGTGGATCCTCAGTGACCATTGTGGACCCACAGTGACCATTGTGGATCCTCAGTGACCATTGTGGACCTGCAGTGACCATTGTGGACCATTGGTGACAATTATAGATCCACAGTGACCATTGTGGATCCGTAGTGACCATTCTGGACCCTCAGTTACCATTGTGGACCGTCAGTGACCATTGTGTATCGTCAGTGATCATTGTGGACCTCAGTGACCATTGTATCGTCAGTGATCATTGTGGACCTCAGTGACCATTGTGTATCCTCAGTGATCATTGTGGACCGTCAGTGACCATTGTGTATCGTCAGTGATCATTGTGGACCTCAGTGACCATTGTGTATCCTCAGTGACCATTGTGGACCGTCAGTGACCATTGTGTATCGTCAGTGATCATTGTGGACCGTCAGTGACCATTGTGTATCGTCAGTGATCATTGTGGCCCCACAGTGACCATTTTGGGCCCTCAATGACAATTGTGGACACTCAGTGATCATTATGGATCTGCAGTGACCATTGTGGACCCTCAGTGACCATTGTGGACCCTCAGTGACCATTGTGTATCTGCAGTGACCATTGTGGAACCTCAATGACCATTGTGGACCCTCAGTGACCATTGTGGATCCGCAGTGACCATTGTGGACCCTCAGTGACCATTGTGTATCTGCAGTGACTATTGTGGACCCTCAGTGACCATTGCGGACCCACAGTGACCATTGTGGACCTACAGTGACAATTGTGGATCTGCAGTGAGCATTGTGGACGCACAGTGACCATTGTGGACCCTCAGTGACCATTGTGTATCTGCAGTGACCATTGTGGACCCTCAGTGACCATTATGGATATACAGTGACCATTGTGAACTCTCAGTGAACATTGTGGACCCTCAGTGACCATTGTGGACGCTCAGTGACCATTGTGGATCCACAGTGAACATTGTGAATCCACAGTGACCATTGCGGACCCTCAGTGACCAATGTGGACCCGCAGTGACCATGGTGGATCCACAGTGACCATTATAGACCCACAGTTACCATTGTGGACCCGCAGTGACCATGGTGGATCCACAGTGACCATTATAGACCCACAATGACCATTATGGATCTGCAATGACTATTGTGGATCCGCACTGAACATTATGAATCCGCAGTTATTATTGTGGACCTACAGTGACCATGGTGGATCCACAGTGACCATTGTGGACCCTAACTGACCATTAAGGACCCCTAGTGACCATTGTGGACCCTCAGTGACAATTGTAGACCCACAGTGACCATTGTGGAACCTTAGTGACCATTGTGGACGTCCAGTGAAAATTATGGATCTGCATTGACCATTGTGGATGCGCAGTGAGCATTATGGACCCTCGGTGACCATTATGGACCCTCAGTGACCATTGTGGATCCGCAGTGACCATTGTGGATCTGCAGTGACCATTGTGGACCCTCAGTGGCCATAACGGATCTGCAGTGACCATTCTGGACTGACAGTGACCATTGTGTACACTCAATGACCATTGTGGACACTCAATGACCATTGTGGACTCTCAGTGACCATTGTGGACGCACAGTGACCATTGTGGGCCCTCAGTGACCATTATCGATCTGCAGTGATGATTGTGGAGACTCAGTGACCATTGTGGACCCTCAGTGACCATTGTGGACACTCAGTGACCATTATGGATCCGCAGTGACAATTGTGGACCCTCAGTGACCATTGTGGACCCACAGTGACCATTGTGGATCTGCAGTGACCATTGTGGGCCCTCGGTGACCATAACGGATCTGCAGTGACCATTCTGGACCAACAGTGACCATTATGGATCCACAGTGAACGTTATGAATCCACAGTGACCATTATGGATATACAATGACCATTGTGAACCCTCAGTGACCATAACGGATCTGCAGTGACCATTCTGGACCGACAGTGACCATTGTGTACACTCAATGACCATTGTGAACCCTCAGTGACCATTGTGGACCCACAGTGACCATTGTGGATCTGTAGTGACCATTGTGGGCCCTCAGTGACCATTATGGACTCTCAGTGACCATTGTGGACCCACAGTGACCATGGTGGATCTGCAGTGACCATTGTGGATCCTCAGTGACCATTGTGGACCCTCAGTGACTATTATGGACTCTCAGTGACCATTGTGGACCCACAGTGACCATTGTGGATCTGCAGTGACCATTGTGGGCCCTCAGTGACCATTATGGACTCTCACTGACCATTGTGGACCCACAGTGACCATTGTGGATCTGCAGTGACCATAGTGGACCCACAGTGACCATTATGGATCTGCAGTGACCATTGTGGACCCTCAGTGACCATTGTGGACCCACAGTGACCATTGTGGATCTGCAGTGACCATTGCGGACCCTCAGTGACCATTATGGACTCTCAGTGACCATTGTGGACCCACAGTGACCATTATGGATCCGCAGTGACCATTGTGGACCCTCAGTGACCATTGTGGACCCACAGTGACCATTGTGGATCTGCAGTGACCATTGTGGACCCTCAGTGACCATTATGGACGCTCAGTGACCATTGTGGACCCACAGTGACCATTGGGGAGCTGCAGTGACCATTGTCGGCCCTCAGTGACCATTATGGACTCTCAGTGACCATTGTGGTCCATAGTGACCATTGTGGACCCACAGTGACCATTGTGGATCTGCAGTGACCATTGTGGGCCCTCAGTGACCATTATGGACTCTCAGTGACCATTGTGGACCCACAGTGACCATTGTGGGCCCTCAGTGACCATTATGGACTCTCAGTGACCATTGTGGACCCACAGTGACCATTGTGGATCTGCAGTGACCATTGTGGGCCCTCAGTGACCATAACGGATCTGCAGTGACCATTCTGGACCGACAGTGACCATTATGGATCCACAGTGGCCATTATGGATCCGCAGTGACCATTGTGGATCTGCAGTGACCATTGTGGACCCTCAGTGACCATAACGGATCTGCAGTGACCATTCTGGACCGACAGTGACCATTGTGTACACTCAATGACCATTGTGGACACTCAATGACCATTGTGGACCCTCAGTGACCATTGTCGATCCGCAGTGACCATTGTGAACCCTCAGTGACCATTATGGACTCTCAGTGACCATTGTGGACCCACAGTGACCATTATGGACTCTCAGTGACCATTGTGGACCCTCAGTGACCATTATGGATATACAATGACCATTGTGAACGTTCAGTGACCATTGTGGACCCACAGTGAACATTATGGATATACAGTGACCATTGTGAACCTTCAGTGAACATTGTGGACACACAGTGACCATTGTTGACCCTCAGTGACCATTGTGGACCCTCAGTGACCATTATGGATCCACAGTGAACATTGTGAATCCACAGTGACCATTATGGACCCACAGTGACCATTGTGGACCCACAGTGACCATTGTTGACCCTCAGTGACCATTATGGATCCACAGTGAACATTGTGAATCCACAGTGACCATTATGGATATGCAGTGACCATTGTGGACCGACAGTGACCATTGTGGACCCGCAGTGACCATTGTGGACCCACAGTAACAATTATGGATCCGAAGTGACCATTTTGGACCCTCAGTGACCATTATGGACTCTCAGTGACCATTGTGGACCCACAGTCACCATTGTGGATGCTCAGTGACCATTATGGATCTGCAGTGACCATTGTGGACCCAGAGTGACCATTATGGACCCTCAGTGACCATTGTGGACCCACAGTCACCATTGTGGACCCTCAGTGCCCATTGCGGACCCTCAGTGACCACTGTGGACCCGCAGTGACCATGGTGGATCCACAGTGACCATTGTGGACTCTCAGTGACCATTATGGACCTGAAGTGACCATTGTGGACCCTCAGTGATCATTATGGTCCCACAGTAACCATTGCGGGTCTGCAGTGAACATTGTGGACCCACAGTGGCCATTGTGGACCAACAGTGACCATTGTGGACCCTCAGTGACCATTGTGTATCTGCAGTGACCATTGTGGACCCTCAGTGATCATTGCGGACCCACAGTGACCATTGTGGACCTGCAGTGACAATTGTGGATCTGCAGTGACCATTGTGGACCCTCAGGGACCATTATGGATCTGCAGTGACCATTGTGAATCCGCAGTGACCATTGTGGACCCACAGTGACCATTGTGGATCCGCAGTGACCATTGTGGATTTGCAGTGACCATTGTGGACCCTCAGTGGCCATTGTGGACCCTCGGTGACCATTGTGGACCCTCAGTGACCATTGTGAATCCGCAGTGACCATTGTGGACCCACAGTGACCATTGTGGATCCGCAGTGACCATTGTGGACCCACAGTGAC
>NC_057748.1:13723496-13726203 GCF_004010195.1 Chiloscyllium plagiosum | reverse complement strand
CAGTGACCATTATGGACCTGCAGTGACCATTGTGGAGACTCAGTGACCATTGTGGATCTGCAGTGACCATTGTGGACCCTCAGTGACCATTGTGGATCTGCAGTGACCATTGTGGACCCTCAGTGACCATTGTGGATCTGCAGTGACCATTGTGGACCCTCAGTGACCATTGTGGATCTGCAGTGACCATTGTGGACCCTCAGTGACCATTGTGGATCTGCAGTGACCATTGTGGACCCTCAGTGACCATTAAGGATCTGCAGTGACCATTGTGGACCCTCAGTGACCATTATGGATCTGCAGTGACCATTGTGGGCCCTCAGTGACCATTGTGGATCTGCAGTGACCATTGTGGACCCTCAGTGACGATATTGGATACACAGTGACCATTGTGGACTCACAGTGACCATTATGGATCTGCAGTGAACATTGTGGAGACTCAGTGACCATTGTGGATCTGCAGTGACCATTGTTGTCCCTCAGTGACCATTCTGAACCCTCAGTGAACATTGTGGATCCACAGTGACCATTGTGGACCCTCAGTGACCATTGTGGATCTGCAGTGACCATTGTGGACCCTCAGTGACGATATTGGATACACAGTGACCATTGTGGACTCACAGTGACCATTATGGACCTGCAGTGACCATTGTGGAGACTCAGTGACCATTGTGGATCTGCAGTGACCATTGTTGTCCCTCAGTGACCATTTTGAACCCTCAGTGAACATTGTGGATCCACAGTGACCATTGTGGACCCTCAGTGACCATTGTGGATCTGCAGTGACCATTGTGGACCCTCAGTGACGATATTGGATACACAGTGACCATTGTGGACCCACAGTGACCATTGTGGACCCTCAGTGACCATTGTTGACCCACAGTGACCATTGTGGACCCACAGTGGCCTTTATGGATCTGCAGTGACCATTGCGGACCCTCAGTGCCCATTATGGATCCGCAGTGACCATTGTGGATCCGCAGTGACCATTGTGGACTCTCAGTGACCATTGTGGACCTGAAGTGACCATTGTGGACTCTCAGTGACCATTATGGTCCCACAATAACCATTGCGGATCTGCAGTGAGCATTGTGGACCCACAGTGGCCAATATGGATCCGCAGTGACCATTGTGGACCCTCAGTGACGATTGTGGATACACAGTGACCATTATAGACCCACAGTGACCATTGTGGAACCTCAGTGACCATTGTGGACGTCCAGTGAAAATTATGGATCCGCAGTGACCAGTGTGGACACTCAGTGACCATTGTGAATCCACAGTGACCATTGTGGACCCACAGTTACCCTTATGGAACTGCAGTGACCATTGAGGACCCGTAGTGACCATGGTGGATCCACAGTAACCATTGTGGACTCTCAGTGACCATTATGGATCTGCAGTGACCATTGTGGACTCTCAGTGACCATTATGGATCTGCAGTGACCATTGCGGACACTCAGTGATCATTGTGGATCTGCAGTGACCATTATAGACCCACAGTGACCATTGTGGACCCACAGTGACCATTGTGGACCCTATGTGACCATTATGGACCCCCAGTGACCATTGTGGACCTTCAGTAACCATTGTAGACCCACAGTGACCATTGTGGAACCTCAATGACCATTGTGGACGTCCAGTGAAAATTATGGATCCGCAGTGACCATTGTGGATGCGCAGTGAGCATTGTGGATCCGCAGTGACCATTGTGGACCCTCAGTGACCATTGTGGACCCACAGTGACCATTGTGGATCTGCAGTGACCATTAAGGATCTGCAGTGACCATTGTGGACCCTCAGTGACCATTATGGATCCGCAGTGACCATTATGGATATACAGTGACCATTGTTGACCCACAGTGACCATTGTGGACCCACAGTGACCATTGTTGACCCACAGTGACCATTGAGGACCCACAGTGGCCTTTATGGATCTGCCGTGACCATTGCGGACCCTCAGTGACCATTGTGGACCCGTAGTGACCATGGTGGATCCACAGTGACCATTGTGGACTCTCAGAGACGATGGTGGATCCTCAGTGACCATTGTGGACGCTCAGTGACCATGGTGGATCCACGGTGACCATTGTGGACTCTCAGTGACCATTGTGGACCTGAAGTGTCCATTGTGGACCCTCAGTGACCATTATGGTCCCACAGTAACCATTGCGGATCTGCAGTGACCATTGTGGGCCCTCAGTGACCATTATCGATCTGCAGTGACCATTATGGAGACTCAGTGACCATTGTGGATCCTCAGTGACCATTATGGACCTGCAATGACCATTATGGACCCTCAGTGACCATTGTGGACCCACTGTGACCATTATGGACCCTCAGTGACCATTGTGGACCCACAGTGACCATTGTGGATCTGCAGTGACCATTGTGGGCCCCCAGTGACCATTATCGATCTGCAGTGACCATTGTGGACCCACAGTGACCATTGTAAATCCGCAGTGACCATTGTGGACCCTCAGTGACTATTGTGTATCCTCAGTGACCATTGTCGATCTGCAGTGGCAACTATGGATCCGCAGTGACCATTGTGGACCCTCAGTGACCATTGTAGACCCTCAGTGACCATTGTGGATCTGCAGTGACCATTGTGGGCCCCCAGTGACCATTATCGATCTGCAGTGACCATTGTGGACCCACAGTGACCATTGTAAATCCGCAGTGACCATTGTGGACCCTCAGTGAC
>NC_057748.1:13707250-13721732 GCF_004010195.1 Chiloscyllium plagiosum | reverse complement strand
TGACCATTGTGGACCCTCAGTGACCATTATGGACTCTCAGTGACCATTGTGGACCCACAGTGACCATTGTGGTCCCGCAGTAACAATTATGGATCCGAAGTGACCATTTTGGACCCTCAGTGACCATTATGGATATACAGTGACCATTGTGAACCCTCAGTGAACATTGTGGACCCACAGTGACCATTTTGGACCCTCAGTGACCATTATGGATATACAGTGACCATTGTGGACCCACAGTAACAATTATGGATCCGAAGTGACCATTTTGGACCCACAGTGACCATTGTGGATCCTCAGTGACCATTGTGGACGCTCAGTGACCATTGTGGATCTGCAGTGACTATTGTGGACCATCAGTGACCATTATGGATCCGCAGTGACCATTGTGGACCCTCAGTAACGATTGTGGAGCCGCAGTGACTATTGTGGACCCTCAGTGACCATTGTGGAGCCGCAGTGACCATTGTGGACCCTCAGTGACCATTATGGAACCGGAGTGACCAGTGTGGACACTCAGTGACCATTGTGGACCCTCAGTGACCATTATGTATCTGCAGTGACCATTGTGTATCTGCAGTGACCAGTGTGGACCCTCAGTGACCATTGTGGAACCGCAGTGACTATTGTGGACCCTCAGTGACCATTATGTAACCGCAGTGACCAGTGTGTACACTCAGTGAACATTGTGGATCCTCAGTGACAATTATGTATCTGCAGTGACCATTGTGGATCTGCAGTGACCATTGTGGACCCTCAATGACCATTTTGGACACTCAGTGACCATTGTGGACCCACAATGACCATTGTGGACCCTCAGTGACCATTATGGATCCACAGTGAACATTGTGAATCCACAGTGACCATTGTGGACCCGCAGTGACCAGTGTGGACACTCAGTGACCATTGTGGACCCTCAGTGAACATTGTGGACCCACAGTGACCATTGTTGACCCACAGTGACCATTGTGGAACCTCAGTGACCATTATGGATCCACAGTGACCATTGTGGACCCTCAGTGAACATTGTGGATCTGCAGTGACCATTGTGGACCCTCAGTGACGATTGTGGACCCTCAGTGATGATGGTGGATCCTCAGTGACCATTGTGGATGCTCAGTGACCATTATAGACCCACAGTGACAATTGTGGACCCTCAGTGACGATTGTGGATACACAGTGACCATTATAGACCCATAGTGACCATTATAGACCCACAGTGACGATGGTGGATCCACAGTGGCCATTGTGGACCCACAGTGACCATTATGGACCCCCAGTGACCATTGTGGACCCTCAGTGACCATTGTAGACCCTCAGTGACCATTGTGGATCTGCAGTGACCATTGTGGAACCTCAGTGACCATTGTGGACGTCCAGTGAAAATTATGGATCTGCATTGACCATTGTGGATCCGCAGTGACGATTGTGGACCCTCAGTGACATTATGAATCCGCAGTGACCATTGTGGATCCGCAGTGACCATTGTGGACCCTCAGTGACCATTGTGGATCCGCAGTGACCATTGTGGACCTCAGTGACCATTGTGAATCCGCAGTGACCATTGTGGACCCTCAGGGACCATTGTGTATCCTCAATGACCATTGTTGATCTGCAGTGACCATTGTGGACCCTCAGTGACCATTGTGGCTCCGCGGTGACCATTGTGGACCTGCAGTGACCATTGTGGACCCTCAGTGACCATAACGGATCTGCAGTGACCATTCTGGACCGACAGTGACCATTGTGTACACTCAATGACCATTGTGGACCCTCAGTGACCATTGTGGACCCACAGTGGCCATTATGGATCCAAGTGACCATTGTGGACCCTCAGTGACCATTGTGGATCTGCAGTGACCATTGTGGGCCCTCAGTGACCATTATCGATCTACAGTGACCATTGTGGAGACTCAGTGACCATTGTGGATCCTCAGTGACCATTATGGACCTGCAATGACCATTATGGACCCTCAGTGACCATTGTGGACCCACAGTGACCATTGTGGATCTGCAGTGACCATTGTGGGCCCTCAGTGACCATTATCGATCTGCAGTGACGATTGTGGAGACTCAGTGACCATTGTGGATCTGCAGTGACCATTGTGGACCCACAGTGACCCTTATGGAACTGCAGTGACCATTGTGAACCCTCAGTGAACATTGTGGACCCACAGTGACCATTGTTGACCCACAGTGACCATTGTGGAACCTCAGTGGCCTTTATGGATCCGCAGTGACCATTGCGGACCCTCAGTGACCATGGTGGATCCTCAGTGACCATTGTGGACCTGCAGTGACCATGGTGGATCCACAGTGGCCATTGTGGACTCTCAGTGACCATTATGGACCTGAAGTGACCATTATGGTCCCACAGTAACCATTGCGGATCTGCAGTGAACATTGTGGACCCACAGTGGCCATTATGGATCAGCAGTGACCATTGTGGACCCTCAGTGACGATGGTGGATCCTCAGTGACCATTGTGGATGCTCAGAGACCATTGTGGACCCGCAGTGACCATGGTGGATCCTCAGTGACCATTGTGGACCCTCAGTGACGATGGTGGAGCCTCAGTGACCATTGTGGACGCTCAGTGATCATTGTGGACCCACAGTGACCATTGTGGACCCTCAGTGACGATTGTGGATACACAGTGACCATTATAGACCCACAGTGACCATTGTGGACCCACAATGACCATTGTGGATCTGCAATGACTATTGTGGACGCTCAGTGATCATTGTGGACCCACAGTGACCATTGTGGACCCACAGTGACCATTGTGGACCCTCAGTGACCATTATGGACCCCCAGTGACCATTGTGGACCCTCAGTGACCATTGTAGACCCACAGTGACCATTGTGGACAGCCAGTGAAAATTATGGATCCGCAGTGACCATTGTGGACCCTCGGTGACCATTGTGGATCTGCAGTGACCATTGTGGACCCTCAGTGACCATTGTGGACCCTCAGTGACCATAACGGAACTGCAGTGACCATTCTGGACTGACAGTGACCATTGTGTACACTCAATGACCATTGTGGACCCTCAGTGAGCATTGTGGACCCTCAGTGACCATTGTCGATCCGCAGTGATCATTGTGGACCCTCAGTGACCATTATGGATCCGCAGTGACCATTGTGGACCCTCAGTGACCATTGTGGATCCGCAGTGACCATTGTGGATCGTCAGTGACCATTGTGGACCCACAGTGACCATTGTGGCTCTGCAGTGACCATTGTGGACCCTCAGTGACGATAACTGATCTGCAGTGACCATTATGGACCCTCAGTGATCATTGTGGATCCTCAGTGACCATTATGGACCTGCAGTGACCATTGTGGACCCGCAGTGACCATTGTGGACTCTCAGTGACCATTGTGGACCTGAAGTGACCATTGTGGACCCGCAGTGACCATTGTGGATCTGCAGTGACCATTGTGGATCTGCAGTGACCATTGTGGACCCGCAGTGACCATTGTGGATCTGCAGTGACCATTGTGGGCCCTCAGTGACCATTGTGGATCTGCAGTGACCATTGTGGGCCCTCAGTGACCATTATGGATCCTCAGTGACCATTGTGGACCCACAGTGACCATTGTGGACCCTAAGTGACCATAACGGATCTGCAGTGACCATTCTGGATGGACAGTGACCATTGTGTACACTCAATGACCATTGTGGACACTCAATGACCATTGTGGAACCTCAGTGACCATTGTCGATCCACAGTGACCATTGTGGACCCACAGTGACCATTGTGGTTCTGCAGTGACCATTGTGGACCCTCAGTAACCCTTATGGCTCTGCAGTGACCATTGTGGACCCACAGTGACCATTGTGGACCCTCAGTGACCATAACGGATCTGCAGTGACCATTCTGGACCGACAGTGACCATTGTGTACACTCAATGACCATTGTGAACCCTCAGTGACCATTGTCGATCCACAGTGACCATTATGGACCCTCAGTGAACATTGTGAATCCACAGTGACCATTATGGATATACAGTGGCCATTGTGAACCCTCAGTGACCATTGCGGATCCTCAGTGACCATTGTGGACCCACAGTGACCATTGTGGACCCTCAGTAACCCTTATGGATCCGCAGTGACAGTGACCATTGTGGACCCTCAGTAACCCTTATGGATCCGCAGTGATCATTGTGGACCTACAGTGACCATTGTAGAACCACTGTGACCATTGTGGACCCTCAGTGACCATTGTCGACCTACAGTGACCATTGTGGACCCTCAGTGACCATTGTGGATCCGCAGTGACCATTGTGGACGGACAGTGACTAATGTTTCTGCAGTGACCATTGTGGACCCTCAGTGACCATTGTAGACCCTCAGTGACCATTGTGGATCTGCAGTGACCATTGTGGACCCGCAGTGACCATTGTGGATCTGCAGTGACCATTGTGGACCCGCAGTGACCATTGTGGATCTGCAGTGACCATTGTGGGCCCTCAGTGACCATTATGGACTCTCAGTGACCATTGTGGACCCACAGTGACCATTGTGGTTCTGCAGTGACCATTGTGGACCCTCAGTAACCCTTATGGATCCGCAGTGACCATTATGGACCCACAGTGACCATTGTGGGCCCTCAGTGACGCAGTGCAATACCTCCCACTTTGATGATGTTAACAATCTCATGAAGGAGAGACAGGAACTTTGTAGTCTCAACAGAATTACTCATACTTCACCAAAGCAGTGTATGGTTCCTTAATATGTAACAAACTGATTATTAAACAACCCCTCCCCGAGCTAACCAAACAGATTATATTTGCCAGCCTGGTGATGGTATGGGTATAGGTTTTTCAGATACAGTATGGATTACAAACAGTCTGGTTCAGTAACTCACCCTTTTGACTGTACTTCCTTGTCAACAATCACTCGTTCCCCTCCAAGCCACTCCCCATCCTGACTTGGGTATATATCACCGTTGTTTTGGTGTCCCTGGATCAAAATCCTGGAATTCCCTCCCTCAGGGCATTGTGGGTCAACCCACAGCAGGTGGACTGCAGCTGTTCAAGAAGGCAGCTCACCCCCACCTTCTCAAGGGGGCAACTAGGGACGGGTAATAAATGCCGAGCCCGGCCAGATACACCTTATCCCATGAACGAATAGAGGCGTTGGAGTAGAAGCACAGAATATAGGAACAGGAGTAGGCCATTCAGCCTCTCAAGCCTGCTCCAAATAATGGGATAGAAGGAGAATGACAAAATCAAAGTTTCCACATGAGGAGTGAAACAATAAATAAAAACTTCATCTTCGGTTCCACGTTGAGAGTGAAACATGGATAGAATTGTGAACCATCAAAAAGACAATGTGGTTATTTTTAATATCCTTCCATTTATTAGTTATTGGTGTTGAGGTAAAATAATGCACAACTGATGGTGAAACGTCACCCGATTGGCTGACAAAACGATCGCTCGCTTGACAGTTGGCTGTGGGCAGATGGCCACCATTTTGGGTGGCCAATGACAATGTTTGATGAGGTGGTTGGACAGGTCAATTCTGAAACTTTATTGCTGGAACAGCACAGCAGGTCAGGCAGCATCTAGGGAACAGAAGATTCGACGTTTCGGGCACATGCCCTTTCCTCTCCAAGGTCAATTCCCTTGGAATACATCCCACCAGCGTTGTCAACCCTGATCCCAAGTGTGGTTAAACTAGGGCAGCACGGTGGCTCAGTGGTTAGCACTGCTGCCTCACAGAGCCAGGTTCAATTCCAGCCTGAGGCGACAGTCCGTGTAGACTTTGCACATTCTCCCTGCATCTGCAGGGGTTTCCTCTGGTGCTCTAGTTTCCTCCCACAGTCTGAAGATGTGTAGGTCAGGTTAATTGGCCAGGCTAAAATTGCCCGTAGTGTTAGGTGTATTAGTCAGAGGGAAATGGGTCTGGGTGAGTTACTCTTCAGAGGATCGGTGTGGACTGTTTGGGCCGAAGGGTCTGTTTCCACAGTATAGGGAATCTAATCAAATAAACCAGTTGGACAACCGTCTCGGAAGCTGCCAAAGGGTTGGGGGAGGGGGGAGGTTTTGAGTCAGGGTGGAGTTGTGTGCGGGAGGGGGCTCTTCACGGGTTCATGCACCTTTAGGGAGGAAGGTCGATTTAGGGACTGGGAAAGGCCTTTAGATATCACTCCGTTCTAAGGAAAAGTCACGTTGGGTTTGAAACAACGAGTCCTGAGAAACAGCAGAGGGCTGTGGGTCTCTGGAATTTCCTTCCTCAATGGGTGGGGGATGCAAAATTCATGGAATATTTTTAAGGTAGAGGCAGATGGATTCTTTATCACCGAGGAGATGAAAGTTTATTGGGGGCTATGCAGGAATGTAGAGTGGAGGTTAAAATCAGGTTAGAGTGGTGCTGGAAAAGCACAGCAGGTCAGGCAGCATCCGAGGAGCAGGAAAATCGACATTTTGAAGAATTTTTTCCTTCATTCATCCACGGGACAAGGGAGTCGCTAAGCAGGCAGCATTCATTGCCCATCCCTAATTGGCCAGAGGGCGGTTAAGAGTGGGAGGAAGTGAGGACTGCAGATGCTGGAGATCAGAGTCGAGAGTGTGTTGCTGGAAAAGCGCAGCAGGTCAGGCGTCAGTAGGGTGGAGGAGGATGGAGCAGATAGATGGGAAAGATGATGGACAGGTCAAGAGGGCGGTGCTGAGTTGGAGGTTTGGGACAGTTATAATGTGGGGGGAGGGTAAATGAGGAAGCTGTTGAAATCCACATTGATCCCATGTGGTTGCAGGGTCCCAAGGTGGAAGATGAGGTGTTCTTCATCCAGGCATCGGGTGGTTAGGGTTTGGCAATGAAGGAGGCCCAGGACCTGCATGTCCTTGAAGGAGTGGGAGGGACAGTTGAAGTGTTCAGCCGCAGGGCAGTGGGGTTGGTTGGTGGGGGTGTCGTGTCCCAGAGATGTTCTCTGAAACCATCTGCAAAAAGGCCTCCTGTCTCCCCGATGTAGAGGAGACCCCACCGGGTGCAACCGATACAGTAGATGACATTGGTGGAGGTGCAGGTAAATTTCTGACGGATGTGGAAGGATCCCTTGGGGCCTTGGACGGAGGTGAAGGGGTGGTGTAGTCGCAAGTTTTACACTTCCTGCAGTGGCAGGGGAAGGTGCCGGGAGTGGGGTGTGGGCTGGTGGGGGCATGGGTTTGGAAGGTACTATCTGACAATCTTTGGTGAATTTCTGCAGTGTGGATAGTACACACTGCTGCTACTGAGGGTCGGTGGTGGAGGGAGTGGATGCTTGTGGATGTGGTGCCAATCAAGTGGGCTGCTTTGTCCTGGATGGTGCCAAGCTTCTTGAACGTTGTTGGAGCTGCCCCCATCCAGGCAAATGCTCACTTTTTGAGCTTGCACAGCCCTCTGTGATAGAGAATTCTGAACTATCCCTACTCTCCTTGAGTGAAGAGGTTTCTCCTCATCTTGGTCTTAAGTGGTGAGCCCTTTAACCTGTGATCATCTGCCCAGGTTTTAAACTCATCAGCCAAGGGAAATAGCTCATCCAGATCCACCCATAACATTTAAAAGGCATCTGGATGGGTATATGAATAGGAAGGGTTTAAAGGGATATGGGTCAAGTGCTGGCAGATGGGACTGGATTCGGTTGGGATACCTAGTCAGCATGGACGGGTTGGACCGAAGGGTCTGCTTCCGTGTTGTGTATCTCTGTGATCTCTAAGAGGTTTATAAGTTTCAATGAGATCACCTTTCAGTCTTCGAAAGTCTAGTGATTATGTTCTCAGTTTCTTCAATCCCTCTATCCCAGGGATTAACCTGGTCACCCTCCATTACACTTTGCCGAGGCAGCTATATCCTTCCTTCTCGAAGGATCCATGACTCCCGATGTGCAATGGAGGAGAAACAGGTGGGTGAGCTTGCACACACACTGGTGTTAGAACATGCAGCCTAAACCACTGGTAACTGCAGGGGTTTAATGCTAGATCTGTTAGTGTCCATGCGTGAGGCCTGGGGTCCACTGCAAAAGGGAGAACACTTGCCTCAGCCTGCCAGGCAGAGAGGTGATGAACGGGAATACTATCTGTCGGTTTCATTGGCTCTGACTCCCATTCTGGGTTGGGTCGCGGGTGACTGCTGGGATTTGTTGGTTTTACTTCAGTTTACAACGAGCCGAGCTGCGTCAGCTCACTTCATCCAGAAGCAAAATACACAAGAGAGGATGCTGGGAAATGGTTTAGATTCACAGGGAATGATGGGAGACAGTCCAGATTCACATAAGATGCTGGGATATGGTTCAGATTCACAGAGGATGCTGGGAAATGGTTCAGATTTACAGAGGATTCCGGGAAATGATTCGGATTTACAGAGGATGCTGGGAAATGGTTCAGATTTACAGAGGACGCTGGGAAATAGTTCAGATTTACAGAGGATGCTGGGAAATGGTTCAGGTTTACAGAGTATGCTGGGAAATAGTTCAGATTTACACAGTATGCTGGCAAATGGTTCAAACTCACAGGGAATGCTGGGAAATGAGTCTAATTCACAGATTGTGCTGCAAAATTAGAAAGGCTGATGGGAAATTGTAAGTGTGCAGAACAGGTTTACAAGAACAGTTTCAGAGATGAAACTCTTTAGTTATGAGGTAAGATTGGTGAGATTAGGACTGTTTCTCTTGGAGAGGAGAAGGCTAAGAGGAGATTTGATAAAGTTTTCAAAATCAGGAGGGTCTTGATAGAGTGAATAGGTGGAAACTGTTCCTATTTGTAAATGCACTGAGGATCAGAGGCCATAGTCTTAAAGTGAACAGAAGCAAATATGAGGAGAATAGAGTCAAGAGTGTGGCGCTGGAAAAGCACAGCAGGTCAGGCAGCATCCGAGGAGCAGGAGACGTTTCGGGCATAAGCCCACCCGAAATGTTGATTCTCCTGCTCCTTTGATACTGCCTGACCTGCTGTGCTTTTCCAGCACCCCACTCTCGACTCTAATCTCCAGCATCTGCAGCCCTCCCTTTCTCCCCATGAGGGGAATAGAAACAGTTTTACACAGCGAGTGGTTAATACACCACCTGGAAATGTGGTGGAGGCAGGTTCAGTTGGGGCATTCAAGGGGGCGTTGTTTAAACGGAAATAATGTGAAGGCTTATGATGAGATTGACCCTCGGCCAAAACGCACCGAGAGCCAGTGCAGACATGATGGGCTGAATAGCCTCCTTCTGGATTGTAATTCACTGAGAGCCAGGAACCGAGTGTAAACAATAGGATAGTTTGGACTTTAAATTGAAGATGACCTGCCTGTTGCTGTGACTGCATTTAGAAAACCTGAAATGAAAGCAATAATAGGAAAAAATGTGATGAATTAATTTACCTGAAATTATTGCAATTCTGTAAAGGGCTCCTTGCGGTACTTTCATTGAAAACAGCTCATGTATTCTCATCGAATGACTTGTCCATAGAGTTATCGAAACTATATAGAAGGTACATCCAGTTATCTAGGAGAAAGTGTGGACTGCAGATGCTGGAGATCAGAGTGGAAAAGCATAGCAGGTCAGGCAGCATCCGAGGAGCAGGAGAGTCGACATGGAAAAGTGCAGTAGGTCAGGCATCCAGTTATCTGATTGGAATTGCTGCAAAGCAAGACTTCTGATGTGATAGTGATAGTTACAGTGGTAGGGAAACGATTAGAACCAGTTACTGTGACATTAGGAGTAAAAACATCCCCTTCACAGGGAATTAACACACATAATCTTCCATTTACCAAATCACACAGAGTGAGGTGAAGACAGACAGGGAGAAACCAGTTAATGATAAACAATAATACTTGGACATGGAAAATACTAGAGCCCAATTTTTGAAGTATACAAGGCTTGCTGACCCATATAGTCTCATTCACCTGTTGCACTTTCTTTAATTTCTTAAAGGGACAGATCTGATGTCAGGTCTAATTGAAGGAGTGTGAGGAAGAAAGGATTAGGAAGGAGAGAAATCCTTTTGCGTTGGCAGCAGAAGGTATAGAAATGTAGGAAGATAGTAGGCCATTCAGCCCATTGAGACTGCCCTATCTTTCAATGCAATCATGGTTGATCAAACACTTTTATGCCTTTTACCAACCCCATCCTCACAACTCTGTCCACCACTGGCAGTCGGAAATCTATCAATCTCTACTTTGAATGTACCAAAGATTGGAACTCCACGGCTCTCTGCGGTAGACAATTCCAAAGGTTCGTAAATCGCTGAGTAACAAAAAACATGATGTGGAGGTGCCTGTGTTGGATTGGGGTGGACAAGGTCAGAAGTCACACAACACAGGTTACAGTCCAACAGGATTGTTTGAAATCACAAACTTTCAGAGCGCTGCCCCTTCATCAGGTGAAGTGAAGTGGATTAGATATGTCAAAGAACGTTAGGAAATGGTTCAGATTCATAGGAGATGCTGGGAAATGTTTTAGATTCACAGGGAATGCTGGGAAATGGTTCAGAAGCACAGAGCATGCTGGGAATTTATTTGGATTCACAGATTCACCTCACCTGATGAAGGAGAAATGTTCCAAAAGTGCTTTTGATTTCAAATAAACCTGTTGAGCTATAACCTAGTGTCATGTGACTTCTGACCTAGAAAATAAAATGGTTCCCCATGTGGGACTGAAGTGGCATCCCTCTTATTTGTAAATTGTGCATTCTGGGAGCCCGGGGAACTGATGTTCATGTGTCCCCTCCACCAACAACCCCCCTTCCTTTCCCTGCCCTGTCTATCCCTTCAGATTTTTTTTCTTAAGTATCAATGAGATCACCTTCTACATCCAGTGGTTGTAGGGAGAAGGAAACCAAGAGATAGACAAGAAGCTAGAGTTGGAGGGGGTAGGGAAAGCAGAAATCTTGGCGATTTGTGAGGCTGGAAAAGGTTCCAGAGATCAGAAGATTTGGAGGAATTTAAAATCCAGTAAGAGGCAGTTGTTTAGTTGCCCATTACTGAAATACCACCATTCTTCAATCATTTGTCTTCTCAGTATTCTCCCTGAAGGAACTGTGTGTTTCACAAAATGTGTTGATGGACTGGGCCAAAACTGACTGTGTGCTTCCAATGTCAAAGACTTATCAGCAGCTGAACTCATTTGTAATGTAAGGAGATATTTCACTAAAATAACCGTAAAGGTGGGGTGTAGAGGGTGTTTGTAATCCTCACTTTACAGCCTTTATATTAGCATTAGGTTTTATTGTCACGTGTACTCAGGTACAGGAGTGGTGTACTAAGTTGCTGTTCTCCAGTGCCGTCTTGGTTAGAAAACCAGAATCTCAAAAAAAAAACAAAAGCCAAAGTAAAAGAATGCCAAAAGGTAAGAAAAGTGTCCAGCTATCAAAGTCTAAGGCTTGTCTCCATAACAGTTTGTGGAGCCAATAATACAGGCTTCTGGGCCTAGCCAAAGCCTGAAGCCTCGGTCAGCCTGCGGGTCTCGCATCAATCACCAGGGAGGAGCCGCGTTCTTACTGCTGCTGCGGCTACCGAACGCTGGAGAAGCTTCGCCACAGCTGTTTCCACCGCCTCTCTGAACACAGGGCACATGTCCTTCCGCTGCCTCCAATCGCCGGCAGAGCCACCGCCGACCTCTGGGAAGCTGCTGCTGCTCTCTGCACAGTCCCCTCTCGCTGCTGTGCCAATTAACCCACTGCAAAAGGCTTTAAAGGAAAGAAAAATGAGAAAAAAGCAACGAAAGAGGAAAGTAAACAGGCCAGAGGTTAAAAGAAAGAAAGCAGATGGGAGCAGGCAATCCCCACGCTCTGGAGCCTGCACGTAGGCCTGCTGCTCACATGGCCGCCATCTTGTTTGTAATCAAAGTGATCTATCATAATTGCAGATCGCAAATTAATTTCACTGCCAATCCACCCTCACTCTCTGCAGTAGTGCGATCACATTCCCAATGGGATGAGTGAACATTTGGATTGTTTTCCTCTGGGACATTTTCTGATGGCTGTTTTGAGATGGGCGTCAGTACCAGACCGAGAAAGGTCACCCTTATTTCCGCACGCACATAGGGTCAAAGTGACAGGGTCACCAATCTAATTCCTGAGTTGGAGGGAAAGTCCTGTGGGGAGTGATTAGACAGATTGAGCCTCGATTCTCCATGGCTTAAAGGAATGAGAGGCGATCTCGTTCGATATCCTCCCAGGGCTCAACCGGCTAGATTAAGGAAGAAAGTTTTCCCTCAATCGATGGGTGTGGAATTAGGGGACACAGTCTCAGAATGGGCCTTTTAGGACTGAGATGAGAAGGAACTTGTTTCCTCAGAGGTTGGTGTCTCTTTGGAATGCAGTTCCCCGAGAGATGGCAAAGTTCAATTGCTGATCAGGTTTACCATGAGCAATCGTCGGTGTCTTTATTAACCCAGCTCCCACATTCTGGAATTCCCTCCTTAAACCCTTCCATCCATCCATCCTTCCTCTGCTGTTAAACTCTCCTTGAATCGTGGGTGCACAGGACTTATGATCAGGAGTAGACCATGCAGCCCCTCAGAACTGCACCTTTCAATCACCTCGGGTGATGTGGTTGTTGTCTCAAGTTCAATTTCCTGTCTGTGCCCTGCCCCTCCCATAACCTTTGACCCCCCCCTTTGATAAAGTCCCTCATCCACTACTGTGCCTTTTATCTGAGGATGTAGTGCCAGATCATTCAGGAGAGGTGTTAAGAAGCACAGCTACACACAAAAGGTTTGGAACTGTCTCCCACGAATGGTCGTGGAGGCTAGGACTGTTATTAATTTGGTAAACAAAGGGATGTGGGTCATTGACAGGAATATTGAAGACTTTCTTCAGCCAGAAGGTGGTGAATCTGTGGAACTCATTGTTGCAGAGAGTTGTGGAGGCCAAGTCATTGAGTGTCTTTAAGGCAGAGATAGAGAGGTTCTTGATTGATAAGGGGGTCAAGGATCACAGGGAGAAAGTAGGAAGATCGACTTGAGAAACAAATCAGCCATGATTGAATGGCATAGCACACTAGGTGGGCCAAATGGCTAATTCTGTACCTACACCTTATGGGCTTATTGAGCAGCTATATCAATGCAAGTGGTTGTTCCTTATTATAGTGACAAATGGAGCTGAGTTGAATCCATGGACGTTCTCAGGCAGAGGTCAATCAGGTATTGAAACAAAAACAGAAAGAAATTGCTGGGGAGCCTCAACAGCTCTGGCAGTATCTGCTGAGAGAGAAAAACCCCAAAGAAACATGGGAGTAGGAGTAGGCTATTTGGCCCTTTGAGGCTGCACCACCTTTCAATATGATCGTGGCTGATCATGCATTTTCAGTATCCCACTCCCCCTTTCTCTCCATACCCCTTGATCTCTTTAGACGCTAGGGCCCTCTTGAATATGTCTAATGAACTGGCCCCAACAGCTTCCTGTGGGAGAGAATTTCACAGGTTCACAACTCTTTGAGTGAAGAAATTCCTCCTCATCTCAGTCCTGAATGGCTCACCCCTTATTCTTAGACTGTGACCCCTCACATTCTGCACTCCCCTCACATCGGGAGCATTCTAGCCTGTCCAGTCTCATCAGGGTTTTATCTGTCTCTATGAGATTCCCCCCTCATGCTTCTAAATTCCGGCAAATACAAGCCCAGTTGACCCAATCTTTCCTCATCTGTCAGTCCTGCCATCCCGGGAATCAGTCTGCCGAACCTTTACTGGACTCCCTCAATAGCAAAAATGTCCTGCCTCAGACTAGGAGACCAAAACTGCACTCAATACCCAAGGAGTGGCCTCACCAAGGCCCTGTATAACTGCAGCAAGATATCCTTACTCCGATACTCAACTGCTCTTGCTATGGAGGCCAGCATGCCATTAGCTTTCCTCACTGTCTGCTGCACCTGCACCCCAACCTTCAGCGACTGTTCCACCATGACACCCAACCACCAGTCTCACCTGCATCCCAACCTTCAGCGATTGTTCCACCATGACACCCAGGTCTCATTGCATCTTGTCTTTTCGGAAACAGCCACCTTACAGATCATAATTTGCTTTCCTGTTTTTGCAACCAAAGTGGATAACCGCACATTTTTCCACATTATACTGCATTCGCCAAGTATTCGTCCACTCAGCCAATCTGTCCAAGTCACCCTGCAGCATCTTACCACCCTCCCCACAGTACACACTGACACCCAGCTTAGGGTCATCAACACATTTGGAGATGTTACATTCAATTCCTTTGCCCAAATTGTTAGTGTATATTGTGACCAGTTGGGGTCCCAACACTGAACCCTGTGCCAGTCCACTGGGCACTGCCTAATACTCTGAAAAGGACCCATTTAGTCCATTGTCAACGGAATGAGGACATGCCGCAACCCAAAGGACTAGCCACACTACCATATGTCAAGAGCATTTCCGAACTGATAGCCAGACTACTGCAACCACTAGGACTCATAACAGCACACAATCCAACAGCCACTCTCTGACAACAACTCACTAGGACAAAGGACCCGATACCCAGCATGAGCAAAACCAATGTAGTGTACAA
>NC_057748.1:13705788-13707140 GCF_004010195.1 Chiloscyllium plagiosum | reverse complement strand
GAGGATGTCACCTAGACAGGGGACGAAACATCTGCAACACAAATTCCCAGCTCGGCGAACAGAACCACAACAACGAGCACCCGAGCTACAAATCTTTTCACAAACTTTGAATTACCATGAAAGTTCCTATCTTCCCACCTCGCCTTCCCCTCACCCCCTCCCCAGCCTGAGGAGTGATGACCCTTAGGTTAAACTCGCTACAAGTCATCTCAGAGTTGGACTATGAGGACTTTACTTTTTCGACTTGACTTATTGTTGTCACACGTACCGAGATACTGTGAAAAGTGTTGTTTTGTGGGGTATACAGGCAGATTGTACCAAAAAAAACATGTCAGAGTCGCAGTGATGAGAGAAAGTGAGGACTGCAGATGCTGGAGAGTCAGAGCCGAGAGTGTGGTGCTGGAAAAGCACAGCAGGTCAGGCAGCATCCGAGGAGCAGGAGAGTCGATGTTTCGGGCATAAGCCCCAGAACAGAGTGCAAAGTACAGTGTTACAGCCACAGAGATAGTGCAGGAGAAAGAGAGATCAGAATTAACATTTGAAAGGTCTGTTCAATCCATTCAAACAGTGAGGAAGAAGCTGTTCTTGAAACTAGAATCTATTCACACATGTATTCAGACTTTTATAACTTCTGCCTGACAGAAGGGGATGGAAGAGATTATAACCGGGCTGGTGGGGGGGAGGGGGGGGGGTCTCTGATGATGTTGGCTGCCTTCCCGAGGCAGTGGGAAGTGTAGATGGAGTCAGTGGATGGGAAGGCTGGTTTGTGTGATGGACTGGGCTGTGTTCACAGCTCTCTGGAGTTTCTTGCCATGGGCTGAGCAATTGCCAAACAGCGAGAAATAGCATGTGACAGATAACTTTCGATAAGCAGAATACCCTCACCTTCTCATTCTCAAACAGGGGATTACATTAACTGGTGGAGGGAAGTTCTCAGAGGACACCAGTTGGAGAAGAGATCCATTTTGAGAAAACTTCCCAGAGGGATGATGTCACTGGTCTGGTAACCGAGAGACCGAGGTTGGTGATTGAAGAATGTGTGTTCAAACCCCACCACAGCATCTTTTGGAATTTACATTCTAACTGGGCGTGATCTTTCCCACCTTCCCCTGCTGGGAGGGAGGGCAGAGTAAGCAGTGTAGCACTAACGCATTGAATAGAAATAGAAAGAATTGAGGGAGAGAGGGATCAAGCCCAGTGCGGGGGAATAGAGAGATCGAGCTCAGTGCAGGGGGAGAGAGAGAGATCGAGCCCAATGCAGGGGGAGAGAGAGAAATCGAGCCCTGTGCGGGGGGAGAGAGAGATCGAGGCCAGTGTGGGGGGAGAGAGAGAGATCGAGGCCAGTGTGGGGG
>NC_057748.1:13699084-13705410 GCF_004010195.1 Chiloscyllium plagiosum | reverse complement strand
CAGTGCAGAGGGAGAGAGAGATCGAGCCCTGTGAGGGGGGAAAGAGAGATCGAGGCCAGTGTGGGGGAGAGAGAGATTGAGCCCAGTAGAGAGGGAGAGAGAGATCGAGCCCTGTGCAGGGGGAGAGAGAGATCGAGGCCAGTGCAGAGGGAGGGAGAGAAAGAGCCCTGTGCAGGGGGAGAGAGAGATCGAACTCAGTGTGGGGGCAAGAGAGATCAGGCCCAGTGCAGAGGGAGAGAGAGAGATTGAGCCCTGTGCAGGGGGAGAGAGAGATCGAGGCACAGAGCAGGGGGAGAGCGAGATCAGACCCAGTGCAGGGGGAGAGAGAGACCAGGCCCAGTGTAGGGGGAGAGAGAGATCAGGCACAGTGCAGGGGGAGAGAGAGATCAAGCCCAGTGTGGGGGGAAGAGAGATCAGGCCCAGTGTGGGGGGAGAGAGAGATCAGGCCCAGTGCAGGGGGAGAGAGAGATCAGGCCCAGTGCAGGGGGAGAGAGAGATCGAGCCCAATGTGGGGGGAGAGAGAGATCGAGTCCAGTGTGGGGGAAGAGAGATCAGGCCCAGTGCAGGGGAGAGAGAGATTGAGCCCAGTGCAGAGGGAGAGAGAGATCGAGGCCAGTGCAGAGGGAGAGAGAGATTGAGCCCAGTGCAGAGGGAAAGAGAGATCGAGGCCAGTGCAGAGGGAGAGCGAGAGATTGAGCTCAGTGCAGAGGGAGAGAGAGATCGAGCCCTGTGCAGGGGGAGAGAGAGATCGAGCCCAGTGCGGGGGGGAGATGGAGATCGAGGCCAGTGCAGAGGGAGCGAGAGAGATTGAGCTCAGTGCAGAGGGAAAGAGAGATCGAGGCCAGTGCAGAGGAAGAGCGAGAGATTGAGCTCAGTGCAGAGGGAGAGAGAGATCGAGCCCTGTGCGGGGGGAGAGAGAGATGAGGCCCAGTGCGGGGGGAGAGAGAGATCAGGCCCAGTGCAGGGGGAGAGAGAGATCAGGCCCAGTGCAGGGGGAGAGAGAGATCGAGCCCAATGTGGGGGGAGAGAGAGATTGAGCCCAGTGCAGAGGGAGAGAGAGATCGAGGCCAGTGCAGAGGAAGAGCGAGAGATTGAGCTCAGTGCAGAGGGAGAGAGAGATCGAGCCCTGTGCAGGGGGAGAGAGAGATCAAGCCCTGTGCGGGGGGAGAGAGAGATCAGGCCCAATGCGGGGGGAGAGAGAGATCAGGCCCAGTGCAGGGGGAGAGAGAGTTGAGCCCAGTGCAGAGGGAAAGAGAGATCGAGGCCAGTGCAGAGGGAGAGAGAGATTGAGCCCAGTGCAGAGGGAAAGAGAGATCGAGGCCAGTGCAGAGGGAGAGCGAGAGATTGAGCTCAGTGCAGAGGGAAAGAGAGATCGAGGCCAGTGCAGAGGGAGAGCGAGAGATTGAGCTCAGTGCAGAGGGAGAGAGAGATCGAGCCCTGTGCGGGGGGGAAGAGAGATCAGGCACAGTGTGGGGGGAGAGAGAGATCAGGCCCAGTGCAGGGGGAGAGAGAGATCGAGCCCAGTGTGGGGGGAGAGAGAGAGATTGAGCCCAGTGTGGGGGAAGAGAGATCAGGCCCATGCAGGGGAGAGAGAGATCGAGCCCAGTGTAGAGGGAGAGATAGATCGAGCCCAGTGCAGGGGAGAGAGAGATTGAGCAGTGCGGGGGGATAGAGAGATCAAGCCCAGTGTGGGAGGAGAGAGAGATCGAGCCCAATGCAGAGGGAGAGAGAGAGCGAGCCCAGTGTAGAGGGAGAGATAGATTGAGCCCAGTGCAGGGTGGAGTGAGAGATCGAGCCCAGTGCAGGGGAGAGAGAGATTGAATCTAGTACAGAGGGAGAGAGAGATTGAGTCCAGTGCAGAGGGAGAGAGAGATTGAGTCCAGTGCAGGGGAGAGAGAGATTGAATCCAGTACAGAGGGAGAGAGAGATTGAGTCCAGTGCAGAGGGAGAGAGAGATCGAGCCCAGTGCAGGGGGAGAGAGAGATTGAGCCCAGTGCGGGGGGAGTGAGAGATTGAGCCCAGTGCTGGGGGAGTGAGAGATCGAGCCCAGTATTGTGGTATGGAGACGATGCAGGCCCATTGCTAATGAAGGACTGTATTTTGGAACTTTGAACTCTATTTCTTATTTGGTACTTTTTACTGAGAAGGACTGTAATAGTGAATTTCTAATTTCTTCATTTCTTCATTTTTCTCCTTTTTACCTCAGATTTTGTACCGAGGTGCCTTGTACCTAACACGACGTTGTGAATGGCAACATTGTACACTTTCCACTGTCCTCCTGTACCCCTGTACTTGAGCACACATGAAGATAAAATCTATTTCCAGTTCTAATACACAAAGATGTCTTAATGATGTTGGAGAGGTCTTCATAAGCAGTGAAACTGGGAGAAAAGGTCTCATTTTCATAAACATCTTTGAGTAGATGGGGAGGAAAATCACTCCAATTAATTACATTGACTTTAAATGTTCCTTTCACCCTGTAATATGGCCGTGACATCTAGATGACTATTTCTCCTGCTGATCTATAATTGCCTTTCTGTAAAAGATGAACTTGTGCACACAATAGCACACGATTCACTTCCTGCACTCTGACAATCATCGATCGATGTGCGACTCAGTTTTTCGACTGGAGGTTACTTTATATTCTGCAGACAGATTCAGTGAGTTGCTATCTTCGGGAAAAAAAAGAAAGTATTTGAGGATGAACAAATTCAATGTGTCAACGCTCTGGAAGGAGTTCATCTCGTTCAGATTTTCCCAATGGCGAAAGTTTCAGAAACTGGGGGATGGAAGTTTGAGGTTAAAATTTGCAAATGAGAAAGATAACCCGGCAGAAATATCTCGACCAAAAGCTGGGAGGGAAGACAGTGTGAGCAGTTTAGCAATAACTCATTGAGTGGGAATAGAAAGAATTGAGGGATGCAGTGCAGTTGAACGAGCAAACAGAATTAAATTATTCAGATGCTTCCCATGTGTTATGTTTTAATCCCCCTTCACGCTGATCGGCTGGGCCAGTGGGCTGAAGTGTGGCAGGTGGAGTTTCATTTCGATAAATGTGAGGCATTGTATTTTGGTAAGGCAAATCATAGCAGGACTTAATGGCAGGGCCCTGGGGAGTGTTATCGAACAGAGAGACCTAGAGGTTCAGGTGCATAGTTCTTTGAAAGCAGCATCACAAGAAGACACAGTGGTGAAGAAGGAATTTTGTACACTTGCTCAGAGTATTGAGTACAGGAGTTGGGACGTCATGTTGAGGCTGTACAGGACGTTGGTGAGGCCACTTTTGAAGTATTGCTTGCAATTCTGGTCACCCCGCTACAAGGAGGTTGTTATTAAATTGGAAAGGGTGCAGAAAAGATGAGTAAGGATCTTCGAGAAACAGGAGAATTACACTAGGTTGGGCGGCATGGTGGCTCAGTGGTTAGCACTGCTGCCTCACAGCGCCAGAGACCTGGGTTCAATTCCAGCCTCGGGTGACTGTCTGTGTGGAGTTTGCACATTCTCCCCATGTCTGCGTGGGTTTCCTTCCAAAGATGTGCAGGTTAGGGTGGATTGGTCATGGGAAGTTGCCCATGGTGTTCAGGGATGTATAGGTTAGGTGCATTAGTGAGGAGTAAATGTAGAGTAATAGGGTAGGGGTCTGGGTGGGTTACTCTCCAGAGGGTCAGTGTGGACTTGCTGGGCTGAAGGGCCTGTTTCCACACTGTAGGGACTCTATGACTATTTCTACTGGAGGGTAGGAGGCTGAGGAGTGACCCTATTGAGGTTTCTAAAGTCATGAGTGGCATGGATAACGTGAACAGCCAAAGTCTTTTTCCAAGAGTGAGGGAGTCCAGAATGAGTGGGCTTGGCTTAAGGCGAGAGGTGAAAGATTTAAAAGGGAGCAGAGGGGCAACTTTTTCACACAGAGGGTGGTGCGTGTATGGAAACAACTACCAGGGAAAGTGGTAGATGTAGGTACAGTTTTAAAGACTTTTGGACAGGAACACAAATAGGAAAAGGTCAGTTAGATGTGGGTCAAACGCAGGCAAATGGGACTATTTTAGTTTGGGAGACCTGGTTGGCATGGACAGGTTGGGCCGAAGGGTCTGTTTAAGCGCTGTATGACTCAATGACTCTACTGTGACATGACACTTGTCTCTTCATTACAGATGAGCCCAGGAATGAAGACTGAAAAATGTCTAGTGAGGCCCCCCCTAGTGAGAGATCTTGTTCGTAGAGGGTATTGCTTCTACCTCTGAACCAGAAGTTCCTGTTTAGTTCAATTTCCAGACTTTATGGCCGAGGAAGGTGCATTTATGATATGGCCAAACAGATTGACCATTAAATTGCAAATTCTTCCGACGTTATGATAATAATGGGAAAGGTTCTTGTTCGGCCATCTGATGTAAGGTAATTTGGAGCCTCTACCCTATGTGATGCAAGCTGCATAATTTATATAAATAGTTAATATTGTTTATTTCAGAGATTGGATTCCGAACTAGTGGCACAAGGCTTTTGGTCTCTATGTGAACAGGGGGTTTAATGATTACCTTGTCCACATTTCTGGAGCTACGATATTTTTAAACCTGTATGAGAGAGAGAGAGTTCTTAGTGATAACAGGAATGTGTTTTCATTGGGGAACAAGTGAACAGAACAAATATTGAAAACAATTAGCTTGTTTGAATGTTTCTTTCAGGCAAAAAAATCCAAAACTTGTAAAAATTGTTTGCCATTTGCAAAAGTCCTGGTTGACGTTGGACCATATGAAACAGTTTCTCTCAGAGAAGGAGTTAGGTCAGAAAAGTTAAGAAATAGGTTATTTTAGTTGTGAGAGTTTTAGTTGACAGTTCCAGACCAGAAGTGTTTGGTAGAAGCCTGAAGGCAGTGTTTGAAACTTTTAAGAGTTTAAGCTCAATTGTGGGACTAATCAAGAATGAGGCTATCAAACTCTCAATATTGGATTTTGGAAGAAACAGTTAAGTCAAACCTGTATATGTGCTAGAGAACTGGACTCTCCCTGCTGTTTTGAGTAAAGTGATAGCATTAAGTGGCATGGTGGGTTAGTGGCTAGCACTGCAGCCTCACAGCATCAAGGAACCAGGTTCAGTTCCACCCTTGGTGACTACGTGGAGTTTGTACATTCTCCCTCGTGTCTGCGTGGGTTTCGTCTGGGTGCTCCAGTTTCCTCCAACAGTCCAAAGACGTGCAGGCTGGGTGGATTGGCCATGCTAAGTTGCCCATTGTGTCCAGGCATGTGTAGGTTGGATAGATTAGCCATGGGAATTACAGGGTAGGGGAGTAGGCCTTGGTGGAATGGGATTTGAATAATTGGTATGGACTTGATGGGCTGAATGGCCTGCTTCCACACTGTAGGGATTCTACTCTGTAATTGAAGTCTTTCAAATTGTGTTTTCCGTAAATAGTTTTGGTTTATTGCATTTTATCAGTAATAATTTTCTTTTTAGATTAGATTACCTACAGTTTGGAAACAGGCCCTTCAGCCCAACAAGTCCACACTGACCCTCCAAAGAGTAACCCACCCAGACCCATTCCCCTATATTTACCCCTGACTAATGCACCTAACGCTATGGGCAATTTAGCATGGCCAATTCACCTAACCTGCACATCTTTGGACTGTGGGAGGAAACCGAAGAACCTGGAGGAAACCCACGCAGACACGAGGAGAATGTGCAAACTCCACACAGACAGTTGCCCAAGGCGGGTATTGAACCCGGGTCCCTGGCGCTGTGAGGCAGTAGTGCTAGTCACTGAGCCACCGTGCCACCCCTTTTGTTGAAACCAAGTCTGCAACATTGTCAGCTCATCTTTCAGTGAAATACCATTATAATAAATTGAGAAAAAAAAGCACAAAATATGATCAATCATGGTAGATCTCTGTCTCTCAATAGGACAACCTATAATGCCAGTCTGTACTTCTTAAACATCCCGCATTTGGGACACTTTCTCTGCCATCTTGACTGTTCCAATGTCACCTGTTTGCCAAAGGTCAGGCCCCCTTTTATGTTGTTTACCTTCTTATGGAGCTCAGCTGGCTCTCTTGATCCATCATAACTGAATACCCAATGTACACGTGTGTGTGTCTGTGTGTGTGTATTCCTGTTTGTGCATGCCTCTGTTTGTCTGTTTGTGTGTGTGTTTGTACATGTGTGCGTGTGAGATTGTATTTCTGTTTGCGTGTTTGTCTATGTGTATTTCTGTGTGCGTGTGTTTCTGTACGTCTGTGCATGTGAGATTGTATTTCTGTTTGTGTGCCTGTGTGTGTGTGATCTGTTTGTGTGCCTGTGTATGTGCGTGTGTGTGTATGTTTCTATTTGTGTGTGTG
>NC_057748.1:13676796-13698527 GCF_004010195.1 Chiloscyllium plagiosum | reverse complement strand
AGTTCCAACCCTCGGACTCAGCACCGCCTTCTTGACCTGCAATCTTCTTCCTGACCTCTTATCACCCTCACCTTAACCTCCTTCCACCTATCGTATTCCCAGCACCCCTCCCCCAAGTCCCTCCTCCCTACCTTTTATCTCAGCCCACTTGGTACACCCTCCTCATTCCTGAAGAAGGGCTTATGCCTGAAACGTCGATTCTCCTGTTCCTTGGATGCTGCCTGACCTGCTGCGCTTTTCCAGCAACATAAATAAATGGACACCAATTTAACCCTCAATCAATGTCACATAAACAGGTTATCGGCCATTATCAAAATGTTGGTGAGTCCTTGAGGGAATTAGCCCCCAATTTTCAAAGAATCCTTACAGTGAGGAAACAGGCCCTTCCAACCCTCCGAAGAGTATGCACCCAAGCCTCTACATTTACCCCTAACTAATGCAACTAACCTTTACATCCCCGAACACAATGGGCAATTTAGCATGGCCAATTCACCTGTCCTGCACATCTTTGGATTGTGGGAGGAGCCCAGAGGAAACCCATGCAGACACAGGGAGAGTATGCATACTCCACCCAGACAGTCACCCGAGGCGGGAATCGAACCCAGGTCCCTGGTGCTATGAGGTAGCAGCACTAAGCCGCCTTGGCACTCCACGAGATGTCATAAGCTGTCTGAATAGGTTGATTAAAGTTAATTATTTTTGTCAAATTACACTTTTTCATAAAATGCTTTGGGCAGATTGTGCCATTTTAAATACTTATTCTTGAAAACACAGATTCTTCTCTCTTTAGTGTGAATTAATTATTTTATTTATTCATAGGATGTGGGCATCACTAGCATCGTTTATCATCTATTTTCAAGTGCTCAGAAGACATTTTATTTAAAGAGTTAACCGCATGACTGGCTCTGGAGTCAGATGTAAGCTACACCAGATAGGGGCAGTATTAATGAACCTGCTAGAGGATTTATTCTCTCCTTTATCAGAGTCAATGGTGATTGCCATTAGGGCTAGTTTAGTTTTAAATCCAGATTTGTACTGAATTCAAATAGCACCATCTGCCTTAGTAGGATTTGAGCCCATGATCTGTGAACAATAGCCTGGAGTTCCACATTACTAGTAATACTGTATGGAAAGAGATCCTTCAGTCCAACCAGTCCATGCTGAACATGATCCCAAACTGTAAAGTCCCACCGGTCTGCTCCTGCCATTCCCTCTGAACTTTGTCTATCCATGTACGTATCCAAGTGTCTTTTAAACATTGCAACTGTGCCTGTACCCATTACTTTCTCAGGAAGTTCATTCCACATCCGAACCACCCTCTGTGTAAATAAATATGCCCTCCAAATCTTTGTTAAATCTCTCACCTTAAAAATATGCCCCCTAGTCTTGAAATCCCTACCTGAGGGAAAAGACACCTGCTGTTCAACTTATCTATAATCCCCATGGTTTTATAAACCTCTATAAGGTCACCCTTTGACTTCTATGCTCCAGTGAAAAAAGACCCAGCCTCCCCTTATAACTCAAACCTCCCATTCCTGGCAACATCCTGGTAAATATGTTCTGAACCCTCTCCAGTTTTTAATAATATCCCTCCTGTAACAGGGTGACCAGAGCCACATTTCCCTTTCCCCCTCAGTAGTCCACGTAAGAGCCTCCATTGCTAGTTGGGAGGTAAGGAAGGACAAGGGCCTATTGCTACAGGTCTTAATGAGGGCAGAGGTCAAAGGTGGCACCTTGATTGAATGCTTTGCCAACCCTGCCACAGCAGAAAGCATGGAATTCTGCCAATGGACGCAATTACTGAGACTAGCTTTTTCCTTCCAGCTTTATGAACAGAATTCAAATTGCACCAAGATGTCTTTCTGGGATTTTACTGTCCACAGAGCAGCAGCTCAGATGCCTAAGCTTGTCAAGTATGTGGTGGTGTAGTGGGTTAACACTCCAGGTTAATATTTTGGAGATGTGGGTTCAAATCCCATCATGAAAGATGGTGAAATTTGGATTCCATTCAAAACGAGTCTGGAATAAAGAGTTAATCTGAAGGGGAGCGTTGTTGATTTTTGCAAATACCTAGCTGTCGGAAAGTTTGGTGCTGGGAAAACACAGCAGGTCAGGCAGCATCCGAGGAGCAGGAGAAATTCCAGATTAAGGGCCTATGCCCGAAACGCTGACTCTCCTTCTCCTCGGATGCTGCCTGACCTGCTGTGCTTTTCCAGCGCCACACTTTTCGACTCTGACTCGCCAACATCTGCACTTCTCTCAAATACTTAGCTGGTTCACGTGCGTCCCTTTGGGAAAGGAAATCTGCTATCCTTACCTGGTCTGGTCTCCAGACCCGCAGCAATGTGGGTGACTCTTAACTGCCCTCTGGGCAATTAGGGATGGGTAATAAATACTGGCCCAGCCAGCGATGTCCAGAAATAGCACGATGATTGGAGAGGCTGGATTTCAACCCCTCAAAAATAGTGCGTATGTATCAGTCAGCCTTTATATTTTGGCTAAATATTTGGCTTTGGAAATTTGACTTTTACATGAGTATATAATTGTCAATTTGACGTGCTGCAGAAAATTATGGCCGGTACTTACAAGTGTAAGGACCTTGTTTATTCATGGAATGTCAGCCAACCTCTGCAGTCTAGAGAGGGAACATTTTTGATTGTAGTGTGTTCTTTGCTTTTCATTTAGCAAGGTCCCAGGTGGCCCCACTACCTCTCCTGTCTGCAGTGTCTCTCTACCCATTTACTGATCCCATTGCATCTCCTGCATCACTGTTACAGACAGAGGGTAGTGACCTCCACTCGCTTCCTAAAGTCTGTGACCAGCTCCTTCATTTTCGGAATGCATCATCAGCCTAGAAAATGGCATTTTAATTTAGTTAAGTTTCTGTTCCGTTGTATAAGTTCCTGTTTGACGTTTTGAATTTGTGTTGGGTTTCAGTGTGCGGCGCTGCAGGGGCTTTTTTTAAAAAAATTCCGATAATCATTTTGGATCCCTTGAAAGAACTCGAGGAGTTTTTATTCCCAACTACCTGTTGTCCCTTTCCCCAAGAGTTTTTGATGTGACAGGAACTCTATTTTCTGTTCAAACAAGAAGAAATGTTTCTCTGTTTTTTAACCCCTTGTTGCCCCTGTCCCGAGTGTTTGATGTGGAGCAGAGTTGACGAGATATCGTTTTTATTTTAAAAGAACTTTATTTTGAGTTCCAAAGAGTCGAGGAAACTTTGCTAATTAAAAACTGACAAAAAAAACCACAGATGCTGTAAATCAGCAGCAAAAACAGAAATTGTTGGGAAAGCTCAGCAGGTCTGGCAGCATCCACGGAGAGAAATCAGAGTTAATGTTTCAGGTCCAGATTGTTCTGAGGAAGGGTCACTGGTCATCTCTCCACAATCTGGACCCGAAACATTAACTCTGATTTCTCTCCGTGGGTGCTGCCAGACCTGCTGAGCTTTTCCAGCAATTTCTGTTTTTGTTTCAGAGGAAGCTCTACTTGTGTTGATCAAAAAGAGAGTGGCATCAGGGTCAGTACAGGCACAGGCCTGTTCCTATGTTGTAGAATCACAGAATCCCCACAGTGTGGAAGCAGGCCGTTCGGCCCATCGAGTCCACACAACCCTCGGAGGAGCATCCCGCCCAGAATCACCCGCTGACCCCATCCCTGTAACCCTGGCTAACCCACCTAGCCTGCACATCTCTGGGCACCAACGTGTCAATTTAGCGTGGCCAATCCATCCTAACCTGTGGGAGGAAACCTGAGCACCCGGAGGAACCCCACACAGGCATGGGGAGAATGTGCAAACTGTACAGAGACGTGATGTGGAGGAGCCGGTGTTGGACTGGTGTGGACAAGGTTAAAAATCACACAACACCAGAAATGTTCCTGATGAAGAGCTGATGCTCAAAACGTCGATTCTCCTGCTCCTCGGATGCTGCCTGACCGGCTGTGCTTTTCCAGCACCACAGCGTTTGACTCTGATCTCCAGTATCTGCAGTCCTCATTTTCTTCAAGGTTATAGTCCAACAGATTTTATTTGGAAGCACTAGCTTTTGGAGCGCTGCTCCTTCATCAGGTAGCTAGTGGGAGCAGGATCAAAAGACACAGAATTATAGCAAAAGATCACAGTGACATGCAACTAAAATGATATATTGAGCAATCCTAGATTGCTGTTATGCTGTTTTACTCTAAATTCTGTGTCCTATGATCCTGTCCCAGTAGTTACCTGATAAAAGAGCAGTGCTCCGAAAGTTAGTGCTTCCAAATAAACCTGTTGGACAGTAACCCGGCGTTGTGTGATTTTTAACTTGGTCCGAGCATGAAGTGAAGGCAGCAGTGTGAACTTGTGTTCCAGACAAAACAAAACTGCAGAGGCTGGAATCCAAAGCAGACAAGCAGGAGGCCGGAGGAACACAGCAAGCCAGGCAGCATCAGGAGGGACAGGCAGGAGGCTGGGAGAACACAGCAAGCCAGGCAGCATCAGGAGGTGGGGAAGTCAACGTTTCGGGTGTAACCCTTCTTCAGAACAGCTGAGCTTATGTTTACACAGAAGAAAGGGTTGGTAAGGCAAGAAAGTGGTGGCTTTCAAAGGGTTAAAAAATGCCTCTTTCGCCCCCCGGCCCCTTACCCCATGCAATTGTGGGCGGGTGCCTCCCTCCTTCTGACTCCATCCTCCTCCCTCAAACCTCGTTAACCATTGGCCAGTCCAGCCTGTCACCTCCCCTCTCCTTATCTGATTTCACGAAATTGACACAGGGAACTTACTCCAGAAGTTGTGACAAGTTGAGACACGCTCAGCAGACAGGTGGAACAGTGGAGATATAAAAGCACAGTTAGATAGAGGCATCAGAGAGAGACAGAGTTGCAGACCAGTTAGTACATCCTTATACTGTCACGGCTGTACAACTCTAACTTAAAACTCAGTGGAATTTAAGAAGGGAGCGGGGTTTTAATGGAAATGTCGATGGGTCCCTTTACAACACTAGGACTTCAAGAGTTCAAAACGTGGCTCGGACTGACTGGAGAATGTGGCAGTGCGGTTTAAATTGGACTTTATTCTCGCACGTTTAAGGTTTAAAAAAAAACAAAACCCAAGGAAGAGAGGAGGCAAGATGCGCCTGTGTTTGAAGAGGATTTTCCTGACCCTGTTTGGGGCCACGGTCACGTTTTTGTTGGTGGCCGCTGTGGGTTACCAGCGGCGAGAGGAGAGCGGCGGGCGCGGGCTGCAGGCAAGCCGGCTCTCAGTCGCCCCGAGCGGCAGCGGTGCCGAGGAGCGGGCGCTAGCGGCTCAGAGCGAGATGCCCCGCGGACTCGCCCACCCCAGGTCCGCTGACCCGGAACATCAGGTGGAGCTGAGGGACATCTTCATCGCTCTCAAAACCACTCGCAGGTTCCACAAGTCCAGGCTGGAACTGCTACTGGAAACCTGGATCTCCCGAGTTTGGGAGCAGGTGGGCGGATTCGTCTGTTCTCTCTTAAATGAAAAAAAAGTTATTTGTGTTTTGTTTTTGTTGTGCTTTGCATGCTAAGCCAGCAGCTGCTGCCTGACTGGGTGGAGAGGCAAGCTCCGACATCCTGGTGATGCTTTTTCAGTTAGAAAATAGCAGGAGTAGGCCATTCGGCCCCTCGAGACTGCTGCCCCATTCAATGGATTCGATTTGATTCCCTACAGTGTGGAAACAACAGGCCCTTCAGCCCAACCAGTCCACGCTGACCCTCTGAAGAGTAACCCAGCCAGACCCATTTCCCCTCTGACTAATGCACCTAACACTATGGGGCAATTTAGCACGGCCAATTCACCCTAACCTGCACATCTTTGGACTGTGGGAGGAAACCGGAGCACCCGGAGGAAACCCACGCAGACACGGGGAGAACGTGCAAACTCCACACAGTCAGTCACCCGAGGCTGGAATCGAACCTGGGACCCTGGTGCTGTGAGGCAGATGGATCATGCCTGATCCTCCATTCTCTCCTCCAAACCTTTTGACCTTTAAAATCTGTGCAATATCGTGGTTGATCTTCTAACTCAACAGAATATTCTTTCTCCCCACACCATTTGATGCTCTTAATCTGAATCTCACTGCCACACCTCTATCTCAATGCCACATATATTCTCTGCTTTTTCTCTACCCTCTGACAACCGTAAAATCTAAATAGAGTCATAGAGATGTACAACACAGAAACAGACCCTTCGGTCCAACCCGTCCATGCCGACCAGATGTCCCACCGGCCAGCACCCGGCCCATATCCCTCCAAACCCTTCCTATTCACATACCCATGCTGCTTAAATGTTGCAATCATTTTAGCCTCTGTCATATTAAGGTTGATTCTCCCACTCAGTCCTATGTTCTCGCTTTCTCCCTTTGACGCCCTTAAAATGTAAATATCAACTTTGATTTTTAAACTCAATTTCCCCTCCATACCCTTTGATGCCCTTAAAATCAAAACAATATCATGGTTGATCCTCTATCTCAATCCTATGTTCTTGCTCTTTAATCCCCATACCCTGATATCTTTAAAAAATGTAAATAAAATCTGCCGCCTTCTCGAATACATTCAGTGCCTCACTCACTGACGATTCAGCAGGCTCTCTAGTCTTTGAATAAAGACATGTTCTTTCCTCTTCTCAGTCCTGAATGGTCCTGAAATTGTCCCCAGACAGGGGAAACATCCTGCCTCCATCTGGTCTGTCCAACCCCGTTGGAATTTTATACGTTTCAATTAGATTGCCTCTCATTTTTCTAATCTCTAGTGAATACAGGCCCAGTTGAAACAATCTGTCCCTGTAAAACAGTCCTTTCATCCTGAGTATCAGCCTCATGTACCTCTTCTGCACTTACTCTAAGGCAAATATAACCTGTCTTGGGCCAGGAGACTGAAACTGCACACAATACTCCAGGTCTGGTCTCACCAAGGCTCTGTATAACTGCAGCAAGACACCCTTACTTCTGAACACCTAAACACTGTCAATACTGCGTTGGTCTTAAAACAAGGGGATTTCCTATCCCCAGTAACTTTTGGCACATGCCAACTGGGGGAGGTCATTCAGCCTCCTTGAGTCTGTTCCTTTTGCTGATCTGTAACTTAACCTCCATCTCTTAGTTTTGTAACCCCTGGCATGTTTCAACCTCTGGAAACTGCGCAGGTTTGGAAATTTTGCAACCTGGTCTTCAGCAGGGGAGAGAATTGCACAGATGAATTGGGGAAGTTGGGGTCTCTGCTTCCTGAAGGGAAGACAGATGATGGGAGATTGGGTGGCGATGCTCAAAATCATGAGGAGCTCTGGCAGTGTCGAGAGGGTGGAGCTGTTCCCATTGGTGAAGGGGTGAGAACGCGGATTTCAAGTAACTGGTCAAAGACGTAAAAGTGACGTGAGGGGGAGAGAGCATTTTGTTAAACATAGCGAGTGGCACGTGCTGCCGCGGAGTGTGGTGGAGGCAGGTTCAATGGAAACATTCAGAAGAGAATGTAACAGTTCTCTGAAAAGGTAGAATGTGTAGGGTTTATGGGGCAAAGGTTTAAGGCCAGATCTCACCTTCATTGCTCAGAACTTTGAGTATAGGAGTTGAGACGTTAGGTTGAGGTTGGATGGGATGTTGGTGAGGCCTCTTCTGAGTTATGCATTCAGTTTTGGTCGCCCTGTTATAGGATACTATTAAACTGGAGAGGGCCCTATCCATACTCTACACATTCAATTATTCTTCGAGACCTCTACCCTGAGAAGTTGAAACCACAGGGGTGGAGGGACACCACTTCCTGTGACTGATCACACACACAAATTTCAAAATGGGTTTCTGGGCTGGAGAGGCACAGTTAGCATTTCATTCAATGGCCAATTGATCTCATTCCAAGTCTCTTGGCTACTCAAAATCATTTTGTGCTCAGCTCGCACTTTGCTGTCTTTAACTGCTTCTTTGACGTGGCCTTTGGTCATCTGCCCTAACAGAAGGGAAGAATTGGCATTTCCATTGCACCTTGTAGGACCTCAGGATGTCCCAAAGCACTTCACAGGTGCTTCATAAGCCTGGCCATTACGTAGTTGTTACAATTCCAATGAAGGCCAGGAACCTTGGAAAGAGAATTTCCAATTGACAGAACAAGATCTCATGTTTTAAGATGTTTACTGTAACAAGCAAGCTGGGAGCAAGTGCACTAACACTATTTGTGTTCAAAGTTTAAAAATCGCACAACACCAGATTATAGTCAAACAGATTAATTTGGAAACACTCGCTTTCGGAGCACTGCTCCTTCATCAGGTGAAGGATTGTTGTTGTGTGATTTTTTAACTTTGTACACCCCAGTCCAAATCATGGCTATTTGTGTTGACAGCAATTTCTTTTGAACTGATCGGGCTTTTCCCATTTTTCATCTCAATCAGCTGAAAATCCCACTTCACAATGTAGGCCCGCTTAAAAAGGTAGGCTTTGAGGGGAATCTGAATGGACGTGGGAGAGACTTGCAGCGGTCTGGGTCTGTGCAATTGAAGGTACTGCCATCCAAAGTTGAAACAATGAAAATCAGGGATCTCTGAGGCTAGAATTGGAGGAAGTTGGGTCCAGACCCAATGATAACCGAAGACTTGAGACTGACATAACTTGAGCTGTAATGGTGTGACATTCTCTCGCATGTGTTTGACTTTAAAATGCATTCAGAGGGACAAGCGTTGAAGAGCAGAGAGGGTGAGTAATGGATGCAATGAGTCGGACGTTAAAATGGAAAATGTTGGGTTGCTCTTATCAAACATTTTGCATGAGAAAAGATTAGTATCTTAAGCATGAAGAGCTTCACTTCTATGCACCCTGTTCGTTGTGTGCTCGTTATATCCTGTTACTGGTAACGATAGCAGCTGCATTATCTTATCCATTTCACACAATCGTGTAGTTGATGTGAATCAAGAGTTGCTTTTATCCTGTTATACTTCCTGCATTCTAAACACCCACCTCCCTGCCACCCCTCAGTATGGCATCCAGTTGCAATAATGCCAAGACTCTTGGTTCCACCATCCCAACCAACAATCCAGTGTTAGAGACAAAAAAAAACTGTAGATACTGGAATCCAAGGTAGACCAGCAGGAGGCTGGAGGAACACAGCTAGGCAGGCAGTATCAGGAGGGACAGGCAGGAGGCTGGAGGGACACAGCAAGGCAGGCAGTATCAGGAGGGACAGGCAGGAGGCTGGAGGAACACAGCAAGGCAGGCAGTATCAGGAGGGACAGGCAGGAGGCTGGAGGGACACAGCAAGGCAGGCAGTATCAGGAGGGACAGGCAGGAGGCTGGAGGGACACAGCAAGGCAGGCAGTATCAGGAGGGACAGGCAGGAGGCTGGAGGGGTTTTTGCTCCCTAGTTTCATGCCATGTTATTCTGTGCTTCCTAAGTAGCCTGCACATGGATCAGAGAGGTGTCATGATGGGTGTGATGGTCCAGCAGAGGACAAAGGATGCAAGTGGCTAGTGCCCTATGACACGGTTGGGTGCTGAGCAACATTGCGACTCCTCACAGCCAACAGTGAGCTGAAGTCACCAGATACCTGCACTGACATCCATATTGAGAATTCTCATTGTTTAGCTTATTCAATGTTAGAGGTAAAATAACTGCAGATGCTGGAGCATGATGAGGACAGGCAGGAGGCTGGAAGAACACAGCAAGCCAGGCAGCATCAGGAGGGACAGGCTGGAGGCTGGAAGAACACAGCAAGGCAGGCAGCATCAGGAGGCTGGAGAAGTCAACGTTTCGGGTGGAACCTTTCTTAAGGGCTGGAGGGTGAGGGGAGCTGCAGATAAATGGAGTGGGAGTGGGTCAGGGTTTTGGGTGGGGAGAGGGTGGAGTGTTGATATAGTGCTCGATCCAAGGGAAAGCAACAAGTTGAATCTAAAATGGACTCACTTACATCAGCATAAGAGCAATGGTTGATGGGTATTTGTGTAAGTGGAAGACCTTTTCCCATTTGCCTATCAGGATGTTCGCTTTTTCTGGTGGATTTATCAATGAATGAGATGTAAACGTCAGGATGATATAACATTGGCTGTGTGGGTGAGAATGAGGAAGCAAGCTGGGCGCTGCCGGAAGAAATGGTGGATTGATGAAATGAGCATGAAAGTGGCAAATGGAATTTAATCCTGAGAAGTGTGAGGTGATGTGTTGATGTTCCAATGAGCTATGAGGCCATGAAGATGGACAGAATAATGGAGCCGATTTGGCCATGCATATCCACGAATCCTTGATGGCAGCAGCACGGGGAGATAATATGTAGAAGCCCAGTTTATCAGAGCAGGAGAAGGCCATTCGGCCCTTTGACCCTGCTGCAGTATTCATGGCGGATCATCCAACACTGTCCCCTGTTCTCACCTTGTCCCCCATACCTTTTAACCTTCCAACTCTAAAGGGTAACCTTTTCACACAGAGGGTGGTATGTGTATGGAATGTGCTGCCAGAGGAAGTGGTGGAGGCTGGTACAATTACATTTGAAAGGCATTAGGACGCATATATGAATAGGAAGGGTTTGGAGGGATATGGGCCAATGGGACTAGACCTATTTAGGATATCTGGTCAGCATGGACGAGTTGGACCGAAGGGTCTGTTTCTGTGCTCTGTATCTCTATAACTCTATCTGACTCCTTGAAAATGTTCAATGTTTTGACCTCAACTGCTTTTTTATGGCAGAGAATTCCCCGGGCTCATCATTCTCTTATACTCTCTTCCGTTAGGCAGAAAATACAAAAGGTTGAAAACACAGACCAACAGATTCGAGGACAGCTTCTTCCCCGCTATTGTCAGAGTTATGAACAGACCTCTCAAACATTACAGTTGATCTTTCTCTGCACCTTCTGTGTAGCTGTAACACTATATTTTGCATTCTTTTCCATCACCCTGATGTACTCCTGTAAGGTATGATTTGTCCGGATAGCACGCAGAACAGTTCTTTTCACAGTATCTCAGTATATGTGACAATAATAAATCAAATCAAACTAATATCTCTGGGTGAAAATGTTAATCCTCATCACAAACTAAATGCTCAAACTGGTTTCTTCAGGCTGTGTTCCCTGGTCATGGGAAACTTAGACCTTTTCTAGTCCTGTTTGAATATTATAGATTTCTATCAGATCTCGCTCGCACCATTGATCTAAACTCTAATAAATATAGACCTAACTGTCCATACATCAATCTTGTCATCCCAGGAATCGGTCTGTAAATCTCCATTGCACTCCCTTCGTAGCTAGAATGTCCTCCTTCAGGGGCAGCACGGTGGCTCAGTGGTTAGCACTGCTGCCTCACAATGCCAGGGTCCCAGGTCTGCTTCCGGCCTCGGGACGACTGTCTGTGTGGTGTTTGCACATTCTCCCCGTGTCTGCGTGGGTTTCCTCCGGGTGCTCTGGTTTCCTCCCACAGTCCAAAGATGTGCAGGTCAGGGTGGATTGCTAAATTGCCTGTGGTGTTAGCTGCGTTAGTCAGAGGGAAATGGGTCTGGCTGGGTTACTCTTCAGAGGTTCAGTGTGAACTTATTGGGCCGAAGGGCCTGTTTCCACGCTGTAGGAGAATCTAGTAAGGAGACCAAGACTACACACAGCAGGGTGTGGTCTCAACAAGGCCCGGTATAATTACAGCAGGACATCCTTGCTCCCTGTACTCTAACCTCTCACTATGAAGGCTAACATACCACCGACCATCTTCACTGTCTGCAAGCTTCCTTCAGTAACCATGACACCCAGGTCACCAAACCCTAACCCTTTCCAAATCAATTGCCATTCCGAGCGTGTGGGATGCTTCAGTTCATGCTCTGAGGCATGGGGATGCAAGAACTGAGAGGTTATGGCTGGAACTATGTAAAGCAGTAGCTAGACCACAGCTGGAGAAACGCACAGTCTTCAGGACGTAGATTTGAGGATTTGCCAGGACTGCAATGTTTTAGCATTTTTATCTTGCTCTTGTTTTCCTTGGAGTAGCAGAGGCCGTACAGAGATGTTTGTGGAGGTTGATAAAGTAGTGAGCAGGATAGACAGACCGGTCTGGATAGGAAGGACTCATTTCCCTTAACAGAGAGGTCTACAACTGCAGAGAGCAAATGTGTTTAGTGCAATTAGCAGGAGGGTTGGAAGGACTTTTGAGGAGGGACTTTATCTTCACCAGAGCGTCTGGAACTCAGTGAGTGAAAAGGTGGTGAAATTTTTTAATTGCATTTAAAAATCCAATATTTTGGAAGTTGAGTTGTTCCGTTGTAACCTGTGAAGAGACAGCTGGACTGTGGCAGCTAGAGCAATCCTCATTGGGCTGAATGGCCTCTGTGCTGTACGTTTCCAAATCCAGCAACAATCCCACCCCCTCAGAAACCAAACACTCCAGGCTCCAGCTTCCACCTGGGGAGTTCAGAGACTTTGCTTAGAATTTGTTTCATCTTGTTGATGTGGGAGCGGGGGAGGGGACGAGGAGGCAGCTACACTTTTTGAGGGATACCTGTAGTCTGAGCACCCCCTTGCCGGGCAGTCTCTCAGAGGCTGCCACTGCAGCTGTCTCGCAGCCGATCGGAAAACGGGGGAGGGGGCGTGTTGGGGAGTCCTAACCTCAGCAAGGCCGCAGGGAATCCCAGGGTCACTGTCCCAATGCAGGTTTCGTCAGGGACTTCGGAAGGAAGGAAGGAAAGAGACAGAAGCCACAAAAAGACCGAGGCTTGACTTAATGCTGGCAAAACATCCACAACGCAATAACTCTCTAGCTCAGCCCAAGCTGCTCTTGGCTGGCTTCTTTCGGGGCTGGCAGTCCCTTTTCCAGACTGACCTCAAGAACCTCTCCCGAATCTATACTGAGGTAGTTCTTTTTTCACTCCATTTACGTGATGAGGGCATCAATGCCTAGTGCAACATTTATTGCCCATCCCTAATTACCCAGAGGGCAGTGTAGAGTCACATGGCTGTGGGTCTGGCATCACGTGTAGGGCCAGGCCAGGTAGGGACGGCAGTTTCTTTCCGTGGTGAACATGAGTGAACCAGATGGGCTTTTTCAGCAATAGATTCGTGGTCATCATTTGACTCTTCATTCTAGATGTTCGTTGAATTCAAATCCCATCATCTGAAGCGCCAAGGCTTCGAACCCAGGTCCCCAGAATTTTCTCTGGGCCTCTGGATTAACAGTCCAGTGGTAATACCACTTAGGCCGTCAAGTAGGGCATACCCACTTAGGGGAACATCTTTAAACCAAAGTAAGTTGGAATGTTGAGAGTGGCTTTGGGCCCGTTATCTAAGGAAGGATGTTGGAGGGGGGTCCAGAGGAGGCTCACAAGAATGATCCCGGGGATGAATACAAGGACGCTGGGCCTGTACTCCATGGAGTGGAGAAGGATGAGGGCCTGGTGTCGGATTGAAACTTGTAGAATACTGAGACGCCTGGACAGAGTGGAGTTGGAGCCACTCTTAGGAGAGACTAGGACCCAGGGGCACAGTGAAGGGGTGACCCTTCAGAACTGAGATGAGGAGGAATTTCTTCACCGGAGGGTGGTGACTCTGTGGAACCTATTGCTGCAGAGGACCATGGAGGCCTAGTCATGAGGGTCTTTAAGAGAGAGACAGATCAGTTCTTGGTTGGTAAAGGGATCAAGGATCACGGGGAGAAGGTAGGAGGATGAGGTTGAGAAACCTATCAGCCATGATGGCGTGGTGGAGCAGACACAATGGGCTGAATGGCCCTAAATCTCATGGTCTTATGGAGGTCTCTATTATTCCATCCATGTTGTGTTTCAAAAGATCTCACTGCACTATTTTAAGAAGATCTGTGTCATAGAATCCCTACAGCGTGCAAACAGGCCCTTTGGCCCTACAAGTCCACAACGACCCTCCAAAGAATATCCCACCAAACCCATTCCACATTACTCTACATTTACACCTAACGTACACATCCCTGAACACTATGGGGCAATTTCCCATGACCAGTCCACCCTAACCTGCGCGTCTTTGGACTGTGAGGGGAAACCGGAGCACCCAGATGAAACCCACACAGACACAGGGAGAATGTTTGTGTGGAGTTTGCACAGTCACCCGAGGGTGGAATTGAACCCAGGTCCCTGGCACTGTGAGGTAGCAGTGCTAACCACTGAGCCACCGTGCTGCCCACTGAATTCCTACAATGTGGAAACAGGCCCTTCGGCCCAAAAGGTCCACACTGACCCTCCAAAGAGTAACCCTCCCAGGCCTGTGCTGTATAATTTTCTGACTCTATAAGATCAAGGGAGTTACCCTGGGAATCCCACCCAACCGTTATCTCTCAACCAACTTCAGAAAAAAGGCAATCTGGTTATTCCCACACGGTGGACCATGGGATCTTGCTGTGCATACATTGGCCCAACCTTATAGCAAGGGGTACACTTAGACCAGACAACTTAGGAGCCCATCGAGTCAGCCTGGCCCTTCACTGAGATGGTGGCCGATCTGACAGTCCTTCTAGTTGGTTTTGGAGCCGCGCGGGAGGCTATTGACTGGGTGGGAGTAGAATGTGGGCCGCGGCTGTGTGTTATTCCCACGTGGCTGCTCCGTGTCAGGAGAAAGGGAAAGGGTACGTGCACAATCTCCTGACAGCCTGCTGGTAAACCACTTGTTGATGACCAGGACTCAATAGCATGTTGCTTCCCAACTTCCCAAGCAGGAGGAGTTGGGACAATGGAGGGAAGCAGCTGGAAGCTCCATTAGCGTGACACTCTGGGAGAGCCAGGCAGTCAGAGCATTTCACTTTTGAACTCAGGGTTGTGTGGAACAATCTTTGGTCACGAGAGGAGGCCTGGAAATCGTGGAGAGCCCTTCTGCTCCCCCTGACCAAAGGTGTGGTTAAAATATCACGTTACTGGTCAACCTTGGGCCCTGTTCTCCTGTTCCTGACAGATTTGGGCCTCTTGGAGTCATTCACCTCCTGCTCAGGCCTCCCGTTAAAATGGCCGCCGATGCCGTAGTCCAGGGCCCTTGAGCTAACATTTTGTTGTCCAGCCGTGGGATGCAGGCATTGCTGGCTGGGGCAGCATTTATTAGGCGGAAGTGGGTACTGCCGATGCTAGAGATTAGAGTCAAGATTAAAAGCACAGCAGGTCAGGCAGCATCCGAGGAGCAGGAAAATCGACGTTTCGGGCAAAAACCCTTCATCAGGAATGTTTATTGGTCATCCCTTTGGGGCCTTCAAGGTGGTGGTAGTGAGTCGCCATCTTGAATTGCTGTGTTGCAGGTGGCTCCAAAGGGAGGGAGTTCCAGGATTTTGACCCAGCAGCAAAGGCACAGACATGTGTTTCCAAGTCGTGTTGGGGTGTGCGGATGGGAGGGGAACTCGCAGGGTGGCTGGCCACCCGTGTATTTACTAGAGAAAGGTGAGGACTGCAGATGCTAGAGACCAAGGCTGAGGGTGTGGCACTGGAAAAGTACAGCAGGTCAGGCAGCATCCGAGGAGCAGAAGGGCTTATGCCCGAAATGTCGACTCTCCTGTTCATCAGATGCTGCCTGACCTGCTGTGCTTTTCCAGCACCACACTCTTATGCCAGATGGCACCAAGCTTCTGGAGTGCCAGACTTTGCCGGATGTGGTTCTGTTTCAGATCTATAGAAAGAACCTGGGTCCCTGACGCTGGGAGGCAGCAGTGCTAACCACTGAGACACCGTACCACCCTTTTTTGTTTTTGTATAGAATCTCTCCAGTTTGGGAATGTAGGTTAAAATCCCCTTCCAAGATCTGCTCCTGGGTAGAGGGTCCAGCAGCCCAAGGATCTTCCTCATTGAGGCCATGAGGAAACTTTTTATTTTCTGTTGTGCTACCAAACCTGGTCACACTTGGTCAGATCAACCAATCAGGCTGCACTCTCGACCTGTGTCCACCTATCCCTACCTCAACACCCCACACACAACCTCCCCGATCACCCCTTTATCTGCAGCTCCCCTTACACTCACCCCCCAGTCCTGAAGAAAGGTTACACCCGAAATGTCGACTTCTCCACCTCCTGATGCTGCCTGGCTTGCTGTGTTCCTCCAGCCTCCTGCCTGTCCCTCCTGATGCTGCCTGGCTTGCTGTGTTCCTCCAGCCTCTTGCCTGTCTAGCTGTGGCCACGCAGCTCCCTTTCTGATTTGGCAATGCTCTATGTTGAAAAAGGGGAAACAGACCTTCCACCTCGTCGCGATTTTACACAGGTCGGAGGGGAGGACGATGAGCAACATATGTGGTCATGCCTGGTTGATACATGCTGCACCTCTCAAACACTCGACCCCCTGCCCTCAACAACTCTGATTCCCAAAATCAATGTTCCCACATGTTTTTTTTTCTGGTTTCATTTTATTTTTCAGTTTAAGAGTCTCACACATCTCTTACAGAAGTTTTGCCAGAAAAGCTGATGACTCATGTGTTCAGTGACCAAACCGTCCCCTCAGTGTGCGGGTGTTCCAGGATTTATCAATGTTGGCCTAAGTTCTCACTTTGCCTTCAAGGATCCTTGGGGAATGAGCCTCTGACAATCACCCACCCTCGCTTCTCCCACACTTCTCTCACTTCCGTATGATAAAAAGCCTGTTAACTTTAAATGGAGAACTAAATGAGACCCAACACTATGACTAGCTAGGCCCTTTCTGAGCACTGTCAAGAAGCTGACGTTGTTGGTATGAAGTTTTTTTCTTAACTATTTATGGGATGAGGACATCACTGGCCCCGCCCTCCCTAATTGCCCAGAGGGCAGTTAAAAGTCAACCACATGGCAGTGGGTCAGGAGTCACATGTAGGCCCAGACTAAGTAATGACGACAGTTCCTCCCTGAAGGACATTAGTGAACCTTGTGAGGTTTTCCCCAATAATGGGTTCATAATACAATCCCTACAGTGTGGAAACAGACCCTTCAGCCCAACAAGTCCACACCGACCCTCCGAAGAGTAACCCACCCAAACCCATTCCCCCACCATATTACTCTACATTTACCCCTGACTAATGCCCTACCCTACACATCTCTCAACAACTTGGATCAATTTAGCATGGCCATTTCACCTAACCTGCATGTCTTTGGATTGTGGGAGGAAACACACAGATACGGGGAGCATGTGCAAACTCCACACAGTCGCCCGAGAGTGGAATTGAACCTGGGTCCTGGTCATCATTAAATTCTTAATTCCACCAACTGCCTGTGGCAGGATTCGAACCTGGGTCCCCCCAGAGTGTTCCTTGGGTCTCTGGATGAGCAGCCCAGTGATAATACCCACTAGGCCATCCTCTGAGGTTGCATATAGGCCAGTGCAGTAAACTGGCCTTTGGATTCCTCTGACATGAGTGTGTTGCTGGGAAAGCACAGCAAGTCAGGCATCTGAGGAGCAGGAGAATTGACGTTTCAGGCATAAGCCCTTCATCAAGAATGCGGAATGAATCAGGAATCAGCCCCCTTGGGCCACAAGCCTCATTCCTGATGAAGGGCTTATGCCCGAAACGTTGATTCTCCTGCTCCACGGATGCTGCCTGACCGGCTGTGCTTTCCCAGCACCCCACACTCAACTCTTACCTGCAGCATCTGTAGCCCTCACTTTGGATTCCTAACTCAGTAATCCGCTGTGCCTCTGCAAATGCCCTCCAAGTACTCGCTCACTTTGAACTGTAATTGTCATTCGGTCATAATCGCTGGGTTGAAATCCCAGCTCTCCTTTCCTAACAGTACTGTGTGCGTGTCCCTCCACCCTTAAGGACTGCAGTAGCTTAAGTAGGCAGCTCACTATCACCTTCTCCAAGTCAATTAGCGACAGGCAATAAAGTGTTGGCCCAGCCAATGACACCCATATTCCCTTGAATGTATTTTAAGGACAGAGAGCTGTGAAGCAATGATTTGATGTATTATTGTCCCATGTGAAAAGTCTCAGTTTGTGTGCAGCACAGTAGATCAGAGCGAGGAATATAATGTTACAGCTGCAGAGATGGTGTACAGAGAGCAAGATCAAGTTTGAAATTTGTGAGGTCCGTTCAGAAGTCTAATAACAGCGGGGAAGAAGCTGTTCTTGAATCTGTTGGTACGCGTGTTTAAGCTTCTGTATCTTCTGCCTGATGGAAGGGGTTGGAAGAGATTATAACTGGGGGGGGTGGGAGGGATCTTTGCTGATGTTGGCTGCCTTCCCGAAGCAGTGGGAAGTGTAGATGGAGTCAGTGGATGGGAAGTGCTGTTTGCTGTTCCACTGGCAATCCTCCCAGTTGCCTGTAATCTCCAAACAATTACTGATCACACTGCAGCAGCGCTGGGAGAAAATCAATCTGTTAGTTGGTTAGGTTTTAGTTTCTTTTCAGTACTTTGTTTGTGTATGTGTCCAAGATTGGTATGGCAGAGCAGATGGTGACATGGTGGGTATGCTTTCCAGTTGGGTTGAGGGGCTTCATGTGATATTCTTCCTGAGGGAAGAGTATTTCATCCTGAGGGAAGGGAGTTTTCCATTGTCTTCATCATGGAGATGATCTTCCGAGTGGATGTTGAAGGGAAGGATGAGGCTAACCAGAGGATGGGGGCATTGTGCCTCATTCAATTATCCCCTACCCTCACACTGTGAGCCTCTGTGGTGTCCAGTTAGCATGGCTATCTGCAGTAGGGTTTAAGCCCTTAAATATTTGAATTTGAGGCTCAGAAAATGAAAAGAGGAGAAACCTGGTGCTGTTCAGGACATTGCAAAGACCTTTCAAAGCCAGTGATGGACTTCATTTTTGAAGTGCAGTTGCTTATTGGTTAGATTCCCTACAGTGTGAAAACAGGCTCTTCGGCCCAACCAGTCCACGTCAATCTTCCTAAGAGTAACCCACCCAGACCCATTTCCCTCTGACTAACGCATCTAGCGTTATGGACATTTTAGCATGGCCAATTCACCTGACCTGCACACAGAACATGGAACATTACAGCGCAGTACAGCCCCTTCGGCCCTCGATGCTGCGCCGACCTGTCATACCATCTTTGGATTGTGGGAGGAAACTGGAGTAGCCAGAGGAAACCCACGCAGACATGGGGGGAATGTGCAACCTCCACACAGACAGTCGCCTGAGGCTGGAACCGAACCTGGGACCCTGGTGCTGTGAGGCAGCAGTGCTAACCACTGAGCCACCGTGCCACACATAATATAGGAAATGCAGCAGCAAGCTCCCACAAACACTAAAGCGTGTGTGACTAGATGCAATGACTTTGGTTGAAGGAGAAATCTCGACAAGGACTCCGGGAGAGATGTTGCCTGCTCCTCTTCAAAACAGGGCCGTGGGATCGTTTCCCTCTGCGTTGGAGAATAGGCCCAAGGCTTCGCTTCCACATCTCGTGCTGGTAGGAAACGGCACCTCCAACAGGGCAGCACTGTCGTGCGTGTTGGACTAGCTCGTGTGGTCACTTGTTAAATGGGAGTGCCCTGCACTAGGGCGAAGCAGTGTCTTAGAGATTAGATTCCCTACAGTGTGGAAACAGGCCCTTTGGCCTAACAAGTCCACACCGACTGTCTGAAGAGTAACCCACCTAGACTCATTCCCTTACCTAATGCACCTATTACTATGGACAATTTCCCATGGCCAATTCACCCTAACCTCCACAGCTTTGGATTGTGGGGGGAAACTGGAGCACCCAGAGGGGATCCACGCAGATATGGGGAGAATGTGCAAACTCCACACAGACAGTCACCCAAGGCGGGAATCGAACCCAGGTCCCTGGTGCTGTGAGGCTGCAGCGCTAACCATTGAGACACCATGCCACCTCTTGTATTCTTGTGTTGAATGTTGGTCGCTGTCTGAGGGTAAGCGGGTACAAAAATTCATGGGCGGCTCGTTTGCCAATGTCATCCCATCTTGGGTCGTTTTACGGGAGGCGGGATCTAGATGAGAAAGGGTATATATCCTTGAAGGTGGAGAGGAATGGGGTAAGTGACCCCTTAAAGCCCAATGATCAAGACTAGCTGTAAGCTCTGAGTCCACCTGCAAGCCTATTGAGATCTGAAGGACTAGCCCTACTGCCTGGAGGTGGTCTCCTACTGACTGAGCCCAACAATGGCTCCCTCTACCGCCAGTTCCCCCAGCTACCACCTCACTTCCTGCCAGTCCCCCAGCTACCACCTCACTTCCTGCCAGTCCCCCAGCTACCACCTCACTTCCCTCCCCCCCTCCCCACCCCAAACTCTCCAACCTCTTGCCCCCACACCACCCAACCAAGCTCCCCAATGTCTTTCCTTCATCCCTCCCACCCAATCCCCAGCTTCTTCTGCACCCATCACTCTCCAACTAACTGTACAGCTAAAGATTGCTGAAAACACGGAGATGTTGTCTGAGTAGTCAAGCGAAACAAATCATCGACTGTTCGATAGTTTTTCGTGATTGGACAGCGCTTGCTGAGCTTCCCTGAGTGAATCAATAGCTACACCAGCCTCCCATTTAAAATGAACAGTCGCATTTGTAACTTGATTTGTTTGCATTTTGTAGCAGTGGCATTGGAGTCAGACACTGGGACCCATTCTCTGCAAACGGCAGAAGAGCCTTGTTTCCTTGTTTTTTTGAATCACCTGGTATCTCGTGGAGCCAATAGTTCCCTGGCGCTTCCTCCATGGCAAAGCCTCAGCCAGTTGGAGTTAGCTCTTTGCCCCTGCAGTTTAAATTGTGACCATTTGAACAATAGCATTGGTGTGTTTAGTGTCAAGGGTGTGGCGCTGGAAAAGCACAGCCGGTCAGGCAGCATCCGAGGAGCAGGAGAGTCGACGTTTTGGGCACAAGCCCTTCATCAGGAATGACCTGCTGTGCGTTTCCAGCACTCCACGCTGGACTCTGATCTCCATTCTTGTGTTTAGGAAGGTTTTAATTCTGTACCACCGAGTGAGTGTAAAATGGATAATTCTTGAGCCAGGACTTGCATGTTCTTGGCTTCATCGAATAGTGCTGAAAATGTGTTGCTGGAAAAGCGCAGCAGGTCAGGCAACATTCAAGGAGCAGGAGAATCGACGTTTCGGGCATGAGCCCTTCTTCAGGAATAGTGGCCAACACTCAGATATCAGAACCTCATGGGACTTTGCGGCTGTATTTTGGAACCTTGCCTAATCTCTCTAACACAGTCCGGTGAGATTGTTAAGAGATCTGAAAGGGGAGGGATGGGGGGGGGGGGGGGGTGGGGGGGGGGGGGGGGGGGGGGGGGGGGGGGAGCGGAGATTGAGTGTCGGTGGAAGAGTTTACAGAACCGGGCAGATTGATGGAGAAACCAGCGAGAGATCATTCAGACTTGTGCGTTAACGGGTCAAAAGAGCGTGAAATGCTTTTAACAAATTGGCGAGACAAAGCAGGATTTGTTAACAGCATTTCATGCTCTGTAAAAGGTGCACCTTTTGGTGGGGGGAGGGAGCGGGAGTGGTTTGAGCTTAAGTGTGAAGAGAACTGCAGTCACACCATCTGACAGCGAGCACAATGGGTCTCTGACAGGAGACTGGTGTGTTGGCAGTCTGGCGGTGGTTTGCTGAGGGGGTTCAGACAATGCTGGGCGTGTGGTGTGCTGAGGGTTGGTCGGACGCCCTCAATAGCAGGGGAGGGGAAGAGGCAGCGCTGAGTGTCTGTGGCAGACTGCCCCATTGACAGAAAACAGATGGAGTGAATCAGTGATGGCCTCCTGCTCAATGTCCCATCGCCACCTCTTCTTAGCTGGATATCTGCTCGGAGACCAACCCCCTCTGCTCTGATACTGACACTGACACTGACTGCCCATTCTGCACCATTTACTCCTGCCTCCAAAGCATTAAAACTCCTCGTCCCTTTGACAGTTGATACCCCACC
>NC_057748.1:13674994-13676729 GCF_004010195.1 Chiloscyllium plagiosum | reverse complement strand
CCATCCAGATGCCTTTTAAATGTTGCAATTGTACCAGCCTCCACCACTTCCTCTGGCAGCTCATTCCATACACGTACCACCCTCTGCATGAAAAAGTTACCCCTTAGGTCCTTTTTATATCCTTCCCCTCTCACCTTTATCCAATGCCCTCTAGTTTTGGACTCCCCACCCCAGGGAAAAAACCTTTTGTAATCACCCTATCCATGTCCTTCATGATTTTTATAAACCTCTACAAGGTCACAACCTTCTACAGACTGGGGGGTGTCGCTAAAATGTAGGACCATTCTATGCCTGGTGTTGTGGGATGGAGGTAAAGTGTGGAGGTTGAGTAGGCCGAGAAAACAAAATGGAGGACAGGCCTCACTGTCTGAATTGCTGGAACTCGACCCAGAAGGTTGGACAGTGCCAAAGCCAAAACAAAAACCCGAGGGCAGATTTTTAATTTTTTTTTTCAATAAAATGTTGGAATTAAGTGTCTAATGATGACCTTGAATCCATTGTTGGAAAAACTAACGTCCTTTAGGGAAGGAAACTGCCATCCTTACCTGGTCTGGGCCTACATGCGACTCCAGACTAACAGCGATACGGGTGACTCCTAACTGCCCTCTGGGCAACTAGGGATTGGCAATAAATGTTGGCCGAGCCAGTGATGCCCTCATCCTATGAGTGAATAAAAGAGTATGTATTCTAACTCCCTTCGCTTCCAGCACACTCTTGGCCAATAATCCTGTGCCCAAAAATCACGACATTAAAAATAAATTGTTCCTCACAACTCTCCCTGTATCGCTTGCTCAAATGTAAAAACAAAGTATTTAAGTGTTGTTTTTATTTTAGGAGAAAGTGAGGTCTGCAGATGCTGGAGATCAAAGTTGAAACTTTATTGCTGGAACAGCACAGCAGGTCAGGCAGCATCCAGGGAACAGGAGATTCGACGTTTCGGGCACAGGCCCTTCTGGATGCTGCCTGACCTGCTGTGCTGTTCCAGCAATAAAGTTTCAACTGTTTTTATTTTAGAACACCAGGGATTGAAAGGATTCTTGAGGAGTGATGTTTCCAAGGGAGTATTGTTGGTGACAATCACAGAGTGCTGTCAAACTCCCCCCTCCCCCAGTCTCCCCTGATCATTGTGACCCTGCTTGAAGCCAGGGTACAGAGGTTCAGAAGTCACTCTGAAACAGGAAGCGTGCAGGGTACAGAGTCTGTCATGGTTTCCTGTATACCACGTCATTGCTGAACTGCTAAACCACTTCTCTTTCCAAAAGTCACTCGGTCGCTCACTTTGGTCTGCAGCCCAGGGTGCCTGATGCAGGCTGTTGACTCGAGAATGGATTGTCCTAACCTTTCCCTGGCCTGCCTCTCGCATGTCCCAACCTCTGTCAGCTCATCGCTGTTCACAACCCTGGAACCTGTGGCCCCACTCTCTCCAAAACCCTATTCGTCCATCTCTGCTTCTTACTGAGCCACTGGGTCCTGAATAAGTGACACCCTCATTTTAAAATTATTCACCTCCACCTTTTCAATTCCATCCATGGTCTCATCCCTTCCCTCCTCCTAAGCTTTTCCATCATTGTAATCCTTTGGAATGTTCTGCAGTCATCACATTCTGCCCTCGCGATTGCTGGGTGTACCTTCAGCTGACAAGGCCCTGAGCTCTGGAATTCCCCCTCCCTCCCTCTTCCCCCTCCCTCCCTCTTCCCCCTCCCTCCCTCTTCCCCCTCCCTCCCTCTTCCCCCTC
>NC_057748.1:13655688-13672306 GCF_004010195.1 Chiloscyllium plagiosum | reverse complement strand
CTCACAGTCAGCGTGTCGCTCTCTCCCTCTCTCTCTTTCTCTCTCTTTCTCTCTCTCTCTTCTCTCTTTCTCTCTTTCTCTCTTTCTCTCTTTCTCTCTTTCTCTCTCTCTTTCTTTCTCTCTCTCTCTCTCTCTTTTCCCCACCCTGTTCTGAGTGAAATAATGAAGCTCGGAAATGCTACACTGGTTGAGATGCGGGACAATCACTAACCATGTTGCTATCACCCACCTCTCATGCGAGATTAAAGAGAACCTTTATCCCCCAGACCCCAAAGTTGAGCATGTTACCACATGGTAGAAGTCTTGTGGTGCAGTGGGTAGTGCCCCTACCTCTGGGCCAGAGGCTCCCGGTTCATATCCCACACCAGGACTCTGGCCATGGAAGGAGCACTCCAGAGATGGTTAATGGGCCTGAGATTCCTTCCGCTATTCCCCAAAAGGGGGACAAGGTGAAGATGCGTCAAGGAGGTAGTCTGGATTCTGTACCCAATCCTACCGCCCTGGCTGCTGGGTGGGGAGTCCAGATTCAGTCAACTGAATAAATCGAAAATAAGAAGCTAGCAGTGATGTTGGTGACTATGAAATGACAAGGGCTCTCTGCCGTCTGGCTGTGACTCTCGAATCAGGGCAGTGTGGTTTACCCACTGAAATGGACAAACTGGTCACTTGCACGTATCAAGAAAAGGTTTCATTGGCTGTTAAAGGGGGATGTAGCAGTGAAACCTACATTCTGTGACTCACTAAAGAACAAGCAAATAGTTGTAAATTTAACCCTTTACATCCCGGTAGCATTCACTAAAGATAGTCATACATCAGGGAAACAGACCCTTCGCTCCGACCAGTCCATGCTGACCATAATCCCAAACTCAACCAATCCCACCTGCCTGCTCCTGGCCCATATACCTCCAAACCTTTCTGAGTCACGTCCTTATCTAAATGTCTTTTAAACATTGTAACTGTACCCGCACACACCACTTCCTCTGGAAATTAATTCCACACACGAACCACTCTGTGTGTAACAAAAAAAAATTGCCTTTGTGTTTTTTAAATCTCTCTCCTCTCACCTTAAAGAATATGCCCCCTAGTCTTGACTACCCCCACTCTAGGGGAAAGACACTTGCCAATCACCTTATCTATAGCCCTCATCTATATACATGGCGCAAGTAGCCCATGTAGAAAGATAGAAAACTAAGAGCAGGAGTAGGCCATTCAGCCCTTCAATCTTACTCCACCATTCCATACTATCACAACTGATCATCCAACTCAGTCCCTGTTCCTGTTTTCTCTTTGATCCCTTTAACTCTAAGTGGTTGGTGCAATGGCTTTAGGAGTTGGGAGGTCATGTTGCGGCTGTACAGGACATTGGTTAGGTCACTGTTGGAATACTGCATTCAATTCTGGTCTCCCTGCTATAGGAAGGATGTTGTGAAACTTGAAAGGGTTCAGAAAAGATTTACAAGGATGTTGCTAGGGTTAAAAAAAACACACAACCTGGGTTATAGTCCCACAGGTTTAATTGGAAGCACTAGATTTCGGAGCGCTGCTCCCTCATCCAGGTTGGAGGGTTTGAGCTACAGGGAGAGGCTGAATAGGCAGGGGCTGTTTTCCCTGGAGCATCGGAGGCTCTTCCAGCACCACTAATCCAATAATAACCAAAGACAACGTGACTGAGATAGAGAAAATATGAATCACTTTTCAGAAGGAAAGTCCAGAAATTTATTTTAAATTAAGTTTGGGCAATAGATCAAAGGATTACATCTCCTTATCTGAAAGAGGATGTTCTGGTTATGAAGAGAGTACAACAAATATTTACCAGACAGATTCCTATGATGGTGGGAAGGTTGGAGTGGTTAGGACTAGGTTCACTGGAACTATGAAGAATGATGGGGTTTCTCATGGAAACTTATAAAATTCTAACAGGACTAAACAGGGTCAACGCTAGGTTCCCGATGACTAGGGAGTCCAGAACCAGTTTAAAGACACGGGGCAGGACTGAGATGAGGGGAGATATTTTTACCCCTAGTGAGCCTGTGGAATTCTCTGCCACAGAGAGCAGTTAAGGTGAAGATATCAAACATTTTCAGGAAGGAGCTAGATATAGTTTCAGAGTCATAGAATTATACAGCACGGAAACAGACCCTTCTGTCCAACTCGTCCATGCCGACCAATATCCTACTTTAATCTAATCCCATTGCCCCGTATCGCTCTAAACCCTTCCTATTCATATACCCTTCCAGATGCCTTTTAGATTTTAGAGAGTGTCGAGTCCAATCACCGTTCTTTCGAACAGAAGACTCCATATTAACTGTGCTTTCACTGAACTCAATATTAACCCCACTTCCTCTCTGAAGTATCTTTTGAAACCCAGCATCAAACCACGCCCCACCCCGTACCAATTAAATAATTAACGAATGACCAGCTCTGCCCACCAGGGGCTGTGCAGCGATAACTAGGGAGAGAAAGATGGCGAGGTTAAATCAAGATGGAGTTGGATGGAGGGTGGTGAGGTGGAGGAAGAGTAGTGAGTTCTGGCCCCTCTGATGCCCACCTCTCTCTCTCTCAGTAGACTACCAGGAGGCTGGAGGAAAGCAGCAAGCCAGGCAGCATCAGGAGGGACAGGCAGGAGGCTGGAGGAACACAGCAAGCCAGGCAGCATCAGGAGGGACAGGCAGGTGGCTGGTAGAACACAGCAAGCCAGGCAGCATCAGGAGGGATAGGCAGGAGGCTGGAGGAACACAGCAAGCCAGGCAACATCAGGAATGGGATGTTTCGGGTGTAACCCTTCAGGACTGGGGGTGGGTGTAAGGGGTGTTGTACATAAAAGTGGGAGGGGCTTAGCTGTTTCCAGCTCCCCCTTCTTTCCTAACTCGAGGAGGAATATGGTATGGACGTATTCCTTTCATCTATAAAGTCCTGTGGGCAGAAATATATAGTTTTTAGGGCACACATATTAATCTTGCTGTGAGCCTGGCTGATCATTTTTAACTGGTTTCAAGTGGAATTATTAGCACAGCTCTGGTTGAAGTCCTGTGCTCACAAATAATTAATCGTAGCGATGTACAGCATGGAACAGACCCTTCGGTCCAACTCGTCCATGCTGACCAGATAGTCTAACCTAATCTAGTCCCATTTGCCAACACTTGGCCCATATCCCTCTAACCCCTTCCTATTCATATACCCATCCAGATGCGTTTTAAATGCTGTAATTGTACCAGCCTCCACCACTTCCTCTGGCAGCTCATTCCATACATGCACCACCCTCTGTGTGAAAACGTTGCCCCTTAGTTCCCTTTTAAATCTTTGCCCTCTCTCCCTTAACGCTATGCCCTCTAGTTTTGAACTCCCAAACTTTGGCGAAAAGACCTTGTCTATATATCCTAGCCATGCCCCTCATGGTTTTATAAACCTCTATAAGATCACCCCTCAGCCTCCGACTCTCCAGGGAGAACGCCCCCAGCCTATTCAGCCTCTCCCAATGTGTAACAATCCGATTTTGGAGTTTAATCATTTTCATGTTTGCTGCTTTCTGTCCTCTGATTAGCCTCAGAGCTGGACAGATATAGCGTCTTTAGTGTAGTAAGGTATTTCAAGCTCTTTCACAGGTCTGTTATTGAATAAAAATTGACATTATACCTTGCAAAAAACGATATTAGGATAGTTGCCCCTTACATCCCTTTTTAAATCCTTCCTATCTCACCTATAACTTATGTCCTCTAGTTTTGGAATCCCCAACCCCAGGGAAAAGACCTTGACTATTTAGCATGGCCCCCTCATGATTTTACAAGGTCACCCCTCAGCCGCTGACTGTAATACAGCATGGAAACAGGTCGTTCAGCCCAACTCGTCCATGAGTCTATATTGGTGCTAATGGGAGTCACTCCCTCCCAAATGGTTGAAGGGTATATTGAAGGGTACTATCCAAAACATAATTAGAAAACGTGTCCCCATGGGTGTTCCTGTATCATTCTCTGTACCAGCTCTGCCCTCCTTTGTTGGCATGTGCTTTCTGAAGGTGGACTTGGTGGATTGAGGCCGGAGATGGATTGTAGTCCTGCGTTAGTTAACAAACGGTATATGTAGCACAAAGCAAATTCCACTTGCATTGTCTTCAAACTCATTTGAAATGCTGAAAGAAATTAACCATTCGCTATTAGATGCACTGACTGATTTTTTTTTTTTAAAAGGTTAGATTCCCTACAGTGTGGAAACAGACCCTTCGGCCCAACAAGTTGGTCACACCGACCCTCCAAAGAGTAACCCAACCAGACCCATTTCCCTCTGACTAATGCACCCAATACTATGGGCAATTTAGCACAGCCAATTCACCTAACCTGCATATTAGATTAGATTAGATTCCTTTTAGTGTGGAAACAGGCCCTTCGGCCCAACAAGTCCACACCGACCCGCCGAAGCGCACCCACCCAGACCCATTCCCCTACATTTACCCCTGCACCTAACACCACAGGCAATTTAGCGTGGACAATTCACCTAACCTGCACGTTTTTGGAGTGTGGGAGGAAACCGGAGCACCCGGAGGAAACCCACGCAGACACTGGGAGAATGTGCAAACTCCACACAGTCGGTCGCCTGAGGCGGGAATTGAACCCGGGTCTCTGGCGCTGTGAGGCAGCAGTGCTAACCACTGTGCCACCGTGCCGCCCATATCTTTGGAATGTGGGAAGAAACAGGAGCACGCAGAGGAAACTCACACAGACACGGGGAGAATGTGCAAACTCCATACAGACACACTGAGGTGGGAATCGAATCCAGGTCCCTGGTGCTGAGAGGCAGCAGTGCTAACCACTGAGCCACTGTGATTTGATTTAGTTTTGTCACATGTTACTGAGACGCAGTGAAAAGTCTTGTTTTTGTGTGCTCACCGGGCCAATCGCACTTCACTCTGCTTTAACACAGCCCAGCAATTTTGAGAAACCAACCTCGGGCCTTTAGCCCTGACCCCAGCCTGAACAACCTGTGCTTTGTTCAGAGAGAGCTCCTTAGTCAGGCATTGTTAGTTGGCCATGATGTGGAGGAGCCGGTGTTGGACTGCGACGGATAAAGTTAACAATCACACAGCACCAGGTTATAGTCCAACATGTTTATTTGGAAGCACTAGCTTCAGAAAGCTCCTACACAACCACCTGATGAAGGGGCAGTGCTCCAAAAGCTGTAGGAGTATAACCTGATGTTGCATGATTTTTAACATTGCTAATTAGCTTACACCAGTGATTTAATGCAGGTTAGGGTTTAAGGTGGACGCTCGGAATGGGCAACACTCGGGCAAAACCAGGGTAACCCCCAAAAAAATTGAATCCCTGTGACCTGTTTGCAAAACAGGTGCAGCCACGGCTAATGTCATCTTGAAAAGGTATCTGTCAGGCATCCTGAAACTTTTGAGCATTCAGACCTGCTCTTCCCTAACCATTATGTCTTCATTTCACCATTTTCGAATTTGGTAGAGTTTGGATCTCGGTGCTTTGTGTTCATGTTTCAAACATTCGCGCACAGCTTTTGCACTCTGTTGGAGATAGGTGGGCAATGTATTCATCTGGGTTTGCACCATGCTGAAATCTTTTCACTTTGAGCTCATCAGAATAGGCACAACAATGTCAAATTTGCATTTGTTTCAATTTAAAGTAAGTGCCATTGAGAATTGAATTTTGACAACGTCACGTGTACCGAGACACAGTGAAAAGCTTTGTCTTGTGAGCAATACAGGCAGATCACAGAGGTAAGTAAATAATAGGTAAACAGCGGCAAAAATAAAACCACATGTACAAGCGAATGCCAAGAGTTTGAGAGTCCATTCAGTATTCTAACAACAGTAGAGTAGAAACGGTTTCGAAACCGGCTGGTGTGTGTGTTCAGGCTTCTGTACCGTCTCCCCGATGGTAGAGGTTGTAGAAAATCATTGTCAATGTGGGATGGATCTTTGAGATGTTCCCTCCTGGGATAATCTAGAACGAGAGGTCATACTTTGAGGATAAAGGGGTGGAAGATTTAAAACCGAGATGAGGAGAAATTAAAGAGTTGTGAATCTGTGGAAATCACTTTCCCAGAGTGTGGTGGGTGCTGGGACATCGAGTAATTTCAAGGAGGAAACAGATTTTTAATTAGTAATGGGTTTAAGGGTTACAGAGAGCAGGCAGGAAAGTGGAGTTGAGGCCAAGATGAGATCAGCCATGATCGTTTTGAATGGGAGAGCAGGTTAGAGGGCCTGAATGGCCTCCCTCTGCTTCTGGTTGTTGCTTTGATAATGTCACTGCAATCTCGTCATCCAGAACCCCAGATTAATGTGGGAGTTCAAAGTTTGTGCGAAGATTTGTAGCTCGGGTGCTCGTTGTTGTGGTTCTGTTCGCCGAGCTGGAAGTTTTTGTTGCAAACGTTTCGTCCCCTGGCTAGGCAACATCATCAGTGCTTGGGAGCCTCCTACGAAGCGCTTCTTTGATGTTTCCTCCAGTGTTTATAGTGGTCTGTCCCTGCCGCTTCCAGTTGTCAGTTTCAGCTGTCCGCTGTAGTGGTCGGTATAATGTATGCGGGTTGTTAGCTGTCTTCCTGTTTGTCCTATATAGTGTTTTGTGCAGTCCTTGCATGGTATTTTGTACACTACATTAGTTTTGCTCATGTTGGGTATCGGGTCCTTCGTTCTGGTGAGATTAGTTTCCCTACAGTGTGGAAACAGGCCCTTTGGCCCAACAAGTCCACACCGACCCTCCGAAGAATAACCCACCCAGAATCATTTCTCTCTGGCTCGTGTAGCTATCACTACGGGCAATTTAGCACAGCCAGTTCACTTAACCTGTGCATCTTTGGACTGTGGGGGGGAAACCGGAGCACCCGGAGGAAACCCACACAGACGCGGGGAGAATGTGCAAACTCCACACAGTCAGTCACCCCAGGCTGTGCTACCGAAGCCCTGCCCAATTTTTACAATCTCTAACAAGACAGCTCCCCTTCAGTCGGAAGGGTCCTTCTGACGCAGGGTCACATTAACTCTGATTTCTCTCCACAGACGCTGCCAGACCTGCTGAGCGTTTCCAGCACTTTCTGTTTTCATAGCTCCCCTTCGCTGTCTGTTTAGAATCGTTGTTTCCCTGTTCTACACCTCCTCCCCCCCCCTTGAGCTTACAGCTGCTCAGTTCTGAAACTATTCTTGTCTGTCGACCTTGGATTAAGGTGGTCAGTCCACACCAATTCAGGTTGGGGTTTTAAGAGTCTGAGTCGTTCGGCCTTTTGTGTGTTTCTGGTGGTCTCTTCGAGCGGGAAGTTTCTGGACTGACAACTGAGACGGTTTCTCAGAAATACGAGCCACAGCCACGTTTAGAGACAGCAGCCGGACACAAACCGTGCTTTAAAGCCACACTCGTGTGGTCAGCCACAGGGAGGGGCTCTGGGTTTATAGAGACGTGGAGTTTTACAGCATGAAAAGAGGCCCTTCAGCCCATTGTGTCTGGAGCCTGTCATTGAGCATCTATCTATTCTTGGGGCAAGGGGCAGTGGCTCAGTGGTTAGCACTGCTGCCTCCCGGCGCCTGGGACCCAGGTTCAATTCCACCCTCAGGCGACTGTCTGTATGGAGTTTGCACGTTCTCCCCACGTCTGCGTCGGGTTCCTCTGGGTGCTCCGGTTTCCCCCCACAGTCCAAAGATGCACAGGTTAGGGTGAATCAGCCATGCTAAATTGTCCATGCTATGCAGGCCAGCTGGGTTAGCCATGGGAATTGCAAGGTTACTGGGGAAATAGGGTAGCAGAGTGTGTCTGGTTGGGATGCTGTTTGGAGGGTTGGTGTGGACCCGATGGGCTGAATAGCCTGCTTCCGTGCTGTAGGGATCCTATGACTCTATTCTCATTCCATTTGCCAGCACTTGGTGTTTTAGATTGGATTAGATTAGATTCCCTACAATGTGGAAACAGGCCCTTCGGCCCAACAAGTCCACACCGACCATCCAGAGAGTAACCCATCCAGACCCATTTCCCCTATTAAGAGAAAGTGAGGACTGCAGATGCTGGAGATTAGAGTCGAGAGTTTGGTGCTGGAAAAGCACAGTAGGTCAGGCAGCATCCGAGGAGCAGGAGAATCAACGTTTCGATCATAAAGATCCTTATGCCTGAAACATCGATTCTCCTGCTGCTCGGATGCTGCCTGACCTGCTGTGCCTTTCCAGCACTGCACTCCCCATTCCTCTATATTTACCCCTAACAAGTGCACCTAGCCTGCACATCCCTGAATACTATGGGGCAATTTTGCACAGCCAATCCACCCTAACTTGCACATCTTTGGAAACCAGAGCACCCGGAGGAAACCCACACAGAGAACGTCCAAACTCCACACAGACGGTCGCCTGAGGTGGGAATCAAACCTGGGTCCCTGGCGCTGAGCCACCGTGGTGTCGAATGTAGAACGCTGCAGGATTGGAAGTACATTGGATGTGGGCGGCACGGTGGCACAGTGGTTAGCACTGCTGCCTCACAGCGCCTGAGACCCGGGTTCAATTCCCGCATCAGGCAAATGACTGTGTGGAGTTTGCACATTTTCCCCGTGTCTGTGTGGGTTTCCTCCGGGTGCTCCGGTTTCCTCCCGCAGGTCAGGTGAATTGGCAATGCTACATTGCCCGTAGTGTTAGGTTAGGGATATGGGTGGGTTGCGCTTCGGCGGGTCGGTGTGGACTTGTTGGGCCGAAGGGCCTGTTTCCACACTGTAATGTAGATTAGATTAGATTACATGTCCACCGATCCTTGAAGGCAGCAGGGCGAGGTTGTTCAGGGGCTACATGGGATACGTACCTTTAATAGTCAAGGTGTTGAATGGAAAAATAAAGAGTTTATTCTGGAACTGCATTTAATGGTGGCTTGGCAGCAGCTGGTGCTACTGTGCAGCCTCTGCTTGTTGACTCTGTCAAGAGAAGGTGACTGCACCAGAGAGGATGCGGAGCAGATTCACCAGGCTCTGTGGTTGGACCATTTCCACTCTGAACAGCCACAGGACAGGCTGGAGGTGTTTTCCCTTGAGCAGAGAAGGCTGAGGTAGGGGGAACCCGATTTCAGGTGCTCAAAGTTCTGAGGGGCGCAGACGTAGGAAGAAACCTTAGTGGTGGGGTCAATGATTAGGGACACCACGTGAAGGTAAGGAGCAGGAGGTTTAGGGGGGATTTAAAGAAAGCTTTTTTTTTTGTCCTTCCTCCACTCAGAGGGTAGTGAGTATCTGGAAACTGCTGTCGAAAAGGGTTGGAGAGACTGGAACTCTCAAAATACTAAAGAAGTATTCAGCTGAGCATTTGAAACACTGTAGTACACATCAAGTGCTGGGAAATGGGATCAGAATAGAATTGCAGAATCCCCCCAGTGTGGAAGCAGACCATTCGGCCCATCAAGGCCACACCGACCCTTCAATGAGAGTCCCAGCCAGACTCACCCACCCACCTATGCTATCCCTGCTGGAGAAACTCAGCTGCGGTGAGTACAACCCCTCCTCAGAGCAGGTCATTGCTTTGTAACCTGGCTCTGTTTAAAATCAGGAGACAGTGAGGGCTGCAGCTGCTGGAGATCAGAGTCGAGAGTGTCTGGTGGTGGAAAAACACAGCAGGGTCAGGCAGCATCCGAGGAGCAGGAGGATCGACGTTTCGAGCATAAGGCCTTCATTAGGATTCCTGATGAAGGGCTTATGCCCGAAGCTTCGACTCTTCTGCTCCTCGGGTGCTGCCTGACCAGCACCAGACACTCTTGACACTGTTTTAAATAAACCAAGCCATCAATCCTTGTTGAGCGGTTACTTATTAGAACATGATCAGTAACCTGACCAGTGGTGTTAAAGGTGCAGTTAGCTCAGCAATGATATTATTGACTAGCAGAGCAGACTAGAGGGGCTGAGTGGCCTATTCCTACTCCTAATTCCTACCGATGTATGTTCAAGGTGTAAAAGGTGCTATGCGCATGTATCTTCTCTTTGTAAATCCTTTACAGATTAGATTGGAAGGGCATGGGAACAGACCCTTTGGCCCAACAAGTCCACACCGACCCTCCGAAGAGCAACCCACCCAGACCCATTCCCCCACCCCTCATTTACTTCTGACTAATGCACCTAACACTATGGGGCAATTTAGAATTCACCTGACCTGCACATCTTTGGACTGTGGGAGGAAACCCATACAGAGCCAGCGAGAACATGCAAACTCCACACAGACAGTCACCCGAGGCTGGGAATCAAACCCGGGTCCCTGGTGCTGTGAGGCAGCAGTGCTAACCACTGAGCCACCGTGCTACTCCAATTTACAATTGCTAATTTCGAAGAGGGAGCGTGAGAGAGAGACAGACAGAGTCCCACAGTTGATGGACTAGCCTCAAGTACAATCCTTCTGACTAATAGCCTCCCTGGCCCGTCTCTTTATCTCTGCCGCTGTATGAAGTCTAAATCCTGTCCTGGTGGAAAATGGTAGAAGGATTTAAAAGGAGCTGTGAGCTGGCGTGGAAATCGTGTTGAATGAGACCCACGTCTGGCCGTGCTTAAACAAGGCCTAACTGTAGGCGCGCGCACACAAAGCCTGTCGCCTGGTTAAAGGCACTCTGTGGAACAGCCTTGTGTATGGCACGCTGTCAGTGGATGGAGCCCCTGACTGCACTGTTAACAGGATCAGTTCCACTCCTTTCTTTCGGAAAGCCATGGTGCAGCTTTTCCCCCGCTTGGTGGTGAGAGAGAGGTCAGCAGTGGGGAGGAGGGGGATGGGGCACGGCCTGGGATTGGGGGAGTGGGGTGGTGTGTGGCTAGTCGGAAGGGCCTCAATCACAGTTGCAGCTGACGGAAAGGAAGGCTGTTGGAGGAGAAGAGGAACCTGCTGCGAGCAGTAGCCTTGAAGAGGTGTACAGAATGAGGAAATGGCTGGCCCTTCTGCTCAGAGCGACGTGGCTATTTCTGTTGTCTCACTTGTGTATTGTTCCTACCCATCTTCCTGTTCTCACTAAGAAACAGGAAGCCTCTGCTAAGTGCAATCAGCAGCCCACACCTCCGTGTAATCAGCAGAGCGGGTGCTATCATCTTTCTGATTTGCTTACGTTCTCCATCCTCTCTCACAAGAGTGGTACTGAGCATCCATTTTTCCAGAGGGTCAAGCCAATAGCACTGGATCAGTGTACGAGGGAGATTCCAGACCAGTAGACAAACTGGTCTGACACCAGTAACACTAGTCACTGGGCCACTAATACGGGTCCTGCCATCAGTAACAGCAATCATATTGGTCTCGGAGCCAGCACTTTATGGGACCAGTAACACTGGTCATTGTGCCAGTAATAATGTCTTGGAGCCAGCATGGGTTATGGGTCCAGTAACAATGGTCACTGTCCCAGTAATATTGGCTTTGGTGTCCCCACTTGTATGGGACCAGTAACATTGTTTATTATTCAAGTAATATTGGTCTTGGAGCCCACACTTATGTGGGACCAGTTACACAGGTCGCTGTCCCAGTAATATTGGTTTTGGAGCCTGCACTTGTGTGGGACTACTAACACTGGTCACTGTCCCAGTAATACTGGTCTTGGAGCCCACACTTGTTTGGGACCAGTAACACTGGTCGCTGTCCCAGTAATATTGTTTTTGGAGCCCACACTTGTATGGGACCAGTTACACTGGTCGCTGTCCCAGTAATATTGGTTTTGGAGCCCACACTTGTATGGGACCAGTAACACTGGTCACTGTCCCAGTAATATTGGTTTTGGAGCCTGCACTTGTGTGGGACCAGTAATATTGGTCACTGTGCAAGTATAAAGTCCAATAACCTCATCATTTTCCTCATTCCGAATGTCTCTTCAAGGCCACTGCTCGCACCACTGAGGAGGTTCCTCTTCTGCTGCTGGGTCTTTGACCATATTGTTAATATTTATAAAGCATTCATCAATCGCATCCTCTCAAAGTTTGGTAATGGGAAGAAACCTGTACAGGGACTTCAATCCCTGAAGGCTTCAGGCTGCACAAGCGTAAAAACAGGCATCAAAACTGGAAAGTCAGGGCCTTATTAGATCCTCGTTTGTGAGCAGTTCTGGAGGAGGTGAAGGGGAAGTGGCTGAGGTGTTAGTTGCCCCTCAGGGGTGGTTAGACCCTGCAGAAGGCCATTCAACCCATCCTCTCCATGTCAGCTCTTTGTTTGAGGCATCCACTTGCCCTCACTCTCCCAATCCGTTGTCCCATAGCCGGTAACACGAGAAGTGTTCGGAAAAATGCCGTATCCAAGAGGAAGGTTTCTAGCAGGGGTTTGGTAAGTTGGTACCAGCTACCCTGTGTGTTGATGGGTTATTTTTGTGGCAACTTTAGGAAGAGTTTTTATTTAATTGTCCAGCGCATTGAATTCCGGTTGTGTGCTAATCTTATCTCTCTCTGTTGGTTCCCAGACTTATATCTTCACGGATGATGAGGATGAGGAGCTGACAATCAGGACAGGTGAGGCCTACTCTTTCTCTGTTTGGTTCCAGGGATACACAAGGGGTATGTGGGGCACCTCAGTGAGTCGTAATGAGCTGGTGAACGTGGGGAGGGCACAAGTGATGTCCGAGCCGGGTGTTCCTATCCAGTGGGAGAATCGAACTATAAGAGCAGATCAGTTTGAAAATTATCGTGGAGGCACCATGCGCCTTGAGCGAAGTACGGAATCAGGCCATTCGGCCCATCAAGTTCTCAGCGATACACTCAACAGCATCTTGCCCGGATCTAGCCCCCTCTCTATCCCCACAACCCTGCAATTCCCCACGGTTAATTCACCCTCACCTGCACATCCCTGGTCACGATGGGACAATTTAGCTCGGCCAATTAATCTAACCTGCACATCTTTGAACTGTGGGAGGAAACCCACGCAAACACCCAGACACTCGCTTGAGACTAGAATCGAACCCGGGTCCCTGGTGCTGAGAGGCAGCAGTGCTAGCCACTGTGCCACCCATGTGAACCTGAGTCTTCCGTTAAGTCTTCAACCACAACGCAGACTCTTTTCAACCTGACCAGATTAGATTCTCATCCGAACTTCCATTGGTTAAATCGGTCCCCATGTTCTTCTTTGATCCTGATGTTTATAATAACTCCCTTAATGCTACAGTGCCTGAGATTTTATTTTAAATTTGTCTTATTCATTCAAAGTAAAAAATATATCTACATAAACATAATCCTTCCTTATCACCGCGCAAGCAAACGTGTACAATTTATTGAAAATGCCTGAAGAAAAGAATGAGAATGGGTTTTATTTTTTATTTGACCTCTTCTCAAGCAGAGCTGAAGGATTTTGTGTTGCTAATGTTTTTATCGTGTGGTGGGATTCACAGAATCACAATTATTTTGGTGTGAAAGGAGACCATTTAGCCCCTTATTACCTCCTCTAGCCAGCGTAGCTGTATTGTTTAGTGCTAATCTCCTGCTTTTACCTCATGTCCCTGCATGCCATTACTATCCCAATAAATAACCATCCAACACTCTCTCTTGAATGATCTAATTGAACCTGCCTCCACTGCATTTGCGGGCAGTTCATTCCGCATCCTAACTACGTGCTGTGCGGAAAATACTGATCTTGCATCACCATTGCTGCGTTTGCTCATCACATTGGGATGTTACCCTGCTGCCTATGGTAGGGATTGAACCGTGCTACGCTGGTGTTTTGCAGCAGCATCTAGGTATTTTCTGCCCTTGAATTGCAGGGGTTAAGCAGGGCAAAAGGGAGCACTACAGATGCCGGAGATTAGCGTCAGGATTGGAGTGGAAAAGCACAGCAGCGTCTGGCAGCATCTGTGGAGAGAAAATCGGAGTTAACGTTTCAAGTCCAGTTACCCTTGGTCAGAGCAGACCATTCTTTGAAAACGGACTTGAGCTGTAAACTAAAAGGGTAGTGTGGGATTACAGGATGCAGGAAAGTGGCCCAAATGAGATGCTCGTTCCAAGAGCCAGTGCAGACATGAAGGACCGAATGGCCTTTTTATCCCTATCAAGATAGGAGTGGTGCTGAAAAAGCACAGCCGATCAGGCAGCATCCGAGGAGTAGGAAAATCCACGTTTCGGACGGGAGCCCTTCACCAGGGGCTAAGCAGTTAGCATTGTAAAACTCCTGAGGTATCACAAATGCGAGGTGCTCTTGCATTAATAAGAGTGGCTGAAAATGTGTTGCTGGAAAAGCGCAGCAGGTCAGGCAACATCCAAGGAACAGGAGAATCGACGTTTCAGGCATAAGCCCTTCTTCAGGAATTCCCCCACCCAATCTTTCCCCTCCCCCCACACCCCCCACCCCCCACACACTCATGCACCCCACACACACACCACTCCAGCTGGGGCCTCACCACATCCTGGACAGCCCCCACATAACCTCCCTGCTGTTGTGCTACAACTGATGAAGACCTTCGTAACCAATCTATTAACCTGTCCTGCTGCCTTCTGGGATCCGTGGACAAGATCCCAAGATCTCCCAGTTCCTCTAAGCTTCCTGGTGTCTTGCCATTAATTCCTAGGCCTCCGGGTTTCTAATCCAGTGACATTAACACCACACAACCATCTTCTTTCTGTGTACCCTTTCTCTTGTCCCCCTTCATTGTTGAGAGAATGTTCCAGTGCCCCTATCTTGCTCTGTGACCTTCCCCCTATGAACATTAGGGCTGGGAGTAGGCCATTCAGCCCCTCAGGCCTGCTCACCCATTTAATGCCATCCTGACTGACCTCATCTTGGCCTCAACTCCGCTTTTCTGACACTCTCTATTATCCTTTAACCCGTTACTAACTAGAAATCTGTCTGTCTCCTCCTTAAATGTACTCAACGTCCCAGCATCCATTGCACTGCGATATATTGAATTCCATAGACACATGACCCTTTGGGAGAAGTAATTCCTCCTGGCCTCTGTTTTAAATCTGTCACCCCTGAGCCTAAAACTGGGTTGCCCCACAGTGGGGGAAGAAATGGAATCATCCAGCACGGAAACAAAACCTTTGGTCCAACTCGTCTGTGCTGAACATAATCCCGAACTAAACTAGTCCCACCTGCCTGCACATGTCCCTCCAAACGTTTCCTATCCATGTATTGATCCAATTGTCTTTTCGAAGTTCTGCCCCTATCCACCACTTCCTCAGGAAGTTCATCCCACACACCCCCCACCCCCCTCCCACACACGACCCACCCTCTGTGTAAAAGATTTGCCCCTCATGTCGTCTTTTAAATCTCTCTCTTCTCACTTTATTCTTGAAATCCCCCATCCTAGGGAAATGACAGCTATTGTTAACGCTATCTATACCCCTCATTACTTTATAAACTTCTGTAAGGTCGCCTCTCAATCTCCTACATCTAATCAACATCTACTGATATACCTCAGTTAGGCCGAAACTGCCCTGTCTCTCCTGCTGTAACAAGCCTTTCATCTCTGGAATTAATCCTGGGGGGATGTGGGGAGGGTGTGTGGGGGAGGGTGTGTTCCACCTCTGAACTTCATCCTTGTCTATTGAAGATGCTTCCCATCACACAGTCTGATGTTGAAGTCACTGGACTCAAAATGTTAACTCGCTTTCTCTCTCTCTCTCTGCAGGTGCTGCCAGACCTGCTGAGTTTCACCAGCACTTCCTTTTTTTTGTGTCATGTCTCGGTGCCTGTAGTTCTTTATTTTATTTTCGTATTCTAATTCTTGGTGACCCCCTCTCTAATTCAGCATTTGTTCCTGTTTCTTTTCGTTAAATGCTTTGTTATGTTAAATAACTCTTGTTATGTTAAGTCTTTAGTGCAGTGCCTATATTTGGAGCATGCCTCATGTGCTTTTGTTAGTGTGAATGGATATGCAGGGCATGGGGCTGTCTGGCAATGGTGCTATAATCTCTCTCTGTCTCTCTCAGTTTCAGGCTTCAAATCAGAGTCATACTGCACAGAAAAGGCGGTTCGGCCCATCGACTCTGCACTGACATATCTACCACTAAACGTGTGCTAATCCCGATTTCCTGCCCTTGAATGTTATGATATTTGAAGTGTTCATCCAAATATTGTGAGGTTTCCAGCCTCCACTACCTCCCCAGGCAGTGCATTCCACATTCCTACCACCCACTGAGTGAAAAGGTTTCGTTCCCAAATCCCCTCTGAATCTTCTGATCTTTACCTTAAAACTATCATGATTGACCCCTCAACCAAGGGGAACAGCTGCTCTTGAATCACCTGTCCATACTCCTCGTAACGTTATGCACATCGTTTATGTCCCCCTCTCTGTCTGTTCTGTTGTATGGAAAACAATCCAAGCCTATCCAGTCTCTCCTTATCACTCAATTGCTCCATCCCAGGCAACATGCTGGTGAACGTTATCTCTACCTCCTCTGGTGCTATCTCACTATGGTAGTAGTGTATAGAATACCCTTCAGAGTGTGCCGCACCGTAGTGTTTTATGAGGGAATACACATGCACTCTCACACAAGCATTCAGTACATAGATGTATTCACAGATACGCACTCTCTCACACGTAGACAGTTTCACATATAGACACTCTCTCTTACACATACACGCATACTCTCACACATACATGCACACACGTTAATGTTCACATTCTTTCACATACTCTCTCTCACGCGTGCACACATGCACTCACTCACTCACTGTCTTTCTTTTTCTTTCTTTCTCTCTCTCTTTCTCTCTCTCTCT
>NC_057748.1:13652977-13655270 GCF_004010195.1 Chiloscyllium plagiosum | reverse complement strand
CCCCACACCACACACCACACACCACACACCACACACCACACCACACACCACACACCACACCACACACCACACACCACACCACACCACACCACACACACACACACCCCTATCATGCTCATTGTTTGCCTGGTTTTCCTTTCAATGTCCCGCATGGCATTTAAATACAAATAGTACGGGATGCAGTAAATTGCCAGGAAATGACTGCTCAGTTGAAACGAAAGACTGAACAAGCAATCAAACACATTTGTTTAAAAAGAAACTTGTTTTTCTATCACGCTTTTCAAGACCTCAGGAAATATAAGACATTTCTCAGCTAATGTAGGCGATGTGTGAATCACAAAAAGCTAGCATCCAGGGTCAGTGGCTAATAGGGAAGGAAATGGCACATTGGCATTTTTTCAAACTGATTGGTGTATATAAACGGGTGAGTCTTGCTAAGACCATACAGCGCATTAGTCAGACTGTAATTGTGTTATGGTCCCCTTATCTAAGGGAAGGTATTGCATTAGAGGCAATCCAGAGGTGGTGTATTCGGCTGCTCCTGGGTGTGGAAGAGCTGTCTTATGAGGAGAGGTTGAGGAGATTTGGCTTGTACTCAATGGAGCCAAGAAGAATAAGGGGTGACCTTTATTGAAATGTATCAGATTCTTAGGCACTTGGCAGGTTAGCTACAGAGAGGTTGGTTCTCCCTTATGGGAGACTCTTGGACCAGAGGGGACAGTGTCTGTGTAAAGGCAGCCCATTTAAGACAGAGCTGAGCGGAGTGAATCTGTGAAATTCTTTCTTGCAGGGGGCTGTCCAGTCTACGTTATTTAAGGATTAGTCAAGTGAGATAGATGGATCTTTAATCCAGAAGTGATTCAAGGATTGTGGGGAAAAACAGAGTTGTGGGCTTAGATTAGATTAGATTCCCTACAGTATGGAAACAGGCCCTTCAGCCCAACTAGTCCACACTGACCCTTTGGCGAGTAGCCCACCCAAACCCATTCCCCATATTTACCCCTGACTAATGCATCTAACACTATGGGCAATTTAGCATGACCAATTCACCTGACCTGCACATCTTTGGATTGTGGGAGGAAACCGGAGCACCCGGAGGAAACCCACGCAGACACGAGGAGAATGTGCAAACTCCACACAGACAGTTGCCCGAGGCTGGAATCGAACCCGTGGCCCTGGTGCTGTGAGGCAGCAGTGCTAACCACTGAGCCACCGTGCCGCCCATGAGATCAGTCATGATCTCTTCAAAAGGTAGAGCACATCTAACGGGCTAAAGGCCTACTTCTGCCCCTACAGCTTCTGGTTGAATGGCTTCAGAGGAGGTAATGGTCTAGTGGTATTATCACTGGGCTGTTAATCCAGAAACCCAGTTAACATCCTGGCGAACTTCGTTCAAATCCTACCACGGCAGGTGGTGGAATTGGAATTTAATAAACATCTGGAATTAGGAGTCTAATGAGGACCATGAATCCATTGCCCATTGTCAGAGGAAAAAATAATCTGGTTCATTAATGTCCTCTAGGGAAGGGACCATCATGCCTATATGCGACTCCAGACCCACAGCCTAACTCCTAACTGCTCTCTGGGATGGACAATAAATGCTGGCCTAGCCAGCGGCGCTCTGATCCTGTGAATGAATAGAAAAGAAAGGTTAGTTTTGTGAGATAATAAATTGATAGATAGGGGAAGGTTAGGTTGAGGAAAGGAGTATTGGGTTTGGACAGAATGGCCATCCTCTATCGCTCAAATAAAGCCATAGAGATGTACAGCAAACAGACCCTTCAGTCCAACTCGTCCATGCCGATCAGATATCCCAACCTAATGTAGTCCCACTTGCCAGCACCGAGCCCATATCCCTCTAAACCCTTCCTGTTCATACACCCATCCAGATGTTTTTTTAAATGTTGCAATTGTATTTGCCCCACCACTTCCTCTGGCAGCTCATTCCATACACATACCACCCTCTGTGTGAAAAAGTTGCCCCTTAGGTTTCTTTCCCCTCTCACCCTAAAACTATGCACTTTAGATCTGGACTCTCCCACCACAGGGAAAAGACTTTGTCTATTTATCCTATCCATGTCACTCCTGATTTTATAAACCTCTATAAGGTCACTCCTCATCCTCCAATGCTCCAGGGAAAAAAGCCCCAGCCTATTCAGCTTCTCCCTATAGCTCAAATCCTCCAACCCTGGCAACATCCTTCTGAATCTTTTCTGAACTCTTCAAGTTTCACAATATCTTTCCGATAGGAAGGAGACCAGAATTGCATGCAATATTCCAAAAGTGGCCTAAC
>NC_057748.1:13632922-13651639 GCF_004010195.1 Chiloscyllium plagiosum | reverse complement strand
CACACACCCCTATCATGCTCATTGTTTGCCTGGTTTTCCTTTCAATGTCCCGCATGGCATTTAAATACAAATAGTACGGGATGCAGTAAATTGCCAGGAAATGACTGCTCAGTTGAAACGAAAGACTGAACAAGCAATCAAACACATTTGTTTAAAAAGAAACTTGTTTTTCTATCACGCTTTTCAAGACCTCAGGAAATATAAGACATTTCTCAGCTAATGTAGGCGATGTGTGAATCACAAAAAGCTAGCATCCAGGGTCAGTGGCTAATAGGGAAGGAAATGGCACATTGGCATTTTTTCAAACTGATTGGTGTATATAAACGGGTGAGTCTTGCTAAGACCATACAGCGCATTAGTCAGACTGTAATTGTGTTATGGTCCCCTTATCTAAGGGAAGGTATTGCATTAGAGGCAATCCAGAGGTGGTGTATTCGGCTGCTCCTGGGTGTGGAAGAGCTGTCTTATGAGGAGAGGTTGAGGAGATTTGGCTTGTACTCAATGGAGCCAAGAAGAATAAGGGGTGACCTTTATTGAAATGTATCAGATTCTTAGGCACTTGGCAGGTTAGCTACAGAGAGGTTGGTTCTCCCTTATGGGAGACTCTTGGACCAGAGGGGACAGTGTCTGTGTAAAGGCAGCCCATTTAAGACAGAGCTGAGCGGAGTGAATCTGTGAAATTCTTTCTTGCAGGGGGCTGTCCAGTCTACGTTATTTAAGGATTAGTCAAGTGAGATAGATGGATCTTTAATCCAGAAGTGATTCAAGGATTGTGGGGAAAAGCAGAGTTGTGGGCTTAGATTAGATTAGATTCCCTACAGTATGGAAACAGGCCCTTCAGCCCAACTAGTCCACACTGACCCTTTGGCGAGTAACCCACCCAAACCCATTCCCCATATTTACCCCTGACTAATGCATCTAACACTATGGGCAATTTAGCATGACCAATTCACCTGACCTGCACATCTTTGGATTGTGGGAGGAAACCGGAGCACCCGGAGGAAACCCACGCAGACACGAGGAGAATGTGCAAACTCCACACAGACAGTTGCCCGAGGCTGGAATCGAACCCGTGGCCCTGGTGCTGTGAGGCAGCAGTGCTAACCACTGAGCCACCGTGCCGCCCATGAGATCAGTCATGATCTCTTCAAAAGGTAGAGCACATCTAACGGGCTAAAGGCCTACTTCTGCCCCTACAGCTTCTGGTTGAATGGCTTCAGAGGAGGTAATGGTCTAGTGGTATTATCACTGGGCTGTTAATCCAGAAACCCAGTTAACATCCTGGCGAACTTCGTTCAAATCCTACCACGGCAGGTGGTGGAATTGGAATTTAATAAACATCTGGAATTAGGAGTCTAATGAGGACCATGAATCCATTGCCCATTGTCAGAGGAAAAAATAATCTGGTTCATTAATGTCCTCTAGGGAAGGGACCATCATGCCTATATGCGACTCCAGACCCACAGCCTAACTCCTAACTGCTCTCTGGGATGGACAATAAATGCTGGCCTAGCCAGCGGCGCTCTGATCCTGTGAATGAATAGAAAAGAAAGGTTAGTTTTGTGAGATAATAAATTGATAGATAGGGGAAGGTTAGGTTGAGGAAAGGAGTATTGGGTTTGGACAGAATGGCCATCCTCTATCGCTCAAATAAAGCCATAGAGATGTACAGCAAACAGACCCTTCGATCCAACTCGTCCATGCCTACCAGATATCTCAACCCAATCTAGTCCCATTTGCCAACACTTGACCTACATCCCTCTAAACCCTTCCTTTTCATCTACCCATCCAGATGCCTTTTAAATGTTGTAATTGTACCAGCCTCCACCACTTCCTCTGGCAGCTCATTCCATCTTCTCACCACCCTCTGTGTGAAAAAGTTGCCCCTAAGGTCCCTTTCAAATATTTCCCCTCTCACCCGAAACCTATGCCCTCTAGTTCTGGACTCCTCCACCCCGGAGAATTGACCTTGTCTATTTACCCTATCCATGCTCCTCATGATTTTATAAACCTCTATAACCTCTATCAGCCCTGACACTCCAGGGAAAACAGCCCCAGCCTGTTCAGCCTCTCCCTATAGCTTCAACCCTCCAACCCTGGCAACATCCTTGTAAATCTTTTCTGAACCCTTTCAAGTTTCACAATGTTCTCATACAGTGAAATGAACAGGAGGCACGTTGGTGGATTCTCTTGTTCTCTGGTGTACCGACCAGTTTGGCCTTGCGTCCGTGTGGATCACCGTCATTGGCTCTGAGCTATCTCGTGTTCATCATGTTAATGACTTGCTGCCTCTCCCCTCTCTCCGTCCAGGTCACCGAGTGATCAATACGAACTGCTCATCAGCACACAGCCGCCAAGCCTTGTCCTGCAAGATGGCCGCCGAGTACGACGTATTCATCGCATCCCGTCTGAAGTAAGTGTCGCGGGGGGAGTTGGGGGGGGAGGTGGCAGCTGTGCGGAATGAGGAAGGGCAATCTCTGAAAACGGCAGAGGACCACCCTCATCCCCCATGGTGCTCAGGGTGCTTGCACCTCGGGATGCCCCCTTCAGTGCCTGCGCAATTTACCTCGATGAGAGTTGCCCTCCCTTTAACCTTTAACCTCTAACCTCGGCCCTCCGTGTGCTGATCCCTCAGGTGGTTTTGCCACGTCGACGACGATAATTATGTCAATGTTCGCGCCTTGTTGAATCTGCTGTCAAGCTTCCCTCCAACGCAGGACATCTACGTCGGAAAGCCCAGTCTGGATCGACCAATCGAAGCGTCTGAAAAACTGCCCAACAACAAAACGGTAAGTGACTTCAGAAAAGAAATGCTGCCTTTTCGGAGATAGTTATTGAGCAGAATGGTACAGCGCAGAAGGAGGCCATTTGGCCAGTCATGCCCGTACTGGCTCTCCTATATTTCACACACTATTGTTGAAAACCTTTGTCTGGTTCCATTCTGAAAGGTACAACTGAATCTATTTCAACCAGCCCCTTCTTATTTATGAAATGTTATTGGGCGTTAGGAAGACGCTCCGTCATTGGCCTGTTGGTGGTTTGTCACATGTTGGAGTGCTCTTCAGAAAATGATGCGTTTTTTTGTGGTCAGAGTCTCACAGAACGGAAACAGACCCTTCGGTCCGACCAGTCCATGCTGACCATAATCCCAAACTGAACTAGCCCCACCTGCCTGCTCCTGGCTCATATCCCTCCAAACCTTTCCTATTCATGTGTCTATCCAAAACGTTGTAATTGTACCTGCATCCGCCCCTTCCTCAGGAAGTTCATTCCACAACAGAGGGGGATGTTAAAGGGGCATATTGCAGTGGAGATAACTGGCTTTATTCTTACAGTACCCCGTAGAGTTTGTGCTAATATCCATGATTTACAGCAACCCGGTCTAATTAGCAGGACTCCTAGACTGGAGTCAAAAGACTGTCCCTTTAAGCCTTATTCCTGGATAATCCTGGGTTACACTCTTGGCCTGTACCGAACTGCAGGATTGAGGGAATGTTGCAACGTCATTGCCCTACTTTCATACTCAGGAGATCGTTAATATTAAAAGTAAAGAACATGTTCACAGGATGCGCGCGCTTCTGGCTAGGCCCAGCATTTATTGCCTGTCCCTCGTTGCCCCCATGAGGGGGTGAGCTGCCTCCTTGAACCGCTGCAGTCCCACCTTCTGAGAGTTGACCCACAATGCCCTCGGGGAGGGACTTCCAGGATTTTGACCCAGCCACACTGAAGGAACGATGATATATTTCCAGCTGTGGTTCTGTTCGCCGAGCTGGAAGTCTTTGTTGCAAACGTTTCGTCCCCTGGCTAGGCGACATCCTCAGTGCTTGGGAGCCTCCTGTGAAGCGCTTCTGTGGTGTTTCCTCCGGCATTTATAGTGGCCTGTCCCTGCTGCTTCCGGTTGTCAGTTTCAGCTGTCGCTGTAGTGGCCGGTATATTGTAGCAGCAACGATGTGTTTGTTGATGGAGTTTGTGGATGAGTGCCAAGCTTCTAGGAATTCCCTGGCTGTTCTTTGTTTCGCTAGCCCTATAATGGTAGTGTTGTCCCACTCGAATTCATGTTGCTTGTCGTCTGCGTGTGTGACTACTAGGGATAGCTGGTCGTGTCGTTTCGTAGCTAGTTGATGTTCATGGATGCCTAGACAGGGGACGAAACGTTTGCAACAAAAACTTCCAGCTCGGCGAACAGAACCACAGCAACGAGCACCCGAGCTACAAATCTTCTCTCAAATATATTTCCAGGTCAGGACAGTGAGTGGCTTGGGAGGGGAACTTGTGGATAGTGATCTTCTCCTTTGTCTGCTCTCCTTGCCTTTCCAGGTGGAAATGGTCATAAAATTGGAGTGTGCTACTGAAGGAGGTTTTGGTGATTAAAGGAAATTGTTGAAGGACAATGGGTTTTGCTGGCTAGGCCATTCCTAGCTGCCCTTGAGGTAGTGGAGGGCTGCTACCTTGAACCAAAGCAGTCCATGTGCCACAGGAAATCTTGCAGTGCTTTTAGAGGGGGATGTTCCTGGGGTTTGACCCAGCGATACCAGTCCAGGCCATTGCAACCCCTCCCTGTGGACAAACAGCCAGCCTTTTTTCCTTATGTTCATTTTAGAGATGTGGGTGTCTCTGGCTAGTTCGGGATTATTACCCGTTCCTAAATGTCTTGGGGAAGGCAGAGGGGAGATGCCTCGTTGAACCACTGCTGTCCATCTGAGCAGGTTGACCCACAATGCCCTGAGGGAGGGAATGCAGGATTGTGACCCAGTAACAGTGAAGGAACGGTGATACATTTCCAAGTCAGGATGGGGAGTGACTTGGAGCAGAACTTGTAGGGGGTGGTGTTCCCATGTATCTGCTGCCCTTGTCCTTCTAGACAGTAGAGCTCTGAGTTTGAAAGGTGCTGTTGAAGGAGCCTTGGTGAATTTCTGCAGCGCATCTTGTAAGTGGTACACACTGCTGCTGCTGAGCGTTGGTGGTGGAGGGAGTGAATCTTCTGAATTTGGTGCCAATCAGGTGGGCTGCTTTGTCCTGGACGGTCCCAAGCTTCTTGAATGTTGTTGGAGCTGCACCCATCCAGGCAAGTGGGGAGTATTCCATCACACTCCTGACTTGTGCCTTGTAGATGGTGGATAGGCTTTGGGGAGGTGAGTTCCTGACTGCAGAATTCAGTCTCTCACTTGCTCTTGCAGCCACTGTGTTTATGTGGTAATTTGTTGGAAGTTCTTCTATTGTTTGGACAACATTTTGCCTTCAATCATAAAAGCATTGCCAGTAATTCCCTTACTGGGATTAAATTTTGTGGTCACTGATATTTCGATGACTAGCTCTTTGTGTTTCTCAACAACGAGTTATCACAGTCTCTGACTGCAGAAAGAAAACCATTCTAGAGAGAAAACACCTCCAGCAGGTGTTAGGGTAGAGCTAACAGAGAGACTTGCATTTACATAGCACCTCTTAGTGTCAGAATGAGCCTAAGCATCCTGCAGCCAATGAAGTGTTTTTGCAGTGTTGTTGCTGCTATAATGTAGGAGACACTTCTGTACACAGGTGCACAGCATGATCCCACAAACGGTGCTCTAACAGTGGCCGGATAGTTATCGTTTTTTCCTTACCTTGATCTAAATATTGGCCAGGATAGTGACTCTTCCTCCGAGGCAGTGCTGTGAGGTCTTGGCATTTATTCATGGGACACGAGCCAGCATTTATCGTTAACTGTTCTGAAGAAGGGTCATTGGACCCGAAACATTGACTCTGTTTCTCTCTCTGTTGCTGCTGCCAGATCTGCTGAGTTTCTCGAGCAACTTTCTGATTTTGTTCCAATATTTATTGTTGGTTCCCTTGTCGTCCTTGAGAAGGTGGTGCCTTGAACTGCTGCAGTTCATGTGTTGTAGACACACACCCATGTGCTCCATCCATGTGGGACAACTGTATTTAGGTGGCACGGTGGCTCAGTGGTTAGCACTGCTGCCTCACAGTGCCAGGGACCCAGGTTTGATTCCAGTCTCGGGCGACTGTCTGTGCGGAGTTTGCACGTTCTCCCCGTGTCTGTGTGGGTTTCCTCCGGGAGCTCCGGTTTCCTCCCACAGTCCACAGGTATTTAGGTTAGTTGGATTGACCATGGGAAATTACCCTAGAGATGTGCAGGCAAGGTGGATTAGCTACAGTAAATATGAGTTTTGGAGATAAGGTAGGGGAGTGAGTTTGGGTGGGATGCTCTTTGGAGGGTTGGTGCAGACTCAATGGGCCGAATGGCCTCTTTGTGCACTGTAGGGGTTCCATGATTTAAGGTCTCACCCAAAAGATAGTGTCTCATTACTGCACTGGAGAATCAGCTGAAATTGTTTAGGTTTCTGGCCAGGGACTCCAACTTGCCACCTTCGCCCTCCTGAAGTGGGTAGTGCCAACTGGGATTTCTATACCTTTGGTGGAAATGGCAGCTGATTTTCCTGTCCCTCGTGCAGGACCATTGTGGAAAATTGATGCCCCCTCACCATGCTGAACTGCTCAAATTCCACCTTGTGGTCATGGTGACCTTCGTCACAAAGATTTTGGTGTTCTGTGACATTGTAGATGTGGTCACCATTGAATGGTGGAATGGTGGTACCTGTTCAAGGTGATTTGAAGCTTTTTACCCTTGAATCTCCCCTGGGATGTGGGCTTCAAGGCATTTATTGGCCGTCCCTAATTGCCCTTGCACTGTGTGGTTTGCTCAGGTCCACACAGAGAACCATAGAATCCCTACAGAATGGGAACAGGCTCTTCGGCCCAACAAGCCCACACTGACCCTCTGAAGAGTAACCCACCCAGACCGATTCCCCTACCCTATATTTACCCCTGACTAATGCACTCATCCTACACATCCCTGAACACTATGGGCAATTTCCCATGGTCAATTCACCCTAACCTGCACATCTTTGGACTGTGGGGAAAACCGGAGCCAGCTTTCACAATGAGTCAAAGAGTCAAACGGAACAGAAACAGACCCTTCGGTCCAACTCGTCCATGCTGGCCAGATGTCCCAAACTAAACTAGTCCCATTTGCCTGCGTTCGGCCCATATTCTGCTAAACCCCTTCTGTTCATCTACCTGTCCAAATGTCTTTTTAAATGTTATTGCTGGACGTGCATCCATCACTTTCTCTGGCAGTTCATTTCCACATACGAGCCCCACTCTGTGCAAAAAGGTTGTCTCTCGGGTCCCTTTTAAATCCATTGCCTCTCACCTTAAACCTATGGCCTCTAGTTTTGGACTCCCCTACCCTGGGCAAACGATGTTTTCTGTTTGCCTTATCTATGCCCCTCATGATTTTGTAAACATTTATTTACAAGGTCAATCCTCAATCTCCTACACTCAGCGAGAAAAGTCCCAGCCTCTCCTAATAACTCCCTCTCCAATCCCAGTCGCTTCCTTGTAAATCGTTTCTGCGCCATCTGCAATTTAATCATATCCTTCCTATAGCAGGGCAATGAGCCAGATGGGATTTAAAAAAAAACAATCAATGGTGGTTTCATAACTGAGAGGGACAGCTTCCCAGACTAACTGATTTTAAATTGCACTGCGTCCATAATGGGATTTGAATCATTGGGCCTCTGCACAACAAGCCCAGGGACTTTACCACTGTACCATAAATGGGAACGCCTCCCTTTTCTGTTAGAAAGCAGAACATAAGTCTGGAGGTGAGTGGGGGCAGCACGGTGGCTCAGTGGTTAGCACTGCTGCCTCACAGCGCCAGGAACCTGGGTTCGATTCCAGCCTTGGGTGACTGTCTGTGTGGCCCAGGGACTTTACCACTGTACCATAAATGGGAACACCTCCCTTTTCTGTTAGAAAGCAGAACATAAGTCTGGAGGCGAGTGGGGGCAGCACGGTGGCTCAGTGGTTAGCACTGCTGCCTCACAGCGCCAGGAACCTGGGTTCGATTCCAGCCTTGGGTGACTGTCTGTGTGGAGTTCCGCACTCTCTCCGTGTCTGCGTGGATTTGCTCCAGGTGCTCTAGTTTCCTCCCACAATCCGGTTAGGGTGGATTGGCCGTGCTAAATTGTCCCATAGTGTCCAGGGATGTGTAGGTTAGGTGCATTAGTCGGGGTAATGTAGAGTAATAGGGTCGAGGAATGAATCACTCTTCAGAGGGTTGGTGTGGACTTGTTGGGCCAAATGGCCTGTTTCCATACTGCAGGGATTCTATGAATAAAAAAAGTGTGACAAGGAATGATAATTTGACCTTAATGTTTGCAGAAATCTGTCTTCTTCTGGTTTGCCACTGGAGGCGCTGGGTTTTGTATTAACCGAGGATTGGCGCTGAAGATGGCACCTTGGGCAAGGTAGGCATTTCAACTGCAGGTTATTATGAAGAGGGCGTGTGGGATTTTAACGGGACTGAATTCTTATCACTTGCTGTTTTGAGCACACTCTCATTCCCCAAGCTCTGCCACCATTCTGGTTTAATGTCCGACTTTGTCTGATCTTCTCGATTTGAGAATATGACATCCATCTTCCTCTCCTTTGAGAAAATCACGATGAAGACCTGACTACGATTAAAGCTTGATAAGGTCAGGGAGGGGAAGCAGGCATTTTCTCGCCGTGTCACCAACTCTCTCGATTGTTCTGAAGTCTCCAATGTTCCCAGATTAGTCTCCGGGAAGTTTGTGGGAGCAACACTTGGGGGAGAAAAACCGTGGGGCCTGTAATAAAAAGAAAACCTTTTGATTACTTTTATTTAAGGGTTCACTTGGCTGTGGAGAGGCAGTTTACTGAGAGGATGGACTCAGTGAAACAATGGCAACAGTGAGGGGTGTGGCCATTGGGAGGAAAAGGTCTTGTGATGAAACCTTCGCGAATTTTTCCCAAACAGGGTTCGCCCTGTCATGGACATGGGGCTGTGAAATTTGTCAGTTGGGGCTACCATATCCACATGTACCAGCAGAGGGAGTCTGCTGGGGAAGTGATCATTATTGCAGTTCTCATTCTCAATGACTCTGGGTGAATAAAGAACTTCTGTGTCAAGACCTTCTGGGCAGTGCGAATGTTTAGTTTTATAAGGCTGGGTATTTGCAGAGGGAGGATTGAACTCAGGGACGGAAAGAGACAAGTCATTCTGGCTGTGGTACAAGAAACCTCCAGCAGAATATTTCGTTCAGATACAGTTGGGGTACACTGACACCCAGGACTAGCCTGAGGGAGGGAGAGGGTGTGATAGAGTCACAGAGATGTACAGCACAGAAACAGACCCTTCAGTCCAAGTCATCCATGCTGACCAAATTTCCTAACCTAATCTTGTTCCATTTGCCAGCACCCGGACCATATCCCTCCATATACCCATCCAGATACCTTTTAAATACTGTAATTGTACCAGCCTCCACCACTTCCTCTGGCAGCTCATTCCATACACGCATCACTCTCTGTGACAAAATTGTCCCTTTTAAATTTTTCCCCTCTCACTGTAAACCTATGCCCTCTAGTTCTGCCCCCCCCCCCAGGAAAAAGACCGTGTCGATTTATCCTATCCATGCCTCCTCATGATTTTATAAACTTCTAAAAGGTCACCCCTCAGCCTCCGACGCTCCAAGGAAACCAGCCCCAGCCTCTTCAGCTTCTCCCTATAGCTCAAACCCTTCAATCCTGGCAAAGAGAAAGGGAGAGGGAGAGAGGCAGGAGGTAGAGATGGAAAGGGGGAGATTGGGAGTGATAGAGATTGGGAGAGGGGTAGGGGGAGAGATGGAGAGACAGTGATACAGAGATTGGGAGAGAGGGTGATAACCTGAGAGATTAAGAAATGGAAGATACATGGGGAGAGATCGAGGTGGGGAGAGGAGGAGTGATAGAGAAGGAAAGAATAGACCCTTCAGTCCAACTTGTCCATACTGACCAAATGTCCTAACCTAATCTTGTTCCATTTGCCAGGACTTGGCCCATATCCCTCCAAACCCTTTATATACCCATCCAGATGCCAATTTTCCCATCCTGCCAAGAGAGGAGTGTAAAAGGGAAATTATTAGGTGAGTTGGCCTTGGAGAATGCCCTCTCCCCATAGAGTTCTGGGGGAGAAGGTCTATTAGAAACTTCCTCACCTTACCAGCCACTGAAAGGCCTCCATTCACCACCTTCCAGATCTATCTGTCTTCCTTACAGCTGGGAAAAATGATCGGTTTCCCAGCTGTACAACCAGGACGATGGGCCTAATGGGTTTGAGATGGGCCTCCGTTTTCCCCAGTCCAGGGGCATTCAGAGACATGGGGCAGAAGGATGACCCCTGCAAGGCAACTCTTTGCCTTTGCCCCTGATTCCCACTCCCTTGTCCTCTCCCTGTGGTTTCTCGGGAGGTGGGGTATCAAAGGTGAAATAGCTGCCTCCTTGCCTTTGGATTCACCAGTGTGTGGGCCGTAACCGAGATGGTGATGAAGAAAGTGCTAGCCTCTGACTGAGCTGAGACACTGCGGTAGAGGTCCATGATTGGCTGAGAAGCTTGGCCGTTCAGTTCCTAACAATCTCATTGGACACAATACGGGTAAACGTTCTTGGCCGTCTTGGCACTGAACAAACCCATCCCCATAAATTAGACTCAAAAAACGAACATCCTAACCAAACAAACAACACGCACACAGACTGACGCACGTGCACACGCAGACTGACACAAACACATATTGACACACACACACACACACACACACACACACACACACACACACACACCTACATAACACATGCTGATTAATGACATAAATTTATCCCATTGTGTTGTGGTAATTATAATGAAGTGTTGTAAAGGACTTGCATTTTAAATCTAAAACATGATTTATTTTACAATTAGCAATGGAAATTTTATGAACACAGCGGAGAGGATCCGTCTCCCTGACGACTGCACCGTTGGGTATATCATTGAGGCCATCCTGGGTGTGAATCTAATCCGCAGTCCACTCTTCCACTCCCACCTCGAGAACCTGCAGTTGGTTTCCAAATCCCACATTCAAAGTCAGGTATGGTCTCCGATGTCCTGCTGGTGGAATCCCACCCACACTGACCACGTTCACTGTTGTACACTCAATTGGACAGAATACAGCTGTTTTTTTTTTAAACCTGTGCTTTTGGCGGACTGATGATGCGCTGGAATGGTTTAATGGTGATTCCTCAAAGTAGACCACGATTTAATAAGTTTGCAGATGACACCAAAATAGGTTGTATAGTGGACAGTGAAGAAGGTTACCTCAGAATACACTGGGATCTAGATCAGCTGGGCCAATAGGCCGAAGAGTGGCTGATGGAGTTTAAATCGGATAAATGCGAGGTGTTGCATTTTGGTAAGACGATTAGGACTTACATAGTTAATGAGAGGGCCTTGGGGAGTGTTGTCAAACAGAGAGACCTAGGGGGTGCACATACATAGTTCCTTGAAAGTAAGGCAGGTTAGTGAGGAAGGTGTTTGCCATACTTGCCTTCATTGATCAGCGCATTGAGTATAGGAGTTGGAACATCATGTTGCAACTGCACAGGACATTGGTGAGGCCATTTATGGAGTACCGTGTCCCGTTTTGGTCACCCTGATCTCGGAAGGATATTATTAAATTGGAGAGGGTTCAGAAAACATTTCCAAGGATGTTACTGGGAATAGAAGGTTTGAGTTATAAGGAGAGGCTGGACCTTTACCTCGAACATTGGGAGTCTGCCCTAATAGAGGTTGATAAAATCATGAGGGGCATGGTTAGGGTGAATGGGCAAGATTTTTTTCTCCAAGGTAGGGGAGCCCAAAACCAAAGGGTATAGTTTTAGGGTGAGAGGGGAAAGGTTTAAAAGCAATCTGAGGGTGATTTTCACACACAGGGTAGTAGGTGTATGGAATGAGCTGCCAAAGGAAGTGGTGGAGGCTGGTACAATTACAACATTTAAAAGAGATTTGGACAGGTACATGGGCAGGAAAGATTGAGAGGGATTTGGAACAAATCCTGGCAAATGGGACTAGTTCAATTTGGGAAATCTGGTCGGCATGGACAGTTTGGACTGAAGGAACCGTTTCCGTGCTGAATGACTCTATGATTGATCCTTGTATATTGCATTGCTTTGGATCTACAGCACAGAAAGCGGCCATTCGGCCTGGTCTGTGCTGGGGTTGATGCTTCACATTTGTCATCCGTCTTTATCTATCCCTGTCGGCAAATGTGACTCTTCTTTGGAATTCTTTTGAGGCTGAGCGGTACCCGACCCGAAACATCAACTCCCTCTGTTTCCAAGGGATACGGGGGAAGTGGGAGGTGATGGCTCAGTGCTATTGTCATTAGACTGTTGATCCAGAGACCCATTTGGAGTTCAAATCATGCCACAGTTGTTTGGTGGAATTTGAATCCAATAATCGAAATGAAAATATGGGAGTTAAATGTCGAATGACGACCTTGAAACGATTGTTGTAAAACCACATCTCGGCTTCTTTTAGAGGAGGAAGCTGCCATCCTTACCTGGTTTGGCCTACATGCGACTCCAGACCCACAGCTATGTGGTTCGCTCCTGACTGCTCTCTGGACAATTCGAGGATCGGCAAGAAATGCTGGCCTAGCCAGCGATGTCCACATCCCAACAGCAAATAAAAAAACAATGGCACTCAGGTAGAAAATTGACTTGAATAGCAGAGCCAGCTCAAGGGCCTAAATAGCCTAATTCCACCCTCTCTCCTTTTGTTCAAAATGAGTCTGAGGGCTGGGCTGAAGGATAGGCTGAGGTTGGGGCTGAAGGATCTGAAGGATAGGCTGAGGTTGGGGCTGAAAGGGTCTGAGGGATAGGCTGAGGTTGGGGCTGAAGGATAGGCTGAGGTTGGGGCTGAAGGATAGGCTGAGGTTGGGGCTGAAAGGGGCTGAAGGATAGGCTGAGGTTGGGGCTGAAAGGGTCTGGAGGATAGGCTGAGGTTGGGGCTGGAGGATAGGTTCAGGTTGGGGCCGAAGGGTCTGAAGGATAGGTTCAGGTTGGGGCCGAAGGGTCTGCAACAGGCTGAGGTTGGTTCGACCCTCTTGATTTGATTTGATTTGATTTATTATTGTCACGTGTACCTGGGTACAGTGAAAAGTTTTGTTCTGTGTGCAGTGCAGGCAGATCATACCATATAAAGTGCATTAGGGTGATAGAACAGAATGAGGAATAGTGTTAGAGCTGCAGAGAAGGTGTACAAAGAGTGAGATCAACATTAGATTTAAAATGTGAATGGTCCATTCAGCAGTCTAATAACGGGAGCTGTTCCTGCACCTGTTGGTATGTGTGTTTAAAAGTTTGTATCTGCTGCCCAATGGAAGAGATGTGGGAGGGGTCTCTGATGATGTTGGCTGCCTTCCTGAGGCAGTGGGAAGTGTAGATGGAGTCAGTGGATGGGAAGGCTGGTTTGTGTGATGGACTGGGTTCACAACTCTCTGTAGTTTCTAACGGTCCTGGCCAGAGCAGTTGCCGTGCCAAGCCGTGATGTACCCAGATAGGATGCTTGCTCTGGTCCTTTGTAAAAATTGATGAGAGTCTTTATGGACTTGCCGAATTTGTTTAGCCCCTCGAGGAAGTAGAGGAATTGCTGTGCTTTGTTGACCGTAGCGTTAACGTGTGTGGACCAGACAGATTGTTGGTGATGGTTACTTCCAGGAACTTGACGGTCTCCACCATCTCCACCTCAACACCACTGATACAGAAAGGGGTGTGCCCTTCACTCCACTTCCTGAAGTCAATGACCAGCTCCTTCGTTTTGCTGACATTGGGGGGAGAGATTGTTACCTTTATGCCACACCGCTAAGCACTCCATCTCCTCCCTATACTCTGTCCCGTCCTTGTTTGATGTGAGCTATGAGTGTGTAAATAAATGGTCGCAGATCATGGGTCTTGAAGCAATTTATCCTGTTGTGGGGTTTAGCACCGAGGACAATTTAACAGCTAACAAATCCAACTAAAGTCTAAATGATTGTGTTTCCAGGTCACTCTAAGTTATGGAACCTTTGAGAACAAGCAGAATATTATCGAGATGAAAGGAGCATTTTCGGTCGCTGAAGACCCTTCCAGGTATGTTGCAACCCATTGGTGCTCTGATTTGAATCATGGGATATTTGGGAAGCTAAGACAGAATCTGATCCTCGCACTGTGGGAGGTTGTATCGAATCCTTTGGCTCATCTCATGATATCTGAGGCTGCAGCTTTGCTCAGTCATCACTGGGTTATCGAGTCCCCATCTGTTTGGGGAGGGGAGAATCATAGAATCCTTGCAGTGAGAAAAGAGGCCATGTGGCCCATCAAGTCTGCACTGACCCTCCGAAGAGCATCCTGCCCACCCTGTCCCTGTAACCCTACATTTCCCATGGCTCGCCCACCTTGCCTCCACACTACGGGTAATTTGGCACGGCCTAACCTGCATATCTTTGGACTGTGGGAGGAAACCCATGCAGACATGGGGGGTAATGTGCAATCTCAACACAGACAGTTGCCCGAGGGTGGAATTGAACCTGTGTCCCTGGCGCCATGAGGTAGCAGTGCTAACCACTGAGCCATCGGGCCGTCCTAATGAAGAGCCTCTAGTTGTCACTCCTTCCACCGCTGGCACAGAGGCAGCAGTGTGTACCATCTCAAAGATGCACTGCCGCAACCTATTGTATTCGCAGCACCTTCCATCTAGATGAACAACAGATGCATGGGAACACCACCCCTTGGAAGTTCCCCTCCAAGCCATTCCCCACCCTGACCTAGAAGTGTATCACTAATCCTTCACTGTTACTGGGTCACAATCCTGGAATTCCCTCCCTCAGAGCATTGTTGGTCAACCTGCTCAAATGGACAGCAGCGGTCCAAATGAGGCATCTCCCCACTACCTTCTCCAAGACATTTAGGAATGGGCAATAAATCCTGAACTAGCCAGACACACTCATCCCTAGAAAGAACTTAAGAAAAAAGACTAGCTGTTTCTCCGCAGGGAGACGAAGTGATGGTATTGCTGGACTGTTAATCCAGAGACTCAGCTCATGGCCTGGGAAGCTGGGTTCGAATCCCGTCACGGCAGATGGTGGGATTTGAATTCAATGAAGAATCTGGAATTAAGTGTCTAATGATGAGCAGGAGTCGATTGTCAGGAAAACCCATCGGGTTCACTAATGTCCATTAGGGAAGGAAACTGCCATCCTTACCATGTCTTGCCTACGTGTGACTCCAGACCCACAGCAATGTGGTTGACTCTTAACTGCCTCTGGACAATTGGGGATAGGCAATAAACGATAGTCTAGCCAGCGACGCCCACATCCTGAGAATGAACAAAAGAAAAAAACTTACAACTATTCCCAAACCATTCCTGCATGGAGTAAAATTAAAATTCAGGGGTAAGGTTGCTTGGAGACATTTGAAGCAAGGACCAATATTTTAAATTTGAGGCATGCTTCCCCAGGAACTCAAGGGGAAAAATAAAAGTTAAAAATAGTTAATGTTTGGAAGCCAGTGTACCTCCATTTTGAAGTATGCAGGATGCATGTTTTATTTCCCAGTTTTACTGGGTTTTCTTTGAAGTGTCAACACAGGAGTGATGGGCGAATGTGAGTGGCTATTAAAGTTATTGATTATCTTATGTTTACTGGGGTGGAAGGTGAAAGGTCAGGAGGAGGCTTCTGGAATATATTTGAGGCCTACAGCAGGCCTCTGCAGAGTTGAGCTTCGGGTTATGGGAGACAAACTAAACACACACAATACAGAGAAAGTTAGGGACCACAACCGTCCTTTAAAAGATCCAGGACCAGGTTTTACATCAAGAGACAGGAGTGTAGCATACCACTCACTGATTGGTGCTGATTCCCTGGCCTGCCGAGTTAATGAGGGCACCTTGAGATTGATTTGCTTCCACAGTCACTTCATTAATAATCATTATCTCAACATCGTCTTGCCATCAGAAGGTGAAAAAAGACAATAACATTCAGATTAGAAGCTCTCATGCTCTTAGATTGCCATTAAATAATTGCAATTAATACTCAGAGGAGTTAATATTCTGATAAACATTTGATCTCTATCTGACCTCTCTTGAAGTGTGTGTGTGTTGATGACCGAGTGTGTATGTATATGTTTGTGTGTGTTCACCTATGTGTACATATGGCTGTGTGTTTGTGTGTATTTACCTGTGTATGTATACATTGCTGCATTTATGGATAATACACACGTATGTGCATGCGTATATATCTTTACGTGTATATAACTGTGTTTGAGAGGATGCTGCATGGATCTGTCCCTGGGGGGGCTGCTGAGTCTGTCTATGGGAGCTGCTGGGTCTGTCCCTGGGAGCTACTGGTCTGTAGCATGACGTGCTGCAGCCTCTGGGCAACGAAGGCCATTCTGTCCCACAGACCTGCCTGCTGCTCCTATCCCTCTCTGTGCATGTCGATGAACTTCTTGATTGCTGACACCACTGGGCCCTCTCCTGCCTGGTCTCTGGCAGCCCTCCGAGTGCTGATGGCCTGGGGCACGTCTCCCTTGGGTGCTCCCCAGCTGTGGTCCCACACTCTCGGGACTAACATCCTCCTCCCCCACCCCCCCACACCCCCACCCCCTCCTCCCCAGCAGGTGTAAGAGCTGGTGCAGGAGGCAGCTTTGCTGATTCTGCCCCTGGAGGCCTCTGTATTCCTCCTCCTCCTCCTCCTCCTCCTCTCCCGAGGTTGAGGGGCTGGGTGTTCCTCCATGGAGGTGGTGGTACTACCTGCGGAACAGTAGAGAGAGAGGGCGGGTGTCTCTGTGTCCCTACAAGAGGGCCTCCTGGCCTTTCCCAGTGAGGGTCAGTGTGAGACAGTGAGGAGGCAGTTCTCTCCCCCCTCACCCCCCGCTGCCTGTCCTTATTGAGGGCAATCTTCACCTGGAATGTAAGAACTCGAGGGATTGAGTGGGGTGTTGGTGCTGCTGACATGTCCCAAGGGAGTGAGCAGGCAGAGTGCCAATGTGCCAGCGATGCTGGTTTTCTGATGGGTATCCGGTGTTTGGGAACGGTGTGTGGAGTGATGGAGCTAGGCCTGGGCGTTAGGAGGCTGGCGTGGTGGGCAAGCCTAGTACAGTATGGCAAGAAAGCTCACTGGGCCTCATGGTGGAAAACATAGATGCAATTGGCCAAAAAAACCGCCACAGCTTACAGCCCATTGTTTGTCAAAATTGTCTTTTATTGATTCATGAGAAAAGTGTTGGAGATGAGACAGTTGTTGAATAACAAGCAAGGGTGAATGCATAAGTGTGTGTAGATGTTTGTGGCCGATTGTATGGTCACGTACACATATATGCATGTGTATTTGTGTGTATGTGTCAGTGTGTCTATGAACGTGAGTGTACCTCTATGTCTGACTCTACATGCATGTGAGTGTGTGAACACGTGTGGGTGAGTGTGAGCGTGTGTGGAGAGGCGTATGGGTGAGGGGAGGCAAGTGTGTGGATGAGGGGTGGCATGTGCGCAAGTGCGAATATGCACTGAGTGTGTGTGGGGGCTCCCTGGGACATGGAGAGGGGGGAACCTGCCCATGCTGTGCATAACTGACCCAGTGGTGCTCCATGTGTGCTGCAAACCAGTTGCAGTGCCACCTGGTGCTGTCTGTAAGAAACTGCAGCAGGAAGCCATTGTTTCCTCAGGTTAGTGGGGGTGTGGGATCCAAACATGAGGATCAAGCTACCATCCTTCCAAAAAATAACAACCAACTCCTTTTTTTTTTTAATGTCTTCTCAAGATTCAAGTCCATTCACTGTCTACTTTACCCAGACACACCTTGGTGCCCTTAGAAGAGCAGCCCTGACCTCTGTCACTGTCAGGGTTAAAGGTTACTGTGACACAGAGGTCACTGCTGCCAACTCTGCACTTTCTGAAAGCACTTTGGGCCAATTGACTTGACAGAGAAGAATGGAGTTAACTTTCTTTAAAAAGTAGACCATAAATGAAGGAGAACAGAAAATCAAAGAGGACTGAGCTGGACAATCATTGCTGGAATGATGGTGAAGAAAATGGCCGCCCTACCAATGGTTCACACAAGTGAAGGAGATGACATTTAGCACCAAACTTCGACTGGACCCTTGATCAGGGATTATTTTAAGAGAAATTAATTTTAAAGGATATATTTTCTTACTTTTTCCTTCCTTGAAAGAGAACTCTGACTGAGCACCAACTAGGTACCTCGTGGAGAATAATGATAATTTCCTTGTTTGGTGGCTGCGGGAATTTCTCCAAAGAATTCTTGTGCGTTCAATAAAAGCAGTGCACAGGAAAACAGTTTACTGATCGGTCGCTTCCTGACTGCAAGTTTAAACAATTCTGTTCATGTTTTTTTTTTAGAAAATAATGTTGTTAATATAAAGAAAAAACAAAGTAAAGAGTTCTAGTTTTCATGATGTTTGTGTTCTCTCTGTGTCTTGTGCTGAAATTTGCATTGTTTTGAATATTTGTTTGGCTCAGAGTTGCTGTTGTAGTTTCCTGGCCTGTTCTGGGATTTAAGCCTTTCCTACAGATTTGAGTGCGTCTTTGATGCTGAAGATCCCTTTGGGATTAGATAAGGGAGATTAACACAGCTTTTCCCCAAAGGAGCCAGCTGATAGTTACCCACTCGCAATGTTCCAAAGAACTTACACATGCACCCTTGTGTACACATTCGCTTGGACACTAGTGCATGCAGAGCTAGACACCAACAGGAGGACTCACGCACACTGTCACCCACTCATTCTGTCCCCACCCACACTCTCTCTCCCTCCCCCTTCCTGCTCTTCCCCCTCTTCCTCCCCCCCCCCCCC
>NC_057748.1:13628085-13632871 GCF_004010195.1 Chiloscyllium plagiosum | reverse complement strand
CGCTCTCTCCCACATCCCCCTTCCCGCACTCTCTCCTACACGTGCACATGTTCTCCCTCTCTCTCTCAACCACATTTAACCAGAGCCAGCGCTCCAAAATCAATAATCGATTTCCCATGTTGCTCTTTCTATGCCGACTGAGATGACCAATCCCCTTGCCTGTTTTACAACAACAACTGCACTTCAATATGATGTTATCAACCATAAAGTGCTTTGGGCTGCCCTGATGTCATGGAAGTTGCTATATAAATGCAGGTCTTTGTTACGTCCTATGGAATTCTTGCTGCTAACAGTGACATGTCCGTTGGAACCTTGTGCTAGTCTTCTATCTTCCCTCCCCATATCCCTACACTTGTTATTTTATCCAAATAACCATCCACTGCCCCAGTGGGACGTGCCTCCAGCTCATTTCCAGGCAATCCATTCTATACCTTATCGTGTGAAAATGTTTTCTTTTCCCCTCCATCACCTGTGCTTCTTTCAGATGTCCCTTCCAATCTCTGCCCTTTCCTTGTTCCTTTTGAAGGAGCTGCCACTATCTGCTCTGTTCAGCCAGCTCAATCCCTACAATGTGGGAGCAGGCCCTTCAGCCCACCGAGCCCACACTGACCCTTGGCAGAGTGTCCCACTTCCCTATAACCCCTGGCTAATCCATCTAACCTGTACATCTGTGGGAGCACCCGGAGGAAACCCACGCAGGCACGGGGAGAATGTGCAAACTCCACACAGGCAGTCACCCCGAGGCTGGAATCGAACCTGGGTCCCTGGTGCTGTGAGGCAGCAGTGCTTACCACTGAGGCATTCTCTCAGCTGCCTTCTTTCTAAGGAGAATAGTCCTAACCTTGGATTAGATTCCCTACTGTATGAAAACAGGCCATTCAGCCCAACAAATCCAAACTGACTCTTCAAAGAGTAACCCACCCAAACCCATTCTCCCTGAATAATGCACCTAACGCTATGGGGCAATTCAGCACAGCCAATTCACCTGACCCACACCTCTTTGGATTGTGGGAGGAATCCCGCACAGATGCGGGGAGAATGTGCAAGCTCCACACAGACAGTCACCCCGAGGCTGGAATTGAACCCAGGTCCTTGGTGCTGTGAGGCAGTAGTGCTAACCACTGAGCCAACCTGCTGCCCTTCAATGTATCCGCGTGACGCAAGTTGCTCATTCCTTGAACCGTTCGTGTAAATCTCTTCGCACTCTCTCTCCAATGCACTCACACCTCTCCTACAATGTGGTGCCCACAACTGTAGACCTTACTCCAGTGGAGGCCTGAAAAGCATGTTCCCAAAGTTCCGCATTGACTTCTTGTCCTTGCACTCTCTATCCTGTAATAAAACGGAGAGCATTGTGTGATTTAATAACTGCTGTCTCCACCTATCCTATCACCTTTAATGATCTGTACACCAGCAAATGCACCCAGCTCCCTCTGCTCCTGCACCCCCTTTAGAATTGTCCCCCCTATACTGTATTGCCGTTCAATGCTCTTCCTGTCAAAATGCATCACCTCCCACATCTCTGCACTGAACCTCATCTGGAGGAGAAAGTGAGGTCTGCAGATGCTGGAGATCAGAGCTGAAAATGTGTTGCTGGAAAAGTGCAGCAGGTCAGGCAGCATCCAAGGAGCAGGAGAATCGACGTTGCGGGCATAAGAAGAAGGGCCTATGCCAGAAACGTCGATTCTCCTCCTTGGATGCTGCCTGACCTGCTGCGCTTTTCCAGCAACACATTTTCAGCACTGAACCTCATCTGCCTCTTATCCACCCACTCCATCCAACCTGTCAATATCCCGTCGGAGTCATAGAATCATAGAGATGTACAGCACAGAAACAACTCATCCATGCTGACCAGATATCCTAATCTAATCTAGTCTCAGCACCCGGCCCATATCCCTCTAAACCCTTCCTATTTATAGACCCATCCAGATGCCTTTTAAATGTTGTAGTTTTACCAGCCTCCACCACATCCTCTGGCAGCTCATTCCATACACGCACCACCCTCTGCGTGAAAAAGTTGCCCCTTATGTCCTTTTTATATCTTTCCCCTCTCACCCTAAACCTATGCCCTCTAGCTCTGGCCTCCTCCACTTTGGGGAAAAGACCTTGTCTATTTACCCTATCCATGCCACTCATAATTTTATAAATCTCTTTAAGGTCACCCCTCTGCCTCCAACACTCTAGGGAAAACACCACACTATCTTCCTCATGCTTTACAATTCTTGCAAGCTTTGTGTCCCACACTGGCGAAAGACAGTTTGATCATGGTGATGTCTGGGGACTAGTAATCTCGATGTCAGTGCTCTGAACCACAGGCCCGTCCCACCACAGTGTCTGGTGGAATTTAAGTTCAATTAATACAATCAGGAAATGGAAGATTGACTTACTAATGGTGGTCATGGGGCTGTTGTAGATTGCTATGGATTGCTGTTCACTAATGGATTTTGCCTGGTCTGGTCTGTCTCTGACCCTGCGACCATGGGATTCATTATTAATGGCCTAGCAATTCTCTCACTTCTGAAGTTATTGCTAATAAATTCTGGCCTTGCCAGCAACACGAAAATCCCATGAAAGCATGAAAATCATGAGTGAGTTTTGAGAAGATTTGTAGCTCAAGTTGAGGTTCTGGCTGTAACTTTGCTTGCTGAGCTGGAAGGTTCATTTTCAGATGTTTCGTCACCATACCAGGTAACATCTTCAGTGAGCCTCCGGATGAAGCACTGCTGATGATTCCTGCTTTCTATTTATATGTTTGGGTTTCTTTGGGTTGGTGATGTCATTTCCTGTTCCTTTGCTCAGGCTGTCTTGGCATCATGCGTGGCATCAAAGATCCTCAGGCAGCACCTTCCAAACCATGCCTACTTCCATCTAGAATGACAAGGGCAGCAAGTACATTGGAACACCACCCCCAGCAAGTTCCCCTCCAAACCATTTGCCATCCAAACTTGGAAACATAGTGCTGTTCCTTCAGAGTCGCTGGGTCAAAATCCTGGCATTCCCTCTCCAATGGCATTATGGGTCACCCCACAGCAAATGAGCTGCAGTGGTTCAAGAAGGCAGCTCACCACCACCTTCTCAAAGGGCAACTAGGGGCAGGGAATAAATTCTGGCCCAGCCAATGATGCCCACGTCCCACGAATAGCAAAAAAAATTGATCTTGCAATAAACATGCAACCACATATTTGTGCCATTTCAAAGACTGTTACTTACACGTTTGGAGTTCACCCAATTGCCTCAAATCAGTTGCTGAAACCCTTGCTACCTCGAGAATTGACCATTTTGATGCTCCCTTAGTCAGCCCTCTCATTCACGCTTCCCCGCCCCCATTATCTTAATCTTAATCTCAGTGAATTTGAATGAGGTTTTATTGTCACATGTACTTGAGTCCAGGAGTCCAGTGAAAAGTGTACAACGTCGCCACACACGGCACCATTTTAGGTACTAAAATAGATTAGGTAGAAAAATAGAGCAATAAAGTAGTTAACTCGTTGCCTTTCTTCTTATTGAAGATGGGGAGCATTGAAAATTTCAAAATGGAGGTTGAGGGATTTATGTCAGGCAACAGTACCACCACCTGTTGGTTAGCGACGTTCAAAGGTGACACAGATAGAGCTAAACGGAAGAGCAAGCTCAAGGGGTCAAATGACAGTCACTGTTGGGTGATTGAATATTAAATACAGAGGAACCTCGATTATCTGACGGACACGGATGGGGAGTACTTTGTTTGGTTAATCAAATGCTGGGTAACATAGTTTAGCCGAGCATCGGGACCAATTGATCTTGTCAGACAATCCAAAATTCGGATAATCGAATGCCGGATAATCGAGGTTCCTCTGATTTGGGAAGACTGAAATCATTGTTTTGCTTCAAACCCCGCCCCCTTTGCAACCAACCGCAGCTCTTTAAGATACAGAAAGTACTGGAGGAGCTCGACATCTGTGGAGACGGGAACAGAGTGGACGTTTTTGAATCCAATATGATTTCTTCAGGGCCAGGGTCAGTCGGCTGGTTGGTAAAGTAGAGTGATGCCAACAGTGCGGGTTCAATTCCCAATCTGGCTGAGGTTACCCTGAAGGACTCGCTTTCTCAAACTCTCCCTTCACCTGAGGTGTGGTGATCCACAGGTTAAAGCACCACTGGTCCCCCCTCTCTCTCGTGAGAGAAAAGTCCTATAGTCTGGTAAGACTGTGGTGAATTCACATCTTCGGAGAGTGTGAACTCCATTTCTCCCTCCACAGATGCTGCCAGACCTGTTAAGTTTCCCCAGTGCCCTCTATTCATATTTCTGATTTCCAGTATCTTCCTTTCAGTGAACTCCATCTCTCTATCTCTCTGGCAACAGTCTGAGATTCAATTGATCAAGATTTTTTGTGCAATTTGATCCCAATTCCGACATCATAATCATGGCATCATTGAAATGACAAATTCCCACCTCCTGAATGTCGTCTGTGTCAGGGCGTTCATATTTTTTGTTACCTCGAGTGCCTGGGTCCCTGCCTCACAGGGCCAGGGACCCAGGTTCGATTCCACGCTCGGGTGACAGTGTGTGTGAAGTTAGGACGTCCTCCCCGTGTCTGCCTGCATTTTCCCTGGGCGCTCCAGTTTCCTCCCACACTTCAAAGAAATGCAGGTCAGGTGGATTGGCCATGGGAAATTGCTGAGGAGAAAGTGAGGACTGCAGATGATGGAGATCAGAGTCAAGAGTGTGGTGCTGGAAAAGCACAATAGATCAGGCAGCATCCGAGGAGCAGGAGAATCAACGTTTCGGGCAAAACGTTGATTCTCC
>NC_057748.1:13626849-13627585 GCF_004010195.1 Chiloscyllium plagiosum | reverse complement strand
ACAGAGATCAGTACACACTTGAGCCTGATGCTGAGAATAACAGAGATCAGTACAACTTACTGATGTCCCTGTCCTCATTTCCTCTCCATTGATGTGGTGGGGGGAGAAGATTAAAAGTTCAAACAGCACGAGAGATCAGCGGAGAGTATTTAAAAACTGTGAGACTTGTTGGGAAAAGTAAAAGAGTTGAAAATGTGTTGCTGGAAAAGCGCAGCAGGTCAGGCAGCATCCAAGGAGCAGGAGAATCGACGTTTCGGGCATGAGCCCTTCTTCAGGACGTCGATTCTCCTGCTCCTTGGATGCTGCCTGACCTGCTGCGCTTTTCCAGCAACACATTTTCAGCTCTGATCTCCAGCATCTGCAGTCCTCACTTTCTCCTAAAAGTAAAAGAGAGGCAGGCGACCTGGTAATGAATCCTTGCAAATATACGTGGTGAGGCGTTAGAACCCACTCATTCAGGAATGAAATCAGGAAATGTGTCAACTCCACAATGTAACCGTGGCACAAATTCACACAAAGTGTGGAATTCCTTCGGAACTCCCTTCAAGACATGACGATTGATGTTTGTGGATGTACCTACTAGAGAAGGTGCAAAACTTGACCTACTCTTGGGAAATAAGGCAGGACAGGTGACTGAGGTGTCAGTGGGGGAGCACTTTGGGGCCAGTGAGCATAATTCTATTAGTTTTAAAATAGTGATGGAAAAGGATAGACCAGATCTAAAAGTTGAAGTTCT
>NC_057748.1:13606041-13625207 GCF_004010195.1 Chiloscyllium plagiosum | reverse complement strand
AAAGAGACCTTGGAGTGCAGGTTCATAGCTCCTTGGTCACAGGGTCGTAGGATAGTGAAGAAGGCATTTAGTATGCTTTCTTTTATTAGTCAGAGTATTGAGTACAGGAGTTGGGAGGTCATGTAGAATATTGCGTGCAATTCTGGTCTCCTTCCTATCGGAAATATGTTGTGCAACTTGAAAGGGTTCAGAAAAGGTTTACAAGGATGTTGCCAGGGTTGGAGGATTTGAGCTATGGGGAGAGGCTGAACAGGCTGGGGCTGTTTTCCCTGGAGTGTCAGAGACTGAGGGGTGACCTTATAGATGTTTACAAAATTATGAGGGGCCTGGATAGGATAAATAGACAGGGGTCAGGGAGTCCAGAACTAGAGGGCACAGGTTTAGGGTGAGAGGGGAAAGATATGAAAGAGACCTAAGGGGCAACGTTTTCATGCAGAGGGTGGTACGTGTATGGAATGAGCTGCCAGAGGAAGTGGTGGAGGTTGACCCAGCACCACCATTCTGTATAGTCAAGGCTGATTTTGGGTTTCAACTTGCTCCCCATGACCATTGATTCCCCACGAGCACAAAATATCTCTTTATCCCAAGCCTCAAATCTATTCAATGATGGAGCATCTACAAACCTTGGGGGATAGAGAAACCTTCACAACCGTTTGAGTGAAGTCATTCTCCATTGAAAGGCTGATTTCCTGCTGGATCAGACAAAACTCTTGTTTAAAATTTATTCATACATGCATGGGAGATGTAACATCCAAATAAAATGTTGAAATTTTTATTGCAGAACAAAGGTTTTATGCTATACTTAGATAATAAACTTCCAATCAATTATTCCTACATATGAATTCTAATCAAAATTACTCACCCCTATGTCTACCCAATCGTATTCACATAGTTTACATTCCTTGTGAGGACACATGACCGCATTAACCAATCATGATCAAACTGATAGACATGAATATATTCCCCAATTGTACCATTAGAATTAGAATTAGGTTTTATTGTCATCTGCACACAAGTACAGAGTACAGTGAAACGTTTACAATGTTACCCCTCATGGCGCCATCTTAGGTACAATGCACCTAGGTACAAATCTTAGATACAAAGAAGAGAAATAAAAAAGAAAAAAAAGTTATATTTCCTTAGAGTGTTCATAATTACGTGTCCCCCACCGTATCCGCGGGTGATACTTTCCAAGATCTACCACGTTTGGCTGAAATCGCGGAAACCCTCTCACTTCAATGGGAAACTTACCTCCTCGACAGCCCCCTGGAATTCTTTCTGGAATGTTCTATGTAATAATTTAGGGCTGTGGTAAACTGCAGATAACTGAAATTATGGAAACCGAGTCTGTGGATATCGGGGTTCTACTGCATAAGTCAGAAAATAAGACACAGTTAGAAGGATAAACATTACAGTCGGATAAATAGATTACAGATAAACATTACATTGCAGTAGATCAGCGCAAAGGCCTTGGAAGCCATTACAAAATCTCATGTCTTAGCTGCAGAGTATATTTTGTGATAACCAGTTCACCTCTGCTGCCTGTCTTCTCTTTCACTCACCCTTAGTTCTAAAAGTGAAGTCTGAAGTCGCATGACACCAGGTTATAGTCCAACAGGTTTATTTGAAATCACAAGCTTTTGGAGCACCACTCCTCCTTTAGGTGACCTGATAAAGGAGCAGCGCTCTGAAAGCTTGTATTTTCAAATAAACCTGTTGGACTATAACCTGGTGTCGCGTGACTTCGGACCCCAGTCCAGCACCGGCCCCTCCACATCATGGTTAAAAGTCAAGGGTGTAGTGGCATGTCTGAAATTGAAAGTAGGCGGCACGGTGGTTAGCACTGCTGCCTCACAGCGCCAGGGTCCCAGGTTCAATTCCAGCCTCTTGTGACTGTGTGTGGAGTTTGCACATTCTCCCCGTGTCTGTTTCCTCTGGGTGCTCTAGTTTCCTCCCACAATCCAAAGTTGTGCAGGTCAGGTGAATTGGCCGTGTTAAATTGCCCGTAGTGTTAGGGGCATTAGTCAGAAGGAAATGGGTCTGGGTGAGTTACTCTTCGGAGGGTCGGTGTAGACTGGTTGGGCCAACGGGAATCTAATCTAATCTAATGAGGACAAGGAACAGAAGGAAGTATGGAAATGATCTCATGCTGACCATTGTTGTGCTGTTAAATGGAACTAGATGAAGAATCCCGTCACACAGTAGGTTACCCACTGTGCCTGAGGTAGAGCGACAGATAGTCAGTCCCTTCTGTTTCCCCATAGCCCTGCAGATTTTACTTTTTAAGTACATACCTAACTCCCACCACGAATGTCAGTGATACAGAGACAGGCTCTACGATGTAGGTTAAGAGGACAATTGCTCATTAGTCACTTAAAAAAAAGAGACACATTTCACAGCTTCTCAGTTTACAATGTGAACGAGGTTAGAAATGTGGATTAATGGCCCCTGTCCCTTTCTGCAGATGTTATTCTGTTAACTGCTCATCTAATGAACCAGTGTAATACCTCTTATTAATCAACCATCCACTCATTCTTTACATCCCTGGCACCATGCACAGAATGTGCCATTTCCCTGGGCAGAGGGTGGCAAATATTGGAACTGGGGAAGACAACATTTAGTGCTGTAACCCACAAAGGACTTGGATGCCGTGGGGTACAGTTATCAGTACTCCCTGGTGGGATAGAAAGGAAGTTCATATATTCATAGAGCTGTACAGCAGCACGGAAACAGTTGGTCCAACTCGTCCATGCTGACCAGATATCCTAAATTCCCCCAAACTCATTGCACCTGTCTTTCACCATCTGTGTCAACTTCTGAGTGAGGGCACCAGATTAATGCTAACAGTCTGTAAGTCTCTGGGGATACAGTGGTAGGTTCTCTATCACTGGGCTAGGCAGTCTTGCGTTATAACATGTCTGATTGTTGGATTAATATAACAATGCAAGAGCACACCAGTAAGACTGACACACCCTGGAGCGGTTTAGTGAGCCGGTTGAGTTTTATCACTATCTGATGACCACATTTACTGATGTAAGATTTATATTCGGTTATGGTCTGGGAGCTACAGAAATGGTGACAGGCAAGTTATCATTTATGAGTGTAGATCTTGCCTCGCTCTTAAGTGAATGAAGGAGTTAATAATGAATAAGATACATTTGGTCTTTTAATAATATTGTCATTAAGAAGCAGACTCCACACAACCAAGTATCATATTGAAACATTCGCTGGTAAAATGGTTGGAGTGCAATCTTCATCTACACAGGTCATTATTGCCAATTACCAGCTCCAAGTATGATAACATCCTGTCCTAATGCACAATCTATTATTCTAATTGATTAAGAATAGGAGAGTCCCAGTTTAGATAATATACTGAATCTCTCAACAAATGAAGCTATTTGCATTTCTGCTGCTTTCTGATTAATGCTGATTATTTCCAAATATGAGGAAGAATGGTTGTGTCGGATCCTATTATCTTTTTGGCCACTGGGCTTGTAATTGGAAGTCTGTCATCATATTTACTTGCTGAGAGCTAATTTACGAGGCATATGGAAAAACTAATAGAGGAGCCCACAGTCTGGCCACTGAATGGTGTCCCAAGGTTACTTTGAGATTAATTCTTGGAAGTTGATTGAATTATTGGCTTTGGAACAACCATCCAGGAGAAGGCAGCCATCTTGTCGGATGTCCACATTACTAAACCCAGTATTTAAACTCCCCTCGTCATGATCACTGAATTAGAATATCTATATATTTGCAGTTGTGGGTGCCACACTATAGGAAAGCACTGGAGAAAAATGATTCCCAAGAATGTTTCCAGGAATGAGATACTTCACCTATGAGGCTAAATTGTCAGAATGCTGAATGACGATGAACTTCAGGGATGAGGATAGATTGAAGACGTTGGGACCGTCCTCCATGGAGTCACAGAGTCATCCAGCACAGAAACGGACCCTTCGGTCCAACCAGTCCATGCTGACCCTGTTCCCAAACTAAACTAGTCCAACCCCTGCACTTAGTCCAGATCCCTCCAAACCTTTCCTTCTCCTGCACTTATCCAAATGTCTTTTAAACCTTGTAACTGTACCCACATCCACCACTTCCTCAGGAAGTTCATCTCACCCTCTGCGTAAAAAAAGATGTCCCTCATATCTTTTTAAAATCTTTCTCCTCTCACCTTAAAAATATACCCTGGGCTTGAAATCCCCCACCCCATGGAACAGACACCCGCCATTCACCTTATCTATGCCCCCTCATGATTTTATTAAACCGTATAATGTCACCTCTCAACCTCCCACCATCCAGTGAAAAAACGGTACCGGCCTATCCAGCCTCTCCTTATAACTCAAACTGTCCTTTCCTGGCAACATCCTGGTAAGTCTCTTCTGAAACCTCTCCAGCTTAATAATATCTTTCCTGTAACAGGCCGACCAGAACGGGACACGGTGCTCCAGAAGAGGCCTCACCAATGTACTGTACAACTGCACCATGATGTCCCAACCCCTATACGCAAAGCACTGAGCAATGTCGGCAAGCGTGCTAAACACTCCTTAACCACCCTGTCAAAGAATGATGTACCTGAACCCGCGGGCCTCTTTGTTCTACAACACTGCCCAAGGCCCAACTTTTAACTGTATTAGTCCTCCCCTAGTTTGTTTTAGCAAAATGAAGAAGGCTTGAGAGGAGACTCGATAGAGATTTCCAAAACCACGAGCGGGTCGGGTACGTAGATAGGCAGAACCTATTCTTGCTCGTGAAAGGAATAGGAACGAGAGGCTGCAGATCGAAAGCAACTCACAGAAGAAATAAGAGTGACCTGAGGAAGAGCATTTCCACACAGTGGACAGTTCGGGTGTTGAACGTACTGCCTGGAAATGGGTTGGGAGGTGGGTTCGACTGAGGCATCCGAGAGGGTATTGGATGGTTACTGGGATAGAAATAACATGTTAGGGTATTGTAGGGTGAGGTTGGAGAAACCAAGAGATTGGCCCCGGGTGATGATGCTCATTTGGAGCAGGCTGATGATAGACTGATTGGCATCTCTCAGTGCTGTACCTGTTCTGTGACCTTTTAAGGCCAACCTCACATCAACAATTTCCCTCAGTCCCACAGCCTGCAGAAGGCCATGAGTAGCAATACAGTAGGTACAGCATCAAGTGTCTCTCTCCCAGGGACCCACTTCTCCAGGTGGACCTCCCTCGCTGTGTACTGTGCCAGCTCACCACCACCGTCTCCAGGGCAACTATGGGAACCATTGCACCATTCCAATTTAGATTTTAGTGTCACGTGAACTCAAGTACAGGAGGACAGTGAAAGGTGTATAGTGTCACCACTCAAAGCCTCAGCTTAGGCCCATAAATTCCGAGGTACAAGAATACTTAGGGACAATGTAATAAAAGAATCAAAGTTTAAAAGGTTAAGCATTACCTTCATAGAATCAGTAGAAAATAAAATCATCATTAACATTAAAGTCCATCTAAATATAGACTAGAAAAATACTGGAATAAAGTTCAAAGTTCAGCATTCTTTGATGAGTCCTCCACTTAGCTCAGTCTCTGGGAGACCTCAGGCCCCTGTTCTCGATGACACCACTCCAGGTACTGGGGAGGTCACTCACCATTGGTTTTCTCCACGTTGCTGAAGCTGCTTTCTTCCTGAACTTCCCCTGATCTCTCCGGAACATGCCCAGGGCAGGAGCCACTCGCATGCCAAGAGACCACCATCCCAGGCCAAGAGACCAAGACAAGAGATGGGGGCTGAGAGACCAGGCCGAGAGACTGGGCTGAGAGACCAGGCCGAGAGACTGCCATGCCAGGCCAAGAGACCAGGTCGAGAGACTGGGCCGAGAGATGGGGCTGAGAGACTGCAACACCAGGCCAAGAGACCAGGCCGAGAGAGCACCACACCAGGCCAAGAGACCATGCAGAAGGACTGGGCTGAGAGACTGGGCTGAGAGACCAGGAAGAGAGTTCGGCCAGAGAGACTACCACACCAACCCAAGAGACCAGGTTGAGAGACCAGACTGAGATACCAGGTTGAGAGACCAGACTGAGACACCAGGCTGAGAGACCAGACTGAGAGACCAAGCCAAGAGACCGGGCTGGGACACTGCCATGTCCTCCTGAGTGAACATCTCGCCGGGTCCACGCTGAGGCTAGGAGTGAAGAAGGAAATCACCAAGAGAGAGAAAAGAGAGGAAAAAAGAGAAGGAAATGAGAAAGAAATGGATAGAGCAGCTGTGATCTGTATTTAAGAAGCATTTAAAAGATCACTTGAAGTGCCACAGCACACAAGACCGGGGGCCAAGGGCTGGGAAACAGGATTCGAGTGATTGGTGAGCTGGCATGGACATGATAGGCTGAAGAGTACATGTTCTGTGACTCCAATTGCTGGCTCAGCCAGTGGTGCTTACATCCCAGGAATAAAAATTTAAAAATGTACCCGGCGTGAGCATCCATTACTGTACCTCGTTGATGTTGTAACAGAGTCCCCTTCTTAACTCCAATGTGGGAGCTCGAGAAAGGAAGTTCAAGACTGATTACAGTCTCTCCAGGAAACGAGTTTGGGACAATGCCTCTCAGCTCAAAAGGAAACGATCGAAAGAAAATGGATGAAGTATAAAACTCCAAAAATGTGATAGGAACAAGAAGGTCCCTGGCATTTCTGCAAACTGACAATGGAAGATAAGATTAGATTCCCTACAGGCCCTTCGGCACAACAAGTCCACACTGACCTCTGAAGAGTAACCCACCCAGACCGAACCCCCTAACCTGTATTTACCCCTGACTAATGCACCTAACGTGATGGGCAATTTAGCATGGTCAATTCACCTGAACTGCACATCTTTGGACTGTGGGAGGAAACCGGAGCAAACCCATGCAGATACGAGGAGAATGTGCAAACTCCACAGAGGCAGTTGCCCAAGGTGGGGATTGAACGTAGGTCCCTGGCGCTGTGAGCCACTGTGCTGCCCATGGGAGTGGGATGTGTGCCCGTGAGGGAGGACTGTCCCTTTGTCACTAAGCTCAATGCCATCTACACTTTCCAGAGATTGCCTTCCATTTCCATGCTGTCATTTCCGGAGATTGAGAATCTGAATGGTTTGATTGGGAAACAATAAAGGATTGACATTGAAGGGTTGGAGATAGGATAAGGATCAGGCCTATGGGCCAGGAGATTGGAATGATGTCACCACGGTGCGGTGTGAGGGGCCTGCAGCAGGAAATATGAGGCCATGGGAAGAGACTGGATTGTTTAGGACAGGGATACAAGACTGGAAGCAGAGTAAGGCCATTCAGCCCACCAGCTCTGTTCTGCCCATGAATGAGGTCATAGCTGAGCTGACAATCCCCAACGCCATTCTCTTGCCTTTCCCCTGTGACCTTTGATTTAGGGACAGGAGATACAGGTATGGGAAAGCACTAGGAGGAAAGGGAAACTGAGCCAACCTTTTGGATAGCTCTGGCAAAGAGGCAGGGCAGGCTGGAGGGGGTAAATGGCCTCAATCTGTGTTGTAAGATTCAGTGATTGTAATGATTTAACAACCCCAAGGACACAGGCTGTGTCCAGCTTTGACAGATCATTTTCAATGCACTGAATGTCTTTGGGAGTTTGCTGCATGCTAATCAGCATCCCTTTTCCTACCTTACAGGACCGAAGGGTACTTCATCAATTGTCAAGCGCTTTGGGACTGTCTCAGGCCAGGAACGGTGCTATAGAGATGCAGCTTTCTCACTTAATATAGGTATCAACCTTAATATAGGTTGAGAAACCTATCAGCCATGATTGAATGATGGAGCAGACTCGATGGGCTGAATAGCCTAATTTCTGCTCCTATGTCTTACGGTCTTATGTACAGAAACCAAAGAAACCCCAGTCAGCAGCGGTCTTATGTACAGAAACCAAAGAAACCCCAGTCAGCAGGCCACTCCTTCACCCGATCTCTTTTCAGCGAGATGGGGAGAGACAGCTCATTACATGGAAGACGATGAAGATGGGAATGGGGGAATGGGGGGGGAGGGGCGGAGTGGGGGAATGGGGGGGAGGGGCGGAGTGGGGGAATGCTGCCTTGAGAGGGGAGTGATGTCCAACAACTTTGCAGCAGGAACTACAAACCTCCACAGAGCAGAATGTGGTGCCAAAAGCAGGCTACTAATGACTGAAGGAACATGCAAACTGCTGGAGGTATCTTGTCGTTTCTTGGACTGATTGCAAATGCTGACTGCCCCACAGGGGTCATGCAGAGTCTTGGCATAATCTACTCCTCGCTTGATTGGATGGCACAGCTTGGCATCGCTCAGTGGATCAGCATCATCGATGAGTCACTGATGCAGGAGACATAAAGAAAACCTTGACCCTAAATCGAGCCTTTTTCTGACTGGCATGCCCTACAGTGTGTTCCAGAGCGTGAAACACTTTCTCAATCATTGATGTTATACAAAACGCTGGCAGACAACTGGAGATGGAGCGAGATGCCACGTAGAGAACTGCTGATAACTTGGGGTAGAGTCTAGCTCGGTCCTTGAGTAGGTCAGCCTTTGCTCATCCACCGACTCCCAAAATAATGAGGCAGCAAACATTGACCAATGAACAACAAGGTGCCATTTTATCAAAGGTGTCTGTACACATTCAGGACCGAGTCTGACCTGGTGCGGTTGGAAGATGAATGAGTGTGTGTGCACAATTGGACACACAGACACACACACCCACACACACACACACACACTCTCTCTCATACACATATACAGACACACTCTCTCACACACATACATACACACACACAGAGACACACACTCACACACACACGCATGCACACAGACACACAGTCACACACACATACCCACACACACACAACCACACACACGCACATATACTCAGACACACACACAATCAGATATACACACATAGGCATAGAACATTACAGCGCAGTACAGGCCCTTTGGCTCTCGATGTTGCGCTGCCCTGTGAAACCAGCCTAAAGCCCACCTAACCTACACTATTCCATTATCATCCATCTGTTTATCCAATGACCATTTAAATGTCCTTAAAGTTAGCAAGTCTACTACAGTTGCAGACAGGGCATTCCATGCCCTTACTACTCTCTGAGTAAAGAAACTACCTCTGATATCTGTCCAATATCTATCACCCCTCAATTTACAGCTATGTCCCCTTGTGCTAGCCATCACTATCCAAGATAAAAATGTCCATTCTATGTAATCCTCTGATCATCTTATGCGTCTCTATTAAATCACCTCGGAAACTTCTTCTCTGTAATGAGAACAGCCTCAACTCCCTCATTCTTTCCTCATAAGACCTTCCCTCCATACCAGGCAACATCCTGGTAAAACTCCTCTGCACCATTTCCAATGTTTCCACATCCTTCCTGTAATGCGGTGACCAGAACTGTACGCAATACTCCAAATGTGGCCGCACCAGAGTTTTGTACAGCTGCAACATGACCTCATGGCTCTGAAACTCAATCCCTTTCCCAATAAAAGCGAACACACCATACACCTTCTTAACAACATTTATCAACGTAGGTGGCAACTTTCAGGAATCTATGTACCTGGACACCGAGATCTCTCTGCTCACTTACAGTACCAAGAATCTTATCATTAGCCCAGTACTCTGCACTCCTGTTACTCCCTCCAAAGTCAATCACCTCACACTTTTCCACATTAAACTCCATTTGTCACCTCTCAGCCCAGCTCTGCAGCATATCTATGTCCCTCTGTAACTTACAACATCCTTCATCACTATCCACAACTCTACCGACCTTAGTGTCATCTGCAAATTTACTAATCCATTTTTCTACACCCTCATCCAGGTCATTTATAAAAATGGAAAACAACAGTGTACCTAAAACAGATCCTTGCGGCACACCACTAGTAACTGAACTCCAGTATGACCATTTCCCATCAGCCAACACCCTCTGTCTTCTTACAGCTAGCCAATGCACACACCCACGTACGTGTGCATACACACACATACACTCACGTGCACACTCTCAGGCACTCACACTCACACATCCATATGCATACACATACATGCATACACATACACAGACACACACACAGGCATGCATACAAACACACATGTACACACGTGCACTCGCACTTAACCACAGTCATACTCACACACACATACAGTCTCACACACACACAGCGCATACACATACACAAGCTTATACACAGATACACACATGTACACATGGATGCACATACGTGACTGAAGCATTTCTCGAAAGCCTTGAAGTCCGCTTATGCCTCTCACGCACACGACTTCCCACCTAGTCTCAGCACTGACGGAGAATATCTCCAAACAGCTGAGGACCATATTCAAAGAGAGTCTGACTGAGCACTTCCCAGTTGTGTTTGACTGTCCGCCATCCATGAGCAATGTTCCCAAACAGATCCAGCGCTAAATCCTGGGAAGGAAGCTTTCTGCTTTGGAGGTTGACAAAGCATCAGGTTCCCATCCTTGAGACAGGCTCCACACTCGGGTGAAATCCCAGGTCAGATGTGTGGGTCAGCTTCGACAGGTCAGGGCTCTCCAACAGGTCCCATGTCTGGGTTGACACTGTCACACACAGAGGGTCTCACTGGGGTGTGCTGGGGTCTCAGGTAGGAGTCTAGAATCGAACTTCCAGCCCCCCGCTCCCACAAACTTGCTGACCCCACCTCTTCCCTTCTCCTCTGGCCTGACCAAAAACCTCTGACTCTCACCATCTCCCAGACCCAAATCCGACCATTACCCCCAATCTATCTTCCCCCCACAGTCTCCCAGCCCCAAATCCCATCAGCATTATCCACTCCCCTTTCTGCTTCCACAGTCTCGCCAGCACCTCCCCCAGTCGTGAAGGCTCCTTTCGGTTTTACTGAGAGTTTGTAACCGTACTCATCCCCTACAATCCTTGGCACACGGTGGGGCTGTTGGGGGAGGGGGGTGACCTTTTTGCATTTGAATCTTCCATGAGCTTTTGGGGGGTGTTTTTTGACTGTTGGATGTACCAATTCATGAGTGGTTAAAAACTAAAGACATCGAACATGTGGAGCAAAACTTTGTTTTAGCCAGCACCTTAATAAACTGGTAGTCTCGATAAACTGGTAAAAATTATACACCTCAAATATTGTGAAGCTTCCTGTGTTATTCTGTCCAGTTATTATAGATTTTTAATATATTTACCTCAATGTAAATATACTGATTGTTCAATTGAATGGCCACATGAAATATCAACAATTGATTCAATTTCGAGTCAATTTCTCCTCAAATACCACAATCTCCGAGTAGTCAGTTGAGGGTGTGAGTGAGAAGGTTTTCTGACGCTAAGTTTTATTTAAGGCAAAGTTATATTATTATTTATGCTTTAAGTAAGTATTACAGTGATGAGTATACCCCCTGCATTGTGTTTCCATTACTTGATGTGTGTGGACTCTTGATTATCTGGAATATTTGATCAACCAGCCCACTCCTGGGTCCAGATATGCTGGATAATGAAAAGTTTGCTGTTTTTGCAATTTAACTCCAAGCGTCGAGTTGCTTTATTTCCAGGGCACATTATGTCTTTGCAGAATGGGTTGAGATATTGTACCTGTGGTCACTCATGCACTGGAAAGGGAAAATGAGAAATGAGAAATGAGTCATGCACCTGTGACTGATCTGCGTGCTGACCCTTCCATCAACAATGTGCACATTGCACACATAATATATCACACCAGCTGATGACATATGATAAATGCCAGCTGTTTTGTGAAACATCTGTCAAATTTTGTCATATTAAAGTTTGGTCATGATTTTTGCATGCACGTGGGAGTTGGTTTAGCTCAGTTGGTTGGATCGTTGGTTTACCGTCGCAGTGTGATACCAACTGTGTGGGTTCAATTCCCATCACTAGTTTGAGGTTACCATGAAGGACTATCCTTCTCAATCCCTTCCCTTGCTGAGGTCCGGTGGCCCTCAGTTTAAATCACCATCAGTTGCTTTGCTCTAATGAGAGAGTGGCCCCTATTGTCTTGGAAGACTATGGTGACACAACAACAACATGAACACCCTTTGTGCTCATGTATGCTGTCCTAACTGTTTGTGATTTGTGAAGGTCATTAAATAATCAAAATGATGTCACTTGATCAAGTGATTGATTTATTGTCATGTGTACTGAAGTACAGTGAAAAGCTTTGTTTGCGAGCAGTACATGCAGATCATAGTAAGCAAGGATATACAGATCAGGAAGACTTAGACAGAGGCATACAGGGTTGCATTGCACACGGCGTGCGCTGGGCAAGATCAGTTTTATTTGAGGCTAGACAGTCCATTCATCTCATTAATAATGGCCAGGAAGAAGCTATTTCTGAACCTGTTGGTGCGTGTGTTGAGGCTTCTGTATCTTCTGCCTCATGGAAGAGGCTGTAGGAGAGCATTACTGGGCGGCGATGGGTCTTTGGCAGGATTTCCGTGGCAGTAGAACATGGAACATTGCAGCGCAGTACAGGCCCTTCGGCCCTTGATGTTATACCAACCTGTGAAACCAATCTAAAGCCCATCTAACCTGCACTATTCCATTATCATCCATATGTTTATCCATTAACCATTTAAATGTCCTTAATGTTGGTGAGTCCACTACTGAGCCATGTAAATGGAGTCCACGGATGAGGGGGGTTGACTTCCATAATGGTCTGGGTTGTGCACACCACCTTCTGTAGTGTCAATGAACACTGTTCATGTAAAATTGTTTTCTGGTAGACATTAAACAGCATGTGGGATCTACAAAGTCATTCCTTCGGAGTTCACAGGTTCCATGTTTTCTCTATTTATTCACAGGATGTAGGTGTTACTGGCTAGGCCAGCATGCATTGTTCACCCCTGACTACCCAGAGGGCAGTATAAGAGCTAACCACATTGCTGTGGGTCTGGAGTCACATGTAGGCCTGACCAGGTACTTGCTTCCCTCAGGGATATTAATTAACCATATGCATTTCCACACCTCCTACCCCCAAAAGGTTTTGAGATCATTGCTAGACTTGTATAGAATTCACAATCTACCATTTGCCTCAGCAGGATTCAAATCCCGTTCCTCAGAACTTTAATCTGAGTCTTCGGGTCAAGCAGGTCTGGCAATTGTACCACCAGGCCATCAGAACCCCTGATTGTTCCTGCATACTAAGGAAAAGGACAAAGCGTTGTGTCTGAGCCCCACAGTGAGGTCTTGTTGCTTGTGATAGCTGGTCGTGCTCTAATTAAAGTCAGACTGGAAATCCAAATGGCAAACCATACACCAGAATGGCAAAGTGGTTTTTGAGAAAGGTGTTTTTGACATGAACTCGCCCTTTTGTGAGTGTTTAAAAAGTGTTGCAGAAAGCAGCTGGGACTCTGCCATGATTTTGTTGAGCTGGCAAAGGTCTTTAGCTTCTTAAACAGAGAGGTCTTGTGGAAAGTCTTAGCTGAACCTGGATGTTCCGATAGGGCGGTAATCCTGATTGTCATGATAGTGGGTGACACTGAATGTGAAATGTCCTTTATTCATTCACAGGATGTGTTCATCACTGGCTAAGCCCAGCATTTATTGCCTGTCCCTAATTGTCCAGAGGGCATTTAAGAGTTAACCACATTGCTGTGTGAGTCTGGAGTCACGTGTAGACCAGACCAGGCAAGGATGGCAGTTTTCTAAAGGACATTGGTGAACCAGGTAGATTTTCCAGACAATTAACAATGGTTACCATTACATTCTGAATTCCAAATTTTAAAACCTTGGATTCAAACACCACCATCTGTCCTGGTAGGATTTGAACCTGTGTCCACAGAACATTATTTGGATTGCTAGAGTGTTAACCATACCACTCGGAAATCACCTCCCAACCTTACATGCAAATCCCTTTGACATAACAATTAAGGTGAATCCCAACTTGGAACAGAAGATAAGACTTCAACTGAGATGACTGAAATCCTCAAAAAAGGTATCATAGATCATGCTGCGAGAATTAATGGTGGCCATTGACAATGATGTGGTTTCTGGGTGAACCATCAGCATGATATAATTTGAGAGTTGCCTGTACGTTATCCCTTATTACATATACCCCAAAGATTGGGTTCTCGTTGTGATGGATGGCTTGAAGTTTATTGGCAATGCTAACAACTCATATTGCTATCAGATCTCAGTCTTACACATGGACTGGAGTTTGGGCTTACTGCTGTTAGTGTGACTACTGCAACTGTTACAGCAACTGTGGTTACCAAAGGTGAGGCAGTTCCCTTTAGACTGGAATATCCTGGGTTGTGATTGAATCTAACTGTCTTAAACGTACATTGCCTCTCTCAGCTGGAATCTGGGAAGCAGCACCATAATTGTGACCTCATGTCACACTCATGTTGGTGGCACGGTGGCTCAGTGGTCAGTGCTGCTGCCTCACAGTGCCAGGGACACGGGTCTGATTCCAGCCTCAGGTGATTGTCTATGTGGAGTTTGGAATTCTCCCCGTGTCTGCGTGGGTTTCCTCTGGGTGCTCCGGTTTCCTCCCACAGTCCAAAGATGTGCAGGTTAGGGTGGATTGGCCATGCTAAATTACCCATAGTGTTCAGGGATGTGTTAGTTATGGGTACATGTAGAGTATAAGGGTAGGGGAATGTGTTTGGGTGAGGGGATACTCTTCAGAGGGTCGGTGTGGACTTGGTGACTGAAGGGCCTGTTTGCATACTGTAGGGATTCTCTGACTGTGACCTACAATGAACCATTAAACTGCTTTCCAAAGGTGACTCTGATGACTCTGGGTTAGTATTAGAGGAAGGCAAGAGAGCTGGGATGACTTGCTGCAATTGTACAGGGCCTTGATGAGACCACACCTGGAATATTGTGTGTAAGTTTAGTCTCCTTATCTGGGACAACACACACACATCCTAGGACAGGCGAAACAAAGACATGCACGAGAATCCTTAGAGGCATTCTAACCAGAACTCCCTCAATAAATACATCGACTTAGATCCTATCTACCTTCCCTTGAAAAAAAAGAACTGGACATGACATCATCCACCTTAAGAAACCAAGACCTATAAATAGAGAGGCAGGACATACCACCAGCGCTTCACCAGAGACTCTCACTGATGATGTTACCTAGTCTGGTGACGAAACGCCTAAAAACAAATCTTCCAGCTCATCGAGCTAACTTACATACTTGTCAGCAACCTGAGCTACAAATCCTCTCAAAAATGTCTCCTTATCTGATGAAGGATGTTCTTGCTATAGAGGGAGTGAAGGAAATTCAGTGGCTCAGTGGTTAGCACGGCTGTCTCACAGCGCCAGGGACCTGGGTTCGATTCCAGCCTCAGGTGACTGTATGTGTGGAGTTTGCGCACTCTCCCCGTGTCTGCATGAGTTTCCTCCCACAATCCGAAGATGTGCAGGTTAGGGTAAATTGCTCATAGTGTTGGGTGCATTAGTCAGAGGGAAATGGGTCTGGTGGGTTACATTTTTGGAGGGTCGGTGTGGACTTGTTGGCCTGAAGGGCCTGTTTCCAGACAGTAGGGAATCAAATCCAAAAGTTTTATCAGACTGATTCCTGGGATGGTAGGAGTGGCATTTGAGGCGAAGTTGAATCAGTCAGGATTATCTTCACTGGATTTCAGAAGAATGAGGAACAATCTCATAGAAACTTCAAAAATTGCAACCAAGACCAGCAAGGGTAGGTGCAGGAAGGATGCTTCTGAGAGGAGAGAGAGTCCAGGCCCAGCAGTCACAGTCTAAAGGTAAGGGGTAAGGCTTTCAGAACTGAGGTAAGGAGAGGCTCCTTCTCCCAGAGAGTGGAGAGCCACAGAAAGCACCCAAAGCCAAAAAATACTTCAGGAAGGACTTGGATATTGCACTTGAACTGGAGAGATCAGAGGATATGGAGGAAAAGCAGGAACAGGCTATTGAGTTGGATGATCAGCCATGATTGTAATGAATGGCAGGGCAAGCTCAAAGGGCTGAATGGCCTACTCCTGCTCCTATTTTCTACATTTCTATGGTCCTATGAAAACTGAGACAGTCATCAACCAGCAACAAACTCTGACCATACCCCAGCTACTGGAGTTACAACCCTGGAAGGTTGGGGATTGTTTCATTCATCTTGGAAACACAACTCCCACCAATGTCTGCATTGACAGTGAGGCGGCAAATAGAATTGCCGGAGCGATTGTCCATTTATCCAAGAAATCTTGAAGAAAATCAGGTATCAAACCTACAACAAAACCTGCTGTGTCCAAAGCTTGTGGTAATTGTAACTCACTCTCAGCACTGGGACAGGTTTGACATGGGATGCATTCAAGAAACATCATGGATATCAAATGGAAAGGCCTAATGCCCAATACAATTCATCAAACAGCAGAAATGTCTGGAATTGGAACACGTGTCATCTGAACTCAGCTCAGATGGAATGGATATGAGTGTCAATAAAATCCCTCAGACAGTCAGCTGTTCATGACCTCAACGTGAACACTGCTGGCAAAGTGACTCAGATTGTGATTTAAAGACTTATTGAAGGCCAACCTCCAGAAATACCATTTGCCTATGATGGGCCAAGGAGCTATGCTCAAAAATGCATTTGTGGATGAGATCTAATTCTATTTAATAACCTGCCAAAGTAATACTGTTGGAGTCTGTGGTACTCACAAGGCTATACATCATCATTATCCAAGCTGCTGATGCTAATTCCATTACTCTATACTGGGGGGAGTGATTATAAGGAATGGCGTTGCTTCCTTTACACAACAAAATATACAGGCAGCCAAGTGATTAATCTCCTCCGGTGCTGCAGAGAGGCGTGCAGCTCTGCGACTCAACTCTGTAGCCGTGCTAGCACACACAACAGATAAATCTTTGTACACACAGAAAAGTCAGCTTTGATAACTTAGGGAAATCAATGATGGTAAATTCCACAAACGCACATTCAAGCACACACACACGCACATGTGGACACGTATGTACATAGATATGCACACATGCACACACATATACATATTCACCACATACATACGCAAGTACACACAAACACATACATATACTCATAAATATATACACACACACGCACATAGACATCTGTACACATACAAACATTGTCTATATGGACTTCAGCAAGGCATTTGAGAAGGTTCCGTATGTTCGACTGGTGAGCATGCTTAGATCACATGGTCTGGGATGTGTTTAATATGTTTTGCTGTGAAGGCAGATACAAAATATATATTCCATATCTCTGCCATTTCCTTAATACATATTATAATTCTTCCCAATTCTGCCTCTAAGGATCCACAGATACTTTAGCTTCTCTCCACCTTTTTATAAAACTTTACAAAAGGTTGGCACAATGGCTCAGTGGTTAGGGTGGCTTGGTATCTCAGTGGTTAGCATTGCTGCCTCACAGCACCAGGGACCCGGGTTTGATTCCAACCTTGGACGACTGTCTGTGTGGAGTTTGTACATTCTCCCAGATGTCTGCGTGGGTTTCCTCCCGCAATCCAAAGATGTGCAGGTTAGGGTGAATTGGTCACGCTAAATTGCCCATAGTGTTCAGGGATGTGTAGGCTAGGTGCATTAGTCAAGGGTAAATATAAGGTAGGGGAATGGGTCTGGGGGGTGGGGGGGTTACTCTTCGGAGGGTCGGTGTGGACTTGTTGGGCTGAAGGGCCTAGGGATTCTAGAGATTTTAATTCTAAAAACTGGAGAAGCTCTTGCAGTCTGCTTTTATATTTATGACCAGCTCTCATATCATATTGTTATATTGCATGACTCTTATAGTGCCAGAACAAATGGGGAAAGGAACCTCAAAAAACTGAGTATCCACAACTCTCTGAAGTAGACAATCCCAAAGTATCACAACTCTCTGAGCAGCAAAATCTCTCCTTCCCTCAATCCGAAAGCTGAGGTCAGACCCACCCTGTGAAGCCCTGTCAGAATCTTGTTTTCTTCAATAGGATCACCTCATTCTTTTAAACCAGACAGACAAGTTCAATTTACTCAATATCACCACATAGCATGGCCCAGGGCTCAACCAGTGAAACTTTGTTGCACTCTCCAATATATCTCAAGTATGGAGTTCAAAACTGTCCACACCATCCAGGTCTCAGTAATGTCTGGAACAAGACATCTTTACTCTGGACTCCAGCCCACTTGCAGTGAATGTTAGCACATTGTTTCAGTTCCAAATGGTTACTGACCCTGCGTGTTTACTTCCTGCATTTCTTGTACCAGCTCACCCAAATCTTCCTGGGCACCAACATTTCATCATTTTTAAAGAAATGCTTTATTTCTCTTTCACCATGCTGGTGGTTCAGTGGTTAGCCCTACTACCTCACAGGGCCAGGGACCCAGGTTCGATTCCAGCCTCGGGCGACTGTCTGTGTGGAGTTTGCGCATTCTCCCTGTGTCTGTGTGAGTTTCCTCCGGGTGCTCCGGTTTCCTCGCACAGTCCAAAGGTGTACAGGTTAGGGTGAATTGATCATGCTAAATTGCCTGTAGTGTTAGGTGTATTAGTCAGGGGTAAATGTAGGGGAATGGGTCTGGGTGGATTACTCTTGGAAGGGTCGGTGTGGACTTGTTGGGCCAAATGGCCTGTTTCCATACTGTAGAGAATCTAATCTAATCTTTACCTCTGCCAGAATTAATTGACTGCAGGCCTGCTGTGGACCAGATTAATGCCAACAGCATTCGGATTAATCCTTGTTCCTTCAGGGGTGGATTCAGGATCTGCCTCCATCCCCAGACGCAGTGAGGTGCTGGGGGTTGGAGAACCAAACAGGATGCTATCGCTGTGTCCTCGGTATCAGGCACCTGCTGTATTCTGCTTTTCAAAGCTGTCACCCTGGAAATAATCCATGTATCCCTAATTTCTGACTTTTGCCCTTTAAAAAATCCTTCATCCAGACCAATAAATTACCTGTCACACCCTGAACCCCTCCTTATCTTGAGCAGCAACTTCAGTGGCACTTCATTGAAAGCCTTCTGAAAATTCAAAGATGCTACATCCACTCACATACACACACACACAGACAGACAGGCACACACATACACTGACACAGACACACACACACACGCTCACATACTCTCACACACTGACACACACACACACACTCTCACACACACACACAGACAGACAGACACACACAGACACTGACACAGACACACACCACACATTCACATGCACACA
>NC_057748.1:13603676-13605879 GCF_004010195.1 Chiloscyllium plagiosum | reverse complement strand
CACACACAGACACACACACACAGACAGACACACACACACAGGCACACCCACATAGACACAGACACACACACACTCACATACATACACACACACTCACATGCACACACACACACTCTCACACACACACAGACACACACACATAGACACAGACAAACACACAAGCGCAAACAGACAGACACAGTCACACACACACACACACATACATGCAAGCACAAACACACAGACACAAATTCACACACACACAAATGTACACACAGATGCACTAACATGCACATACATAGATGCACGCACGCACACACACAGACACACACACACACCCTTTGATCTCTAAGGATGAAAGATCGGCTGGCCTGAATGCACGTTGTAAGCTTAGAATCATTCCCCATATGCCATGTAACCAATATTGTATTAATGATGAAAAAGTGGCTAAGACAGCTACTTTAGATCCTAGTGCACACTACCTCTCCAATACACCACTATTAAACTGACTGTAATGAAGATGGAATTGCTGAGTGCCTTGTGGATGACGTGCTTTCTAACAGTTCCTAATGATGCATCTTACAGAAGAGCTCATTAGACGAATTGCTGTTCTTCTGAGCAGTCCATTTTCATGGAAGCCTGTCTTTCGGTGCACAGCAGTTGTCCTGAGCTCCATTTTATCATCAGATTCAACAGAAGTGTTTTGAAGTTGCTTGTGTCATTAATTTGTTTGCAGCGTGCCTGTTGCTGGTGTCTGTTGCTGATCCCTTGTTCCCAAAGCGGCCTCACCGATATCCTGGAATTCACTGGGTTCTGTTGCTGGGGTGGCGCAGTGGCTCAGTGTTTAGCCCTGCTGCCTCACAGTGCCAGGGACCTGGGTTCAATTCCCACCTCGGGCGACTGTCTGCGTGGAGTTTGCACATTCTCCCTGTGTTTGTGGGGGTTTCCTCCCACAATCCAAAGATGTGCAGGTCAGGTGAACTGGCCGTGCTAAATTGCCTATAGTGCTAGGTGTATTAGTCAGGGGTAAATATAGGGCAGGGGTATGGGTCTGGATGGGTTACTCTTTGGAGGGTCAGTATGGACTTGTTGGGTTGAAGGGCCTGTTCCCACACCAGAGGGAATCTAATCTAATTGTTCACAAACCCTAATTGCTCAGAAGTAGGCCTTGGTTCATGAGGTAGACTATTACCAACAGCGTGGGTTCAATTCCTGCACCAACTCAGGTTACCATGACAACCCTACTTTCTTGACCTTGTTTCTTGGCTGAAGTGTGTTGACTCTCAGGTTAAGTTCAGCACCGGTGCCTCTCTCTATCAGTCCTCTGGGACAATGGTGACACCAATTCGAAGTCTAAAATACATCTGAGAGTTCAATCCATTGAATTCATTTTCTGGGACTCTTGCAAGGACAGTGAGTGTGAGGAGAAATCAATAGACCTCTGGCATTGTATAAATCACAGGCTGATCCCTTACCATTGTAAAATACCAGGTCAACCATGTTTCTGTCCTTTTTTTTATTTCAAAAGTATACTTTATTCATAAAATATTTTGATGGTCTGTACAGTTGGTCATGCCATACATACGTAAACATTTGCATACAGAGATCAGAATTTATCATTTGTATATACAGGTCTGTACATTTATCAATCATATATCCATATATTTAGCTGAGGCAGCAGCAGAGCCCAAATGACTGCATGGGCCCCCTGTTCTTCGTTAGGCAGACAGACTTTACACAGTGGTCTTTCCTACAGGTCTGTACATTTATCAATCATATATCCATATATTTAGCTGAGGCATCAGCAGAACCCAATTGACTGCATGGGCCCCCTGTTCTTCTCAGACAGGCAGATGTTACTCAGTGGTCTTTCCCCACCGCGCCTTGGCGGTAGCTGCCCCAAGCTTCAGCGCGTCCCTCAACACGTAGTCCTGGACCTTGGAATGTGCCAGTCTGCAGCACTCAGTCGGGGTCAACTCCTTCAGCTGGACGATCAGCAGGTTTCGGACCACCCAGAGAGCGTCCTTCACCGAGTTGATGATCCTCCAGGCACAGTTGATGTTCGTCTCGGTGTGCGTCCCGGGGAACAGGCCGTAGAGCACGGAGTCCCGCGTCACGGCATTGCTTGGGACGAACCTCGACAAACACCACTGCATTCCTCTCCAGACTTCCTCTGCATAGGCACATTCCAGAAGGAGGTGTGTGACAGTCTCATCCCCCCCGC
>NC_057748.1:13579616-13603024 GCF_004010195.1 Chiloscyllium plagiosum | reverse complement strand
CACACATACAAGGCAGGAGAGAGGGGGCAGCCCTGCCTGACTCCAGATCTGATTGGGAAGCTATCTGATTCCCACCCATTGATTGAGACTGCACTGACAATGTTGGTGTCGAGCAGTCTGATCCAATTGCAGATTCCCTCCCCAAAGCCCATTTTGGAGAGAACCTCTCTCATATACGTGTGTGATATCCTGTCAAAGGCTTTCTCCTGGTCCAGGCTGATCAGGCAGGTGTCCAACCCTCTGTCCTGCACGTAGGCGATCGTATCCCTGAGGAGTGCGAGACTCTCAGCGATCTTCCTGCCCGGCACAGCACAGGTTTGGTCAGGGTGAATCACCGACCCCAGAGCAGACCTGACCCGGTTGGCGATTACCTTTGACAGAATTTTGTAATCCGCATTCAACAGTGAGATTGGTCTCCAATTTTTGAGTTCCTCCCTCTCCCCCTTCCGCTTGTAGATGAGGGTGATGATGCCTTTCCTCATGGATTCACTCATGGTACCTGCCCGATGCATACTGACATACACCTCCAGCAGGTCCTGGCCAATCAAGTCCCACAGAGATTCTGTCCTTTGAGAGAAAAGGCAATGGTTTCGTCTTGGTCAGGATGATATTAAAAAACAGAGACTGCACTTTGAACTACTCAATAGAGACAACTGAATAGCGTCCAGTTTGCCACCTGCTCAGTGCACAGTGATACATGTTAATGCCAAGCCATTTTATACCTGCAGCCAAACAGAGCCTGTTACCTCCACTTGTACCTAATTTAACTGTAAAAACCAGCCAATTGCAACGAAATGATTCATATTACAGAAAGCAGGCAACATATACTGCAGGCGTTTTGTGGCTGGTCTGGATTGGATCTGAGCCAATCAGGAGACTGCCCTCACACACTCACAGGGGAAGTCAACTGATTTTAATTCCATTCGCAGCCCAGTGTCATTTCACTCTGGTCTCCTTATCATCATCCCCTCATCTTCCTATTTACCTCCCCCTTTGTCCTGTCTCTCTAAGCTGCTAAGACAAGTGAGAACGATTCTCATCCTTGCTTTACTGTGGTCTCCTGATCTCTGAGGTCTTTGCAGTCCCCTTGCGATTTTGGTCTTCTGCCCATTGCTGATATCTGTCGCTCCACCATTAATGGCCATGTTTCCAGCTGCCCTGGGCTCTGAGCTCTGGAACACCCTCCCTAAACCATTCTGCCTCTCCAGCTCCCACTCGCCCTCTGTGATGTACCTCCCATCCCGCCTCCTGTTTATCCGAAAGCCCGAGAGTCACCATATATTCACTCCTGTGAAACATTTTGGGAGATTTAGCCGTGTTAAATGGCGCTGCATAAATGGAGGATGTTGTTCAGGAAGGGATGAACTATGAAGCAAATACCGACTGGTCACAACGAACTGCTTCCTGTCAAGTGAAAAAGCATCTTCTAGATAGACCAGGGAAAATGGTTTATAGCCTCTTCAGTGTTTTCTGGTGAGACCAGGTGAGGTTATTTTCAGCTTTTTCAAATAAGACCAGCATAGTAGCTTTCAGTTGCTTTATGTTATACCAAAGTGTAGATTTTGGCCTCTTCTAGTTGGACCAGAGGCAGTGGTTTTCTGCCTCTTCTAGTTGGCCCAATGTGTACACTTCAGCCCGTGCTAGTTGGACCAGGAAGAGAGTTTATTTCTTGACCACACTAGGCCCAGCAAACCTAGTGGGTCCCTACAGTGAAAGTGGCAGCAAAGCTACCACAGGGTAACATGGTCTACAACAGCGGGGGCAGCTCACTAAAGACTGAGTCAAGAGTGTGGTGCTGGAAAAGCACAGCAGGTCGGGCAGCATCCGAGGAGCAGGAAAATTGACGTTTCATGCAAAATCCCTTAATCAGGAAAGAGGCAGGGAGCCTCGGGGTGGAAAGATAAATGGGGGTGGGGCTGGGGGGACAGTAGCTGAGAGTGCAATAGGTGGATGGAGGCAGGGGTAAAGGTGATAGGTCAGAGAGGGAGGTGGAGTGGATAGGTGGGAAGGAAGATTGACAGATGTACGGGTCATGAGGGCGGTGCTGAGCTGGAAGGTTGGAGCTGGGGTAAGGTGGGGGGGAGGGGAAGATGAGGAAACTGGTGGAGTCCACATTGATGCCCTGGGATTGAAGTCAACTAGCCTCTTACCCTACCCCTCAGTGGCAGCTGTTGAGGGTTCCCTTGCCCTGTGTTGGGCAACTGGCCAGTGCTGACATTGACTGGTCAAGGGCACAAGTGGCAACTGTGCCCCCAGTGGTTAAGGTGGCAACAAACGCAGTCTGAAAGGACTGGGAGGAACTGGGCAATGGTATTTACAACAAAGTAAACGGCACATTAATCTGTGAAAGGGAGACCCGGGAATTGGAGTTCAGGACTGAATCAGCGTTTAATCGAAAGGCACTATACTAAAAGTGCATAAACATATTAGTCATCGGGGTGGCTAATTTACGCAGCCGTTCACACAATTTCAATTTGTTATGGACTGCAGGGAGGGAAGTCACTTAATTATTTTACCTTGACAAGATTGGTAGCCCTTTAGTACAAAACAAAAATGAAATGAATCAGACTGGGAAACGTAACTGATGATACCTGCCAGTAATGACTGAGTTGAAACCAAAAAGCAAACACTGTCCTGATCGCGCTTTCTTGTTTACAACCCAAATTATTTGTTAGATTTCCAGGGTGGTATCTGGCACCACAGTTCGACCCTCACAGTCATACAGCACAGGAATGTTACATCACACAATGAGGCCATTCGGCCCATTATGCCTGCACTGGCTCTTCAAATGGGCATCATGACCTAAAGCCAATCTCCTGCTTTTTCCCCATACCCTTGTACATTAGTTCTGTCCAAAGGAACATCCATTGCCCCTCTTGAAGGCCTCAATTGAACCTGTCTCCACCACATTTCCAGACCGTGAATCCCATATCCTAACTGTGTCATAGAATCAGAAAGACGTACAGCATGGAACCAGACCCTTCGGTCCAACCCGTCCATGCTGACTGGATAACCCAACCCAATCTAGTCCCATCTGCCAGCACCCAGCCCATATCCCTCCAAACCCTTCCTATTCATATACCCATCCAGGTGCCTTTTAAATGTTGCAGTTGTACCAGCCTCCACCACATCCTCTGGCAGCTCATTCCATACACGTACCACCCTTTGTGAAAAAGTTGCCCCTTAGGTCTCTTTTATATCTTTCCCCTCTCACCCTAAATCTATGCCTCTCTAGTTCTGGACTCCCCCATCCCAGGGAAAAGACTTTGTCTATTTACCCTATCCATGCCTCTCATGATTTTATAAACCTCTATAAGGTCACCTCTCAGCCTCCAACGCTCCAGGGAAAGTGAAAAAGCATTTCCTCACTTCATGCTTGGTTCTATCGCATGTCCCTTATAATCTATGCCAGCTTGCTCCTTTTATAAACAGGGACACCTTCTCCCTCTCTACTCTTTCCAGCCTCACTCACGATTTTTGAAACCTCTGTCAGATCTCCTCCCAGGCCTCTCTCCAAGAAGAACGGTCCCAATGTCTTCAATCTATCCCCACCGTTGAAATTCCTCATCATTCAAGATTCTGATAAATGTTTATCCTTCAAAATACCTCCTGCAGAAGAAACAACCTGAACACTGTTGAGAGTTGGGCCTCTTCTATCAGGGATTGTGACACTCAAAAGGTGAGATTGTCGCTGATGTAGAATTGGGTTGAAGCTAAGACTGGGAGTAATATCCAATAGATCAACTGTTCCTTCATTCACCAATTAAAGGATCACTGTCCCTGAAGGAAATATCACTCCCCTCAATGAGCAGGTTGTGGTCTTCCCTTTGTTACTCCTGCTTCTTGTTCCTGGGTGAATCGTGAGGGCCATGGGTAGGGTAAATAGACAAGGTCTTCTCTCTGGGGCGGGGGAGTCCAGAACTAGAGAGCATAGGTTTAGGATGAGAGGGGAAAGATATAAAAGGGACCTAAGAGGCAACTTTTTCACACAGAGGGGGTGCGTGTATGGAATGAGCTGCCAGAGGAAGTGCTGTGAGTCTGAAGTCACTTCTGGGCCAGACCAGGTAAAGATGGCAGTTTCCTTCCCTAAAGGACACTCATGAACCAGGTGGGTTTTCTGAAAATGGACTCAGGGTCATCATTAGACTCTTAATTACAGATATTTATTGGATTCAGATTCCATCATCTGCTGTATCAGGATTCGAACCCAGGTCCCGAGGACATTACCTGGGTTCTCTGGATCAACATTCCTGATGAAGGGCTTTTGCATGAAACGTCAATTTTCCTGCTCCTCGGATGCTGCTTGACCTGCTGTGCTTTTCCAGCACCCACTCTAATCTTGTCTCTGGATTAACAGTCCTGTGATAATATCACTCGGCTGTTGTATCCTCTACAGATAGCTCCAGCAGAATGGAATATATATTTATGCAAGTTGGGTCTCTCTTACACACACACACACACACACTCCCCCAAATGGTTTTGCAGTCTTCAATACATCAATACTATTCATTTCAGCCTCTCCCTATAGTAGATCATTCCACATTCTCACCATGAATGGATCATAGGAGCTCTAGAAGATGAGGAATAGGAACAGAAGCTGGCCATTCAGCCCATTGGGCATGGTACACCATTCAATATGATTAAGGCTGATCTTCAGATCCACTTTCTCGCCAGGTCCCATGTCTCTTGAATCCCCTGAAAGAACAAAAAAAATGTCCTTCCTGGCCTTAGACAATGAAATAGCTGCAAGACTCTGAGGTAGAGAATTCCAACGAATCTCAACCCTTTAGCTGAAGTAGCTTCTCCACAGCCTTGGTTCAAACATGGACAAAAGAGTTGAAATCTGGTGTGAGAGCGACTACCCTTGACATCAAGGCAACATTTGTCCGAGTGTGGAATCAAGGACACCTAGCAAAACTGGAACCAATTGGTATCAGGGGGCAAATTCTCCGGTGGTTGGAGTCATACCTGACACATAAAAAGATGGTGTGGTTGTTGGAGGTCAGTCATCTCAGCTCCAGGACACCTCTGCTGGAGTTCCTCAGGGTAGTATCCTAGGCTCAACCATCTTCAGCTGCTTCATCAATGACCTTATGTCCTCCATCATAATGTCAGAGGTAGGGACGTTTGTTGATGATTGCACAATGTTCAGCACCATTCACAATTCCTCAGATACTGAAGCAGTCCATGTTCAAATGCAACAAGTCCTGAACAATATCTAGGCCTTGGGCTAACAAGTGGCAAGTAACGTTTGTGTCGCACAAATTTCAGACAATGACCGTCTCCATTATGAAACAATCTAATCACTGCCCTTTGACATTCAATGGTGTTACTATTACTGAATCTCCCATTGTATTCTGGGGGTTGCTATTGAGGAAGTGGTGGAGGCTGGTACAGTTGCAACATTTAAGAGGCATTTGGATGGGTATATAAATAGGAAGGGTTTGGAAGGATATGGGCTAGGTGCTGGCAGGTGGGACTAGATTGGGTTGGGATACCTGATCGGGATAGACGAGTTGGACCAAAGGGTCTGTTTCTGTGCTGTACATCTCTCTGACTCTATGACTCATAGTCCCAAATGATCAGCATCTTATTTTGAGATCGTTGGCTCATGTTTTATTTCATAGACCAGCAGAAACAAACTCACAGAGTCGACGCTATCAAGCCAATTTACATTTTTATATGTTTCAATTTGATCGCCTTCCATTCTTCTGAGTTGCATAGAATATCTCTCAGGTTTCTTTATGAATTCCCCACAGGATTTCACTTTGTAATGATGAACTCAAGTGCTGCTCTCTCCCACAAAAGAAAACTGTCTCTCGTTATTCCATTCCATCAAAAGTCTTTTTCTCAAAACTTAAAGAGCTCTATCAGATCATACCTTACTCTTTTTTTAGGAATCAATCTCTTTGTTGGTTATTATCCTTATAGATTGTCTTTATTCCTTTTCTGTTGCGTCTATATTTCACTGCCTTTTTGTTCAGCTATTAACTCTGTGGATAGAGCTCCAGCAATGACCTATTCATGCCCCTCATGATTTTCTAAATCTCTACAAGGTCACCCCTCAGCTTCCGATGCTCCGGAGAAAACAGCCCCAGCCTATTCAGCCTCTCCCTGTATGGTATTTGGCTATTACACAAATGGCCCTTTTCTCTCCCGTTTTCAATAATCTTACATCTGGTAAATAAAAGTGTTCATAGAAAATGAACAGCATTTCAGCCCTTTTTGTTCATCTCCCTATGTTTTATTTTTTTCCAGTGTTGTTCACTGGAGATCCCAGGCCAATCCTGGAGAGTTGGCACCATTTGACACCTCAATGTTCATATTACATTATTCCTTCGTGGGACTTAGGCATCACTGTTTAGGCCAACATTTACTGCCCATCAGAAACAAAAACAGAAATTGCTGGAAAAAGCTCAGCAGGTCTGACAGCACCCGTGGAGAGAAGTCAGAGTTAATGTTTCGGGTCAAGGGTCACTGAATATAAGACCATAAGAACTAGGAGCAGGAGTAGGCCATCCGGCCCATAGAGCCTGCTCCGCCATTAAGATCGTGGCTGATGTTTTCATGGACTCAGCTCCACTTACCCGCCCGCTCACCCTAACCCTTAATTCCTTTGCTGTTCAAAAAATATCTAGCTTAACTGTAAAAACATTTACTGAAATAGTATCAATCACTTCACTGGGAAAGGAATTCCATTGATGAGCAACCCTCTGGGTGAAAAAAGTTCTGCCTCAACCCTGCGCCCTCTAACCTTGAGGCTATGCCCTCTTGTCCTGGTTACTCCAGCCAGTGGAAATACTCTCTCTACTTCTATCTTATCTATTCCCTTCATAATTTTATACGTGCCCCCTCCCCCTTCAATCTTCTGAGTCCCAATGAATATAATCCCAATCTACTCAGTCTCTCCTCATGAGCCAACGCCCCTCAACTCCGGAATCAACCTCATAAATCTTCTCTACACCCCCTCCAGTGCCAGTACGACCTTTCTCAGGCAAGGATCATCTGAGACTCACTCCACAGATGCTGCCAGACCTGCAGTGATTTCTGTTGTTGTGTCTGATATACAGCATTCGCAAGTCCTTCAATTTTTATTTATTGCCCATCTCTCGTTGTCCTAACGGGCAGTTAAGAGTCAATCACTTAGGGTGGGTCTGGAGTCACATGTAGGCCAGACAATGTCCTTCCCTAAAGGACATACGAGGCGTTTCCAGCAATCGTAGAGTCATCCAGCACGGAAACAGACCCTTCGGCCCAACCAGTCCATACCGACCATAATCCCAAACTAAACTAGTCCCATCTGCCTGCTCCTGACCCATATCCCTCTAAACATTTCTTATCCAAATGTCTTTTAAATATTGTAACCGTACCCCGTTCCAGACACAAACTATACTCTGTGTAAAACACATTGCCCCTCATGTGCTTTTTAAAATCCTAAAAACATGCCCCAGTCTTGAAATCTAACAGCTGCATGGTCATCTTTTGACTCTTAATTCCTGATGTTTTAAAATTGAATTCAAATTCCACCATCTGCTGTAGCGCGGTGTGAACCTGGACCTCTGGAACATACAGTAATCCCGGATCTCTGAGTTAACAGTCCAGTGATAACATCACCAGGCCATCATCTCCCCTTCTCTAAAGGACATTAATGAACCAGAGAGGTTTCTCCAATTATTGGCAACATTTTCATGGTCAACGTTGGACTCACCATTCCAAGAAGCTGGCATCAGTGGGATTTGAACCCTAGTCCTCAATCTCCAGGTGAACATTTCAGTGATGACACTAGGCCATCACCTCCTCATATTCAGTCAGAGAGTGGTGGGCCTTCATTGCCAGGGAGCCCAGTGGAGGCTGGGAAGTTAATTATCTTCAAGGCAGAGATTGATAAATTCTTGATCTTGCAAGGAATTAAGGGCTACAGGGAGAGTCTGGGTAAGTGGAGTTGAAATGCCCATCAGCCATGATTAAATGGTGGAGTGGACTTGATGGGCCGAATGGCCTTGTTTCCACTCCTATGTCTTATGGTCTTATATTGACTACCTCATCCCAAAGCATTACGCCTCTGATAATCACAAATTAAATTTACTTATAGATTTGGAATTCAATGATCAGACGTGTGTGGTAAACCTGAATATGAGATTCTTTGACAATGGTTTCAGATCACTTGAAGATAATGTTCACAAAACCAAAATTAATTTCTATATGATGATTAGACAGTTTGAAAGGATATAGAGAAAGTGAGGACTGCAGATGCTGGAGATCAGAGTCGAGAGTGTGGTGCTGGAAAAGCACAGCAGATCAGGCAGCATCTGAGGAGCAGGAGAGTCAACATTTCGGGCATAAGCCCTTCGTCAGGATATAGGCCTTGCAAATTAATTATTGTTTTGAAAGGAAATGTATTCTTTTCCATGCGCTTTGTAATGGTATTTTAAGTGGAATTCTACTCTATTGAATTAACAAATAATATAACAAACAAATAATATTATAAACGATTTTTTCAGCAGGAAGCTAAACCTGACGCAGAGTCAACAGACTCGATCTTTAACTCTACTTTCTTTCCGCAAACAGAAACTACTGGAAAAGCTCAGCAGGTCTGGCAGCATCTGTGGGGAGAAATCAGAGCTAACGTTTCGGATTGACTGACTTCAGTTCTGAGGAAGGCTCACTGGACCCGAAATGTTAACTCTGCTTTCTCTCCACAGATACTGCCAGACCTGCTGAGCTTTTCCATCAATTTCTGTGTTTGTTTCTGATTTGTAGGGTCCGCGGTTATTTTGGATTACTTCCTGCAGATGCTGCCAAACAATTTCTGCTTTTGTTTCTGAATTTGCCAATTATGTTGTTAGCAAGCAGTCTTAAAGTCTCCAAATATAATGGCTTTAATACTGTTGTAATTTCAAAATGTTGAGCTTGCTCCACTTAACAAGGTTTAGATCTTTCTTTCTCTCTGCAGGCGTGATTAAGTATGGAGTAGAGGTTAGAAACAAAAACTACAGATGCTGGAGATCTGAAACAAACACAGAAAAAGTGCTGGAGAAACTCAACAGGTGGAGAGAGTGTGATGCTGGAAAAGCACAGCAGGTCAGGCAGCATCTGAGAAGCAGGGCTTCTCGGGCATAAGCCGTTCCTCATTTTCTCCTAGTTGCTTCCAGCCCTACTGCGAAGCCTCTTCCAAGGATGCCTACCTTGAAGAGGTACTCCATTCCTGATGAAGGGCCTATGCCCGAAACATCGATTCTCCTGCTCCTCGGATGCTGCCTGACCTGCTGTACTTTTCCAGCAACACACTCTCTCCATCCAAGGAGAAGGAGAACCGACGTTTCAGGCATAAGCTGTTCATCAGGAATAGAGAACTTCTTCAAGGTAAGCATCCTTGGAAGAGGCTTCCTAGTAAGGTTGAAATTAACTAGGAGGAAGTGAGGAAGGTCTTATGCCTGATACGTCGATTCTCCTGCTCCTCGGATGCTGCCTGACCTGCTGTACTTTTCCAGCACCACACTCTCGATTCTGATCTTCAGCATTTGTAGTTCTCACCTTCTCCTCACTTTATTGGATGTCCAAGTTAGCTGTTTGCTGTTGTGGAGCAGACACTGAGACCATGAATGCAGCTATTCAAAGGACTGCAACAGCATTGTTAAAGATGTGGTGGGTGGGGGGGGGGGGGGCTGCAGAATTAAATTATTTTGGAACTTAACCCAAGTAGCATATTGAGGTCCCCATATTGTGTATAGTTTCTCAACAACAGTGTCAACCTGTCAAGAGCCTAAAGTGGTAGGGAGCTTCAGAAGCTTCTTGAGGTGTGAAAAATGCCATGTAAGCGCACATTATTTATTTCTTTTTCCAAACAAAAGAATTAAAGGAGCAGTCCACATGGTGCTGGCTTTACACATCTGACTTTGATTAGAGTTGCCAAATCTGGTATTTTAATGTAACATCCCTCATGGAGAATGGTACAGAATATCTGATAGGAATATCTGACCACAGTCTGAATGCTGTCTCACACACTCAAAGTACTTTAAAAGAGATTTCCCAAAGCATCACATGTCCAGTGTGCTTTGGATGCCTAATTGCCATCATTTATACAGGTCTGACAAACGACCATGATCGATCAATGGAGTGATGTAAGTTGTATTAGGTAATAGCGAGTTTTGAGAAGATTTGAGAAGCTCAGATTGAGGTTCTGGATGCAGGTTTGCTCGCTGAGCTGTGAGTTTCATTTCCAGACGTTTCATCATCATACTAGATAACATCTTCAGTGAGCCTCCGGTGAAGCAGTGTACATGATTCCTGCTTTCTATTTATATGTTTGGGTTTCTTTGGGTTGGTGATGTCATTTCCTGTGGTGATGTCATTTCCTGTTTTTTTTCTCAGGGTGTGGTAGATGGGGTCTAATTTGATGTGTTTGTTGATAGAGTTCCAGTTGGAATACCATGCTTCTAGGAATTCTCATGCGTGTCTCTGGCTTGTCCTAAGATTAGGTAAGAACAGTCTCTTGCTTATTTTCTTCTGCTCTTGGATCATTTACATCTGACTGAAGTCTAAAAAGGAGTTGACGTTTCATCAGAATAACAGCAACTCGAACAGTGCATCCATGCTCCATAACAGTGCCAGTCCAGATTACAGGATCTGGTCTCTCGAGAGTGGCTTGAACCCACAGCCTCCTGGCTGGAAGGTACCAGGCAGAGCTGACAGCCCTGTGCCAAGTAAAGGGGGATTTCAGGAAAGAATTGAGGATAATGCTGCTCAAAGTACACCCACAGCAAACCCCAACTCCACATGCATCCTGGGAGGAAGTGAGGACTGCAGATGCTGGAGATCAGAGTCAAAAAGTGTGGTGCTGGAAAAGCAAGCCGATTAGGCAGTATCCGAGGAGCAGGAGAGTTGACGTTTCGAGCATAAGCCCTTCCTGATGACTCGCCTGCTCCTCGGATACTGCCTAATCGGCTGTGCTTTTCCAGTGCCACACTGTTTGACTCCACATGCATTCTGCAAAGTTGTGGCTTTGTTGAGCAGCCGGACAAAGTCTACAGTACAGGATATGACAGGCTTTGTTCCCACAGCAATGCTGTTGACTTCTAACTGTCCTCTGGGCGATGCATACTGCTCTGTCCAACGACATCCATATTCCATGTAAAAGTAAAAGTGGCCAGACCTGCATGGTTGCTCTGTCCTTAGTGACAGATGACCAGTGGTGGTTTAACCTGAGGACTCACCATGCCTCAGGTGAGGGGAGAGGTTGAGAAGGAGAGGCCCTTCAGGGTAATCTCAGCCGAAGGCAGGAATTGAACCCACTGTTGTCGGTGTAACCAATCCTCCCTCTGACAATGAAAGGAAAAACATTGAGTCATCAGTGATGGAATATATAAGAAGGCCATTGAAGGCTCTTGTGGTGTGGTGGTAATATCCCTACCTCTGAGCCAGGGGTCAAGTCCTATCTGCTCCAGAAGTGTGTAATGATATCTCTGCACAGCTCAATTGGAAAATATCAATAAGGAGGTTATTCAGCCCATTGCGCACGTGGGCTCTGTGTTGGAGCTCCCAAGATTCATTCTCACCAAGCCCTCCCAAATACACGACCTCTCTAACCCAGAAAGTCAAGGGCAGCAGATACATGGGAACGCCATCACCTGCAAGTTTCCCAACAAGCCACTCCCCATCCTAACTTGGAAAATATCGTTGTTCCTTCACTGTCACTGGGTCAGAATCCTGACATTCCCTCCCTGAGGGCACTCTGAGAGTCCATACACGATATGGACTGCAGCGGTTCAAGAAGGCAGCTCACCAGTGCCCTCTGCAGGCCAATTGCAGATGGTCGATAAATGCTGGCACAGCCAATGCTGCCCAGAACCCCTTAATGATTAAAACAAAATCCCACTTCTATATTTTATCTAAAACCCAGCTAAGCCTTCCACTCCAAATATTTACCTAACTCCTTTTGAAACCCCTGAATTGAATCTCCTCACACCTTCATAACTCACTGCTTAAAATTATTTTGGTCTCATGTTGTCACTGATATCATGTTTTCCAATTCCAATTCTTCAGTCACAGCTGAACAGTCCCTCCTTATTTACTCTCGTAATAGAGCATAATAACATAAAGAAACATGCCTGAACTGGAGGAGGACCCAAAAACGTCTAGCTTTTGACAGTGACAAATGGCAATGGGAAGCCAGTGTCTGCGTTCAGGAAAGGTGACGTTAAATGGGACTTGGAGTACTCCTTTGCTTGTAACTATCTGTGTTGTAGGTTGTTGTGTTTTCTGCAGATTAATCCCTGCTGACATGGTTGTAATGGAACAGTGTCAGAACTGAGCTTTCTGGGCCATTAAGCAATGTCTTGCAATCAAGAAAGCTCCATTTAAATGTGTGAGGGGTGAAAAATCAGCCTCATTTTACATCTTCCCATTGAACTATGTGGAAGACAGACCTTAAAATCTCCATCGTGACTCCATAGACTGCACTCCCTTCTCGAGAGTGAGACGCACGTTACAAGATAGGTGGGTCTTAGCTTAACGAATCTCATCCTTAACACCACTCTCCTATCCACTCTTGATGACTCCTCAACTTGTTACTAATTAAGAATCATAGAGTCCCAACAATGTGGAAGCAGGCCACTTGGTCCACCAAGTCCACACAGACCCTCTGAGGGACATCCCACCCAGACCCATCCCCCTTACATTTCCCACGTGTAATCCGCTTCACCTGCACATCTTTGGACTGTGGGAGGAAACCACAGGCACCAAACAAAACCCACGCAGACACGGGGAGAATGTGCAAACTCCACACACACAGTCGCCCGAGGGTGGAATCAAACCCGGGTTCTCTGGCGCTGTGAGGCAAAAGTGCGAACCACGGAGTCACCGTGCTGCTCAACAGAGGCTGTAAGGAAAGGGATTCTGGATCTCAAGATGTGGCAGATCAAAACACAATGACAAAGGTTGAGTGATAAAAATGGTAAATGTGTGAGGATCAGACGTGAGATAGCACAAGATAGCAATAAGAGTTGGTGGGTATGATGTTAGGCTGGAAGCACCTAACCAGGCCTGATCAAAATTAATACAAGAAAACAGGGGTGCTTTGATATGAAGCAAATTTATTAGTTTAATCTATTTAATATATACATGAGACACACAGAGTTACAGTCATAGAGTCATACAGCATGGGAATAGACTCTATGGTCTAACCAGTCCATGCCAAACATAATCTCAAATAAACTAGTGCTACCTGCCTGTTCCTAGCCCATATCCCTCCAAACATTTCATATTCATGAACTTATCCAAATGTTTTTTAAACATTGTAACTGTACCCGCATCCAACACTTCCTCAGGAAGCTCATTCCACACACGAACCACCCTCTGTGGTAAACATTTGCCCCAATGTCTGTTTTAAACTTCTCTTCTCTCACTTTAAAAATGTGCCCCTTAGTCTTGAAATCCCCCATCCCAGGGAAAAGACAACTACCAATAACCCTGTCTATACCCCTTTGCTACTCATTGACTACAGTTCAGCCTTCAACACTATTATCCCCTTGAGACTGATTACCAAACTTAGTGATTTCGGACTAAGTCCCACTCTCTGCAACTGGATCCTCAGTTTCCTGACCCACAGGCCACAATCATCCTCACTAACACTCAACACTGGAGCCCCCCAGGGATGCGTACTCAGCCCCCTACTATACTCACTGTATACCCATGACGACGTTGCCAAATACCGGACTAATGCCATTTACAAATTCACTGATGACACCACCATAGTCAGTCGAATCTCAGATGGCAACGAAACAGACTACAGATGGGAGGTGGAAGACCTGGAAAAATGGTGCACTGAGAACAACCGAGCTCTCAATACCAGCAAAACCAAGGTACTCATTATTGATTTTCAGCGGGATGTTACTCATGCCCCCCTACACATTAACAGCTCAGAGGTGGACCGAGTGGAGAGTGTCAAGCTCCTGGGAGTGGTCATCCACTACAAGCTTTCTTGGTCTCTTCATGTGGACGCACCGGTTACAAAGGCCCAACAATGTCTCTTCTTCCTCAAGCAGCTGAGGACATTTGGCGTGATGGTGAATACCCTTGCCAACTTTTATAGGTGCGCCATCGAGAGAATTCTGTCTGGATGTATCACCACCTGGTATGGCAACTGTACCATTCAAGATCGGAGACGGTTACAGAGGGTGGTGAACTCAGCCCGGACAATCACAAAGGCCAACCTCCCATCTATAGAATCCATCGACCAGGCCCACTGTCAAGGAAAGGTCACCAGCATTCTCAAAGATCCATCCCACCCCGGCAATGTTTTTCTACAACCTCTACCATTGGGGAGACGGTATAGAAGCCTCAACACACACACACACCAGCCGGTTTCAAAACAGATTCTACCCTACTGTTGTTAGAATACTGAATGGACTCACAAACTCTTAACATTCTCCTGTCCCTGTGTTTTTGTTTTTGCCGCTGTTTACCTATTATTTACTATCTATGCTACTTAACTCTGTGATGATTTGGAGATGCCGGTGTTGGACTGGGGTGTACAAAGTTAAAAATCACACAACACCAGGTTATAGTCCAACAGGTTTAATTGGAAGCACTAGCTTTCGGAGCGACGCTTCCAATTAAACCTGCTGGACTATAACCTGGTGTTGAGTGATTTTTAACTCTGTGATCTGCCTGTATTGCTCACAAGACAAAGCTTTTCACTGTGCCTCAGTACACCTGACAATAAATTCAATTCACTTCAATCCTATAAGGTCTCCTCTCAACCTCCGATGCTCCAGTGAAAAAAGCTCCAGCCTATCCAGCCTTTCTTTATAACTCAATCCTTCCGTACCCGACAACAGCCTAGGGTGGCATGGTGATTAACACTGCTGCCTCACAGCACCTACAGACGGGTTCGATTCCAAACTCAGATGTGGAGTTTGTGCATTCTCCCCGTGTCTGCGTGGGTTTCCTCCGGGTGCTCCGGTTTCCTCCCACAGTCCAAAGATGTGCAGGTTTAGGTGAATTGGCCATGCTAAATTGCCCGTAGTGTTGGTGCATCAGTCAGAGGGAAATGGGTCTGGGTTAATTTTTGGAGGGTCGGTGTGGACTTCTCCGGCCAAATGGCCTGTCTCCGCACTGTAGGGAATATAATCTCTTCTGAACCCTCTCCAACTTCTCATCCAGCTGACTGGTATGTTCTTCATATATCTGGCAACCCCTGTTAATATATCAAAGGTCCATCCCTAAGTATTTCCATCTAAAAACCAACACCTCATATTCAGTCACCAAAGACTGGGGAATGAGGGAAGTCTCTGCTTTTGCCACTGGGAGATGGCTATTGGTGTTACATCAGTCCTGACCCAGCAGAGGGAGATGTGTCCTCGGATATCAGAATGCAGAGATGGATGGTGCAGGAGAGCAGTGTAACTGAGCTGCAATTACTTATGCCTGGTAAGCGTGAAGGAGCAAATGTTTCTGAGCCAGTCACAATAACTGGCCTTTGATGAACTGATTTTGATTTGTGTGGCCGTGCCTTACTTAAGCAAAGTAAAGTAATGCTTCAATTAGATCCCTCTCCTGCAAGCTCCTGGATCGTAAAGAGATAAAGAACAAAGAACAAAAGAACATTTACAGCCCAGGAACAGGCCCTTCGGGCCTCCAAGCCTGAGCCAATCCAAATCTACTGTCTAAGTCTGTCACCCAATTCCTAAGCATCTGTATCCCTCTGCACCCCACCTACTCATGCATCTGTCCAGACACATCTACAGTGCTTGCCTCTACCACATCTGCTGGCAACGCGTTCCAAACACCCACCACCCTCTGTGTGAAGTACTTGCCATGTGTATCCCCCTTAAACTGTTCACCTCTCACCTTGAATGCCTGACCTCTCGTTATTGAATCCTTCACCCTGGGATAAAGTTTATCTCTATCTACCCTGTCTATACCCTTCATGATTTTATAAACCTCAATCAGGTCCCCCCTCAATCTTCTTTTTTCTAATGAAAACAAACCTATCCTACTCAACCTGTCTTTATAGCTAGCACCTTCCATACCAGGCAACATCCTCGTAAACCTTCTCTGCACCCTCTCCAAAGCGTCCACATCCTTTTGGTAATGTGGCGACCAGAACTGTACACAGTATTCTAAATGCGGCCGAACTAATGTCTTGTACAATTTTAACATGACTTGCCAGCTCTTATACTCAATACCCCGTCTAATGAAGGCAAGCATACGATGACAGTCCCTTATGCTTTCTGCTACTCCACCAATCTTCGTGTCATCTGCAAACTTGCTGATAAAATAAATAGAATCCCTACTGTGAGGAAACCAGCCATTCACCCAGCAAGTCCATGTCAACCCTCCAAAAAGCACCCCACCCAGACACACACCACCCCTCCATGCATTTCCCATGGCTAACACACACATCCCTGCATGCTATGAGACAATTTCCCATGGTTAACCCACACATCTTTAGACTGTGGAAGGAAACCAATGCAGACCCAGGGAGAATATGCAAACTCCACACAGACAACTACCAAAGGCTGGAATTGAACCCAAGTCCCTGGTGCTGTGAGGCAGCAATACTAACCACTGAGCTACCACACCAACCCATAGTAAGAGGCCCCTAGTTGTTACTCCTTCCAGCACTGGCACACAGAGGCAGCAATGTGTACCATCTACAAGATACATCACTCCAATTCATTCCATTCACAGCATCTTTTATCTAGAAGGACAAGGGCAGCAGAGACATGGGAACACCACCCCCTGCAAGTTCCCCTCCAGACCACTCACAATCCTGACTTGGAAATATATCACCGTTCCTTCACTGTTGCTGGGTCAAAATCCTGGCATCCTCTCCCTCAGGGCATTGTGGGTCAACCCGCTCAAATGGACAGCAGTGGTTCAACGAGGCATCTCCCCTCTGCCTTCTCCAAGACATTTAGGAACGGGTAATAAATCCTGAACTAGCCAGAGACACCTACATCCCTAGAATGAACATAAGAAAAAAGGCCAGCTATTTGCCCACAGGGAGGGGAAGTGATGGCCAAGACTGATATTAATTCAGAGACCCAGTTAGTGTTCTGGAAGCCTGGGTTTGAATCTTGACATGGTAGATAGTGGAATTTGAATTCAATAAAGAATCTAACAATGACCATGAGTCAGGAAAAGCCCACCAGGCTCACTAACATCATCTAGGGAAGGAAACTGCCATCTTTACCAGGTCTGGCCTACATGTGACTCCAGACCCACAGCCACCTGAGGGTAGAATTGAACATAGGGCCCTGGCTCTATGAGGCAGCAGTGCTAACCACTGAGCCACTGTGCTGCACTTACCCTTTTAGAAGGAAGTGACCGTGGGTTTGAAAGATACGGTCAGAGGATCATTGGGAATTTTATCGCACTTTCAGGATGTATTTCAATCTCTTGTAAGGCATCATATCAAATGGCTCCTTAGTCACAAGATGTTGGTATATCTATGAAATTCACAGAAGCATTCCCCATGGCAGATTAACACTCAAATATGCAAATAGTATAATTCAATTCCCAACGGCTGGTGGGGTTTGAATTGGCTGGAAGTGATGTGAATGATCCCATGACAGAGATGTCTGGAGGGAGATGTTATTGTGCAGAAACTCTTAACAGTGGACATAGTTCATATAATATTGAATAAAATGCAATCTTAGCAAGACTTCGATTCAAACATCACTCTTAAACCAATGGGCTGAGGAGTGGCACATGGCATTTAATTTAGATAATTGTGAGGTACTGTATTTTGGAAAGGCAAACAGGGCAGGACTTATACACTTAATGGTAAGGTCCTGGGGAGTGTTGCTGAACAAAGAGACCTTGGAGTGCAGGTTCATAGCTCCTTGATGGTGGAGTCACATGTAGATGGGATAGTGAAGAAGGTGTTTGCCTTTATTGGTCAGTGCATTGAGTAGGGGAGATGGGAGGTCATGTTGCAGCTGTGCAGGACATTGGTTAGGCCACTTTTGGAATATTGTGTTCAATTCTAGTTTCCCTGCTATAGGAAGGATGTTGTTAATTTTGAAAGGGTGCAGAAAAGATTTACAAGGATATTGCTGGTGTTGGAATGTTTGAGCTCGAAGTGTCGGAGGCTAAGGGGTGACCCTATAGAGGTTTACAAAATCATGAGGGGGCAAGGATAGGCTGAATAGCCAAGGTCTTTTTCCTGGGGTAGGGGAGTCATGGCTTTGAGCTGAGAGGGGAAAGATTTAAAAGGGATCTCAGGGGCAACTTTTTAACATAGAGCATGGTGCGCGTATGGACTGAGCTGCCAGAGGTGGAGGCTGGTACAATTACAACATTTAAAAGGCATCTTAAAAGGTTGGGAACATGAATAGGAAGGATTTGGAGGGATATGGGCCAAGTGCTGGCAAATGGGACTAGATAAATTTAAGACATCAGATCGGCATGGACAAGTTAGACTGAAGGGTCTGTTTCTGTGCTGTACATCTCTACAACTCTATGACTTATCAAGCATCCCGATCTCTTTTGAGAGCTCCTGTCATAATATTGGAATTCTCATCACTCTTGATATAAAGAGGCTTCTCTGGAGCTCCCTGTTGTCTTGACTGATGGCTGCCTTACGTTAATGGTCCCAATTTTCATTGGGAAGCATTCCTTCACATAAAGGATTTAAAGCTCAAATCTCCATTGCCCAAATCCACCACTTCTCCCTCCAACGTGCAGTTGTTACTGGGCAAAGGAAGTTTGCAAAGCTGAGATCAATTGAGTTAGAAATCACACAACACCAGGTTAGAGTCCAACAAGTTTAATTGGAAGCACTAGCTTTCGGAGCGCCGCTCCTTCATCAGGTGGTCATCAACTACCTGATGAAGGAGCGGTGCTCTGAAAGCCCTGTTGGGACTATAACTTGCTGTTGTGTGATTTTTAATTTTGTACACCCCAGTCCAACACCGGCATCTCCAAATCATGACTGACATCAATAAAGTTTTCTAACTGAGACAGATGGAACAGAAATGGATCAATGGAGTTAGTTATAGACCAGCAATGATCCAATTGAATAGTGGCATGGGTCTAGAAGGGCCAAATAGCCTATTCGCACTCAAACATATGTAAACCACCCTCTACATTGCCAATCATGAGATAAAGAAAGATGATCCATCTCCTTATCATTGATTCACAAGCCTTCTCTGGAGAGAAACCCACCTCCTTATCACTGCCATTCACAGGCCATTGTAGTGGACCATCCTACTCCTTAGTTCCAGCTTATACGGTCGTGGTGCCATTATGATTTTGAACGAGCCTTTGAGGTCTGGAGGTGAGGTTTTGTCAGGCCAACGAAACTCAAAGTTCTGAAGCATAGCGGTGAAGAAAAGGAAGAGCTCCATTTTGGCTAGTTTCTCCCCAAGGCACGCTCGCAAACCTGTCAGGTGAATCAGGAAAGGGGAAGGTTTACCGACAGCTAAGACACCTCCCAACATGGGCAGGATACTCAGATACCCCACTGGGAGGGAGGATGGACATTGGCAGGTGCTGCGATTTGTGTCTACGTGGCCATTTCCCAGCATGACACCCCTCCCCCCAGGCCTCCTGGAGGTAGTCAGCAAGCTCACCTGTCTGCAAGAGCTGGGCAGTCACCTGACCTGACCAACTTGAATCGTTCGGCCCTCTCAGTCCCCAATGGGCCAGGCCCTGGTAAACCTCCTGGTAGTAGGCTGAGGATGCCAGCACCTCGAAGCAGGCCTTGAGGCCCACCCCAACTGCCCAGTTTCAATCACAACTGAGAGTGGGAGGATCACCTTCCAAGGATGCTGACTGAATCATCGAATCCCCACAGTGTGGAGGCAGGCCATTTGTCCCATTGAGTCCACACCGACCTTCCAAAGAGCATCCCACCCAGATCCACTTCATCCCTGGGACCTTGCGTTTTCCATGGCTAATCCGACCCTCTGAAGGGTAACCCACTCTGACCCATTCCTCTACCCTCATACTCTACATTACCCCCTGACTAATGCACCTAACCTACACACCCCTGAACACTATGGAGCAATTTCCCATGACTAATTCACCTAATCTACACATCTTTGGACGGTGGGAGGAAATCGGAGCACCCGGAGGAAACCCACACAGACACGGGGAGAATGTACAAACTCCACACTGACAGTTGCCTGAGGGTGGAATTGAACAACCCGGGTCCCTGGCGCTGTGAGGCAGCTGTGCTAAACACTGAGCCATCAGGCAATGGTTATTCTTTGTTTTTTGCGTGACCAAGTTCAAGAACTTGTGGAGTTTCTGCCTCCATCTTGAGGCATCGCTTTCTCACTCTCTCTCTCTTTCTATCTCCTTCTCTCTCTTTCTCTCTCTTTCGCTCTCTCTCTCACTCTCTCTCTCTTGCTCTCTCTCTCACTCTCTCTCTCTTGCTCTCTCTCTCACTCTCTCTCTCTTGCTCTCTCTCTCTTTCTCTCACTCTCACCCAAGTGTGGCTACTCCTTCAAGCCAGACTGCCCAGCTTTGAGAGACTGCTTGCTGCCCTTAATTGTACAGTGAGCTCCTCCCTCCGGCTGTTAATTAATCAAATTGGAGGAAATCGCTGTTTTGGGCACCACGGTCAGCACTGCTGCCTCGCAGCCATAGGGTCCTGGGTTTGATTCCAGCCTCATGTGACTGTCTGCGTGGAGTTTGCACATTCTCCCCGTGTTTGCGTGGGTTTGCTCTGCGTGCTCCGGGTTCCTCCCACAGTCCAAAGATGTGCAGGTTAGGTGAACTAGTCATGGGAAATTGCTCCATAGTGTTCAGGGGTGTGTAGGTTAGGTGCATTAGTCAGGGGGTAATGTAGAGTAATAAGGAATGGGTTTGGTTTGGTTACTTTTCAGAGGGTCAGTGTGGATTTGTTGGGCTGAAGGGCCTGTTTCCACATTGTAGGGATTGTATGATCTTCTATGATCCCTCCAAGGTCCTAGATTCATGGAATCATGGAGATGTAAAGCAGATGGAAACAGACCCTTCGGTCCAACTCGCCCATGCCAACCAGATATCCCAACCCAATCTAGTCCTACTTGTCAGCACCTGGCCTGCAATTGTACCAGCCTCCACCACTTCCTCTGGCAGCTCATTCCATACACGCACTACCCTCTGTGTGTAACAGTTGCCCCTTAGGTCGCTTTTATATCTTTCCCCTCTCACCCTAAACCTATACCCTCTAGTTCTGGACTCTCCAACCCCAGGGAAAAGACTTTGTCTATTTACCCTATCCATGCCCCTCATGATTTTATAAATATCTATAAGGTCACCCCTCAGCCTCTGACACTCCAGAGAAAACAGCCCCAGCCTATTTAGCTTCTCCCATTAGCTCAAATCCTCCAATCCTGGCAACATCCTTGTAAATGTTTTCTGAAACATTTACAAGTTTTGCAACATCTTTCCGATAGGAAGGAGACCAGAATTGCATGTAATATTCCAAAAGTGGCTTAACCAATGTCCTGTACAGCCACAACATGACCTCCCAACTCCTGTACTCTATACACTGACCAATAAAGGAAAGCATACCAAATACCTTCTTCACTATCCTATCTACCTGCGACTCCACTTTCAAGGAGCTATGAACCTGCACTCCAAGGTCCGTTTGTTCAGCAACACTCCCTAGGACCTTTCCATTAAGTGTATAAGTCCTGCTAAGATTTGCCATCCCAAAACGCAATTATCTAAATTAAACTCCATCTGCCACTTCTCAGCCCATTGGCCCATCTAGTCAAGATCCCGCTGTAATCCGAGGTAACCTTCTTCACTGTCCACTACACCTCCTGACCACACTGGGCTCTGATGTTAGGGTCGGATGTTAGGGGGCGCCTCTGACCTCATTTGCCAAATCCTCTCAATGGCAGCTCATAACCCAACTGCCACAGCCCACACTCCGAGAAAGGTCAGCAAAACAATGTAAGAATGGAAGTCCATAATTACAAATACCGTCATCGTCCCAACCTCACAACAGCACAGCCCATTCATTCGGAGCTCCCATGGGGGGGTAAGGTGAAAATCCCCATGCGTCTGAAATCCAAAACGTTTAACCGGTGACGGTTCACTTACTCACCCATCGAGAATGGAATGAAGGCATCTGGTTTGAAGAACTCTCCATTTTCATTCAGAAAGTTTTCGGGGTTGAACTGGTTTGGATGCTTCCATTGGCCCTCCTCAAGCAAGACTGATGACAGGTTTATTAAAACAACAGTGCCCTGGAGTAACAACGCAAAACAGTGCCGAAGCACATGGTTACACAGACATATTGAACTCATTTCACGCACATGCTATTAACTTCATAGCCTGGGTTTTTCAATCAGGCATATAATGAAAAGAACTAAACACATTCCCCCTCATATACCATCGACTGGAAAACACTGTCGACATCTCTGCCTATAATCTAAGGATATTTACACACAAGAGGAAAAAGATAGGTTTCTAAACAGAATCTGATATTTTCTTACTCTGAAGTCCAGTTTGAAACCTTATCCCAGTCTCTTCCTTCATGTGGGTGGCTCGGTGGTTAGCACTGCTGCCTCACAGTGTCATAGACCTGGGTTCGATTCCTGCCTCAGGCAACTGCCTGTGTGGAGTTTGCACGTTCTCCCCGGGTCTGTGTGGGTTTCCTCCGGGTGCTCTGGCTCCAGTTTCCTCCCACAGTCCAAAAAATGTGCAGGTTAGGTGAATTGGCCAGGTTAAATTGCCCATAGCGTTAGGTGAAGGGGTAAATGTAGGGTCTGGGTTGGTGTGGACTTGTCTGTTCCCACACTGTAAGTCATCTAATTACCTGGTTTTCAACTTGATCACCCAGACTTCATTGACATGAATGACTTTACACTGTTACCCTCTCCATAGATGTGGTGACTCAGTGGTTAGAACGGCAGCAGGGGCCCAGGCTGGGTTCCAACCTCAGGCGCAATGTTGCTTTCACATGAACTGAGCTCCTCCATTGAGGATGTTTCTTTCAGTTCCCTTTACAGTCTACGACATTTTCAGCAGACGTACGGCAATGCAAGTTGAAGTCCTCAGCCGCTCTCAAATCCCCTTTCAAAAATCATTCCATGCATCCGGAACACTCCAGCACTGAGTCTCACCAGGTCGGGCCCACCTCCTTTTTCCTTCAATCTGCTAGAGTCCAGTCAATCCTGTCCCCTCGCTGCAGTTATACAGGAGACCACAGTAGCAATGCTGTGTGCAGCTTTGGATGCGAGTATAAGAGGTACAGTTAGTAAGTTTGCAGATGACACCAAAATTGGAGGTGTAGTGGACAGCGAAGAAGGTTACCTCAGATTACAACAGAATCTGGACCAGATGGGCCAATGGGCTGAGAAGTGGCAGATGCAGTTTAATTCAGATAAATGCGAGGTGCTGCATTTTGGGAAAGCAAATCTTAGCAGGACTTATACACTTAATGGTAAGGTCCTAGG
>NC_057748.1:13555338-13579264 GCF_004010195.1 Chiloscyllium plagiosum | reverse complement strand
GTGGTACGTGTATGGAATGAGCTGCCAGAGGAAGTGGTGGAGGCTGGTACAATTGCAACATTTAAGAGGCATTTGGATGGGTGTATGAATAGGAAAGGTTTGGAGGGATATGGGTCAGGTGCTGGCAGGTGGGATTATATTGGGTTGGAATATCTCGTCGGCATGGACGGGTTGGACTGAAGGGTCTGTTTCCATGCTGTACATCTCTATGACTCTATGACTCTATGACTTTGCTCTCCTTGTCTGAGGGAGAATGTTCTTGCTATTGGGGGAGTGCAGTGAAGGCTCACCAAGCTGATTCCTGGGTGGGCAGGACTGGGTTTTAAGGAGACGTTGTGGGATAAGCTGGGACGTCTTTCTCCTTGAGGGTAGGGGTGACCCTTTCAGAGGTCTATAAAATCATGAGAGGCATAGAGAAGGGAGATAGCTTACAGCTTTCCCCCATGGTAGGGCAGTCTAAAACTAGAGGGCATAGGTTGAAGGTGAGAGGGGAGAGATACAACAGGATCTAGAGGGGTAATCTTTCCACATAGAGGATGGAGAGTGTTTGGAACAGGCTGCCAGTGGTGGAGGCGAGTACAATTACATCATTCAAGAGACATTTGGACAGATACCTGAATGGGATAGGTATGCAGGGATATGCACCAAATGCAGGCAAGTAGGACTAGATTACTTGTGAAAACTGGGCGGCATGGGCCAGTTGGGCCGTAGGGCCTGTTTCCCTGCTGTAGACCTCTATGACTCTGTGGAGAAAGTGAGGACTTCATCAAATCTTGTGGTGCTGGAAAAGCACAGCCAGTCAGGCAGCATCCGAGGAGCAGGAGAGTTGATGATTTGAGCATAAGCTCTTCATCTAAGACTCTCTGACTGACTATGAGGAGAGATTAAGTGGGTTAGGATATTCACTGCAATTTCGAAGAATGAAGGGGGATCTCACAGAAACCTATAAAATTCTAACAGGATTAGTTAGATTAGATGCCGAAACTATGTTCCTAATGATGAGGAAAGTCCTGAACCAGGGGGTCAGAGTTTAAGGATAGTGTTTTTGGACTGAGATGAGGAGAAATGTCTTCACCCAGAGAGGGGTGAGCCTGTGGAATTCCCTACCACAGAAAGTGGTTGAGGCCAAAGTGTCGAAATGTTTTCAAGAAGGAAGTAGACATAGTTCTTGTGGCTAAAGGGATGAAGGGATATGGGGGGGAGGGGTCTGGATTAAGGCATTGAGCTTGATTGTCAGCCACAATCATATAGATTGGAGGGAGCAGGCCCCAGGGGTTAGAATATAGAACATTACAGCGCAGTACAGGCCCTTCGGCCCTCGATGTTGTGCCAACCTGTGGAACCAACCTGAAGCCTATCTAACCTACACTATTCCATTATCATCCATATAGAACATAGAACATAGAACATAGAACAGTACTGCTCAGAACAGGCCCTTCAGCCCACGATGTTGTGCCGACCATTGATCCTCATGTATGCACCCTCAAATTTCTGTGACCATATGCATGTCCAGCAGTCTCTTAAATGTCCCCAATGACCTTGCTTCCACAACTGCTGCTGGCAACGCATTCCATGCTCTCACAACTCTCTGTGTAAAGAACCCGTCTCTGACATCCCCTCTATACTTGGAAAAGTAGACTCCAAGGCAAGAGTGTAAAGTGGCTTGGAAAAGTAGACTCCAAGGCAAGAGTGTAAATGATCTGTGGAGCTTGTTCAAGGAACAACTATTGAGTGCCCTTGATAATTATGTACCTGTCAGGCAGGGAGGAAAGGGTCGTGCGAGGGAGCCGTGGTTTAATAAGGAATTGGAATCCCTTGTTAAATGGAAGAGGGCGGCCTACGTAAAGATGAGACGTGAAGGTTCAATTGGGGCGATTGAGAGTTATAGGGTACCATTGTCACCCCAAGCCTGGACGTGGCCCGGATCGTGTTGCGTTCGGGCCACGGAACGTTCCGGTCCCATGAGGCAGCGGCGAATGGGGCTGGACGCCGCCCGGCCCTGTCGATGGAGGGAAGGGAGATGGTGAAGAGGGTTAGGGGAGCTGGGACACTTCCCCCCCCCCCAGCCCAGCCCCGAGGAACTCCCTGGAGACCCCCTGGAGCTGGGGAACCCCGGAGTTCCAGCACAGCCACCTTTCCCAGTGTGCGGGGTACGACTCCTGAGTTGGGGAGCTGGGGGGGGGGGTGACGGGGATGGTGAGGGATCAGGAGTTATTGTATCCATGATTAACGGGGCGCCCCGTCGGTATTGGGACACTGACGCGGTACTCCCCTCTTTCAGAATTGGAAGGATCACTATCTGCGCTGGAATGTGTCCAAATATCCCGGGGTCACGACCGTCCGTTTCCGTACTGACCCGATCTGGATCCCCGACATTCTCCTGTACAACAGGTCAGCGTCGTCCAATCACAGAGCTCCCTCATGTAGAGGGAGCTTTACTCTGTATCTAACCCCCGTGCTGTCCCTGTCCCTGGGATGGGGGACAGTGTAGAGGGAGTTTTACTCTGTATCTAACCCCCGTGCTGTCCCTGTCCCTGGGATGGGGGGACAGTGTAGAGGGAGCTTTACTCTGTATCTAACCCCGTGCTGTCCCTGTCCCTGGGATCAGGGGGGACAGTGTAGAGGGAGCTTTACTCTGTATCTAACCCCGTGCTGTCCCAGTCCCTGGGATGGGGGGGACAGTGTAGAGGGAGCTTTACTCTGTATCTAACCCCGTGCTGTCCCTGTCCCTGGGATGGGGGGAACAATGTAGAGAGAGGGCTACCACAACATTGCGGGCCGAAGGGCCGGCACCGTTCAACGTTCTATCACCCTGGCCTTCCGTTTCCCATTTGCAGCGCCAGCGACGGGTTCGACTCTGCCTTCAAGACCAACGTCCTGGTGAATTCGAGCGGACACTGCACCTACATCTCTCCAGGTAGGAGTTGGCGTTGGCGTTGGCGTTGGCGTTGGCGCCCCAACATGGCCGCCCATGCCCACCCTGTCTCTGAGGTTGGGGGGGGAGGGGGGGCACATTTTCGAGATCGCCCCAACCCCCCTGCTTCGGGTGGACTGTGCTCTCCATCGACCTGCTCTGAGGTCCAACCCCCACTGAGCCTACCGACGCACAGCAGGATCCCACAAATACCCAGTGGGACCCTCCAAAGTCGGCGGTGGGGGGGGGGCGGGTTGAGTCTTTGGGTTGTACCAATTGCAGCGTGAGGGGTCTTTGGTTGTACCATTTCTGGAGAAAGGGGTCCTTGGATTGTACCACTTCCAGAGTAAGGGGTCTTTGGGTTCTACCAAATCCAGAGTAAGGGGTTACCTGGACAGTACCACCTCCAAGTACAGGGTCCTTTGTCTGTACCAACTCCAGGGTGAGTGGTATTTGGACTTTCCCAAATTCAGAGTAAGGGGTCTTGGGTTGTACCAACTCCTGAATAGGGATCTTTGCCTCACTCTCACTCGGTAAATGGTAGGACCAATGAGTAGGTGTGGGTGTGGGCTCTGCCAACTCCAGGATAAAGGGGTCTTACGTTGCAACCAGGTCCAGGGTATTTGGTTCTACCATCACCTGAGGAGAGGGGTGTGTGGGTTCTACCATCACCTGAGGAGAGGGGTGTGAGGGTTCTACCATCACCTGAGGAGAGGGGTGTGTGGGTTCTACCATCACCTGAGGAGAGGGGTGTGTGGGTTCTACCATCACCTGAGGAGAGGGGTGTGAGGGTTCTACCATCACCTGAGGAGAGGGGTGTGTGGGTTCTACCATCACCTGAGGAGGGGGGTGTGTGGGTTCTACCATCACCTGAGGAGAGGGGTGTGTGGGTTCTACCATCACCTGAGGAGAGGGGTGTGTGGGTTCTACCATCACCTGAGGAGAGGGGTGTGAGGGTTCTACCATCACCTGAGGAGAGGGGTGTGTGGGTTCTACCATCACCTGAGGAGAGGGGTGTGTGGGTTCTACCATCACCTGAGGAGAGGGGTGTGTGGGTTCTACCATCACCTGAGGAGAGGGGTGTGTGGGTTCTACCATCACCTGAGGAGAGGGGTGTGTGGGTTCTACCATCACCTGAGGAGAGGGGTGTGTGGGTTCTACCATCACCTGAGGAGAGGGGTGTGTGGGTTCTACCATCACCTGAGGAGAGGGGTGTGTGGGTTCTACCATCACCTGAGGAGAGGGGTGTGTGGGTTCTACCATCACCTGAGGAGAGGGGTGTGTGGGTTCTACCCACCACAAGATCTGATACCTGCCCCAGCTCATTTCCGAGCACCAAGTCGAGAATGGCCTCTCCCCTCGTCGGCCTGTCAATGTACTGAGTTAGGAAATCCTCCTGAACACACCTTACAAAAACAGCTCCATTCAAATCTTCTGCTCGAAGGAGGTTCCAATCAATATTGGGAAAGTTAAAGTGTCACCCATTACAACAACCATATTACGTCCACACTTTTCCAAAATCTGCCGACCTATGCTTTCTTCAATCCCCCTGCGGCTATTGGGGGGCCTGTAGTAAACCCCTAATGAGGTGACTGCTTCCTTGCTGTTCCTAATTTCCACCCATACTGACTCGGTAGGCAGATCTTCCTCGACAATGAAAGCTTCTATAGCTGTGATACCCTCTCTGATTAGTAGTGCTACACCCCCTCCTGTTTACCTACTCCAATGGTTATGTTATTCAGGGATAAGGACAGACCTAGGAAAGAGTAAATCACCTTTTTCAATGTGTATCCCATAAATTCAGTGTCTTGTGTTGTAGCATGACTGACTGAAAACGGAATAATGTTGCCAAATCTTTGAATCTCATGAATGACAGCGTTAACATATGGCATTTTGGGCCTATCGTCCAATGATGGGTCGCGGGAGCTGCCAATCACCTCGTCAATCTCCTTCTGGCAATTCTCTGTAAAGCAAAAGAGGAAAGTCAAAATAAACAACAAAAGCAGCAGTTGCTGGAGAAACTCAGCAGGTCTGACAGCAATTGATAGAAGACATTCATAGAATCCCTGCAGTGTTGAAACAGGCCATTTGCCCCATCAAGCCCACACTGACCCTCTGAAGAATAACCCACCCAGACCCATTCCCCTATCCTATTACTCTACCTTTTCCCCAGGCTAATGCACCTAACCTACACATCCCTGGACACTGTGGGCAATTTAGCATGGCCAATCCACCAAACCTGCACTTCTTTGGATTGTGGGAGGAAACTGGAGCACCCAAAGGAAACCCATACAGACACAGGGAGAATGTGCAAACATCAATGGGCAGCACGGTGGCACAGTGGTTAGCACTGCTGCCTGACAGCGCCAGAGACCCGGGTTCAATTCCCGCCTCAGGCGACTGACTGTGCAGAGTTTGCACGTTCTCCCATGTTTTAAAAAAAAATTCTCAAGGTCAAGGACCAGGCTCGCAGGAAAGTAGTCTGACACAGAACAAACAGCCAAGAGGCGAGTCTGCTAGAATATAAGTGTTTTATTCCCCGCAGGTAAATAATCTAAGTCACACAGACAGTCACCCGAGGCTGGAATAGAACCTGGCATCTGTGGAGAGAAAACAGAGTTAACGTTTCAAGTGCTGCCGACTTCATCAGAGCCTTTAGCAGCTGGGGTAAAGTGGCATTTACGTTGAAGGTATGGTTGGGTAAGGGTGGGTGGCACAAGAGGTGAGTGGAGCCCAGAGACACAGAAAGAAAATAAGAAAGAGTGAGGTAAACAAGGAGATAATGGATAGCAGACCAATGCCAGAAGAGAAGCTGAATGAGTGATAACAAGTGCTAAGAGTGGGAGGGAATGGGATCAACTATACTGAAAGCAACCCAAAACAGAAATTGCTGGAAAATCTCAGCAGGTCTGGCAGTATCTGTGGCCAATTCACCTAACCTGCACATTTTTGGACTGTGGGAGGAAACCAGAGCACCCGGAGGAAACCCACACAGACACTGGGAGAACGTGCAAACTCTACACAGTCAGTCGCCTGAGGCGGGAATTGAACCCGGGTCTCTGGCGCTGTCAGGGAGCAGTGCTAACCACTGTGCCACCATGCTGCCCATTGATGTTTGCACATTCTCCCTGTGTCTGTATGGGTTTCCTTTGGGTGCTCCAGTTTCCTCCCACAATCCAAAGAAGTGCAGGTTTGGTGGATTGGCCATGCTAAATTGCCCACAGTGTCCAGGGATGTGTAGGTTAGGTGCATTAGCCTGGGGAAAAGGTAGAGTAATAGGATAGGGGAATGGGTCTGGGTGGGTTATTCTTCAGAGGGTCAGTGTGGGCTTGATGGGGCAAATGGCCTGTTTCAACACTGCAGGGATTCTATGAATGTCTTCTATCAATTACTGTCAGACCTGAGGAAGGGTCACTGGACCTGAAACGTCAGCTCTGACTTTACAGATTCTGCCAACTTTTCCAGTAATTTCTGTTTTTGCTTCTGATTTACAGCATCCATAGTTCTTTCAGTTTTTTGTTTACATTTAATGTGAGAATGGGCCAAGGAGTAGATTTAGACTTCGGTTTTACTGTCACGTGTACTGAGGTGACAAAAGCACAGGAGGACAGTGAAAAGTGCACAATGTCGCCCACACATGACACCACCTTAGGTACAAAAACGTAAAGGGCAAGGTAGAAAGATTGAAGGAACAAAGTGAGGCCGGTGACTGTGCTAAAAGCAACCCATGTCACAACAGGGCGGGGTGTGGGGGTGGGAAAAAAAAAAATGGAAGGATGGAATTAGGCTGCAAAGTTATTAAACTAGAGACTGCAGGGTCCCCAAGTGGAAAATGAGATGTTGTTCTTCCAGCTTGCGCTGAGACTCGCTTGAACACTGTGACAGAAATGTTGACGTTGGAACGTGGTGATGCATTGAAGTGGCTGGCCACCAGAAGTTGAAGGTTATCTTTACAGACAGAACGCAGGTGTTCCGCAGAGCGGTCAGTCAGTCTGTGTTTTGACTCCCTGGTGCAGAGGAAATGACATTGTGAGCAGTGAATGCTGTAGCTCAGATTGAGTGAAGTGCAGATAAATCAGTGGAAGGTGTGTCTGGGGCCTTGGATGGTGAGTAGGAAGGAGGTAAATGGGCAGGAGTTACACTTCTGCAACTTCATGGGGAGGTGCCGTGGTTGGATGAGGATTTGTTGGGAATGGAGGAGGTGTGGACCTTAGTTATTCTGGACAGCATGTTCCCTGTGTAATACAGACAACGGAGGGGGAAGGGAATATGTGTCCGGTAGTGGCATCCCACTAGAAGAGGCAGAAATGGAAGTTTACAATCCTTTGGATGAGGAGGCTGGTGGGTGATAAATAGGGACTGGGGGACCTTGTCATTGTTGTGTTGAGTTCCTCCAGCAATTTCTGTTTTGATTTCAGATCTCCAGTGTCCACAGTTCTTCATTTTATCAAAATAAATAATTCAGGTTGCCAATTTTCCACGGCGTTCATTTGATTTTGGGGCAGATACAAACGAACGTGTATGCAATAAGAGCAGAGTAGATCTCCCCTGCTATTCAATGGGATGGGAGACCTTGTCTGTTCACAACTGGTGTGGCATGGTGGCTCAGTGATCAGCACTACTGCCCCACAGCGTCAGGGATCTGGGTTCAATTCCAGCCTCGGGCGACTGTCTGTGTGGAGTCTGCACATTCTCCTCATGTCTGTGTAGGTTTCTTCTCACAGTCTACAGATGTGCAGATTAGGGTGAATTGGCTGTGCTAAATTGCTCATAGAGTTCAGGGATGTGTCGGTTAGGTGCATTAGTCAGGGGTAAATATAGGGGAATGGATCTGAGTGGGTTACTCCTCAGAGGGTCAGTGTGGACTTGTTGGGGCGAAATGGCCTGTTTCCACACTGCAGTTATAATCGTTGATTCCCAACAATGATCTGTCCACTTCTCCCTTTGTCTCAAATATTTACATCCTGCCTTCTGAGATCGACAGCTCCAGAGTCACACAACCCCCTGAAAGGAAAGGAAAATTCTCCTTGTCTCATCACTGACTGTGAGACACTTTGGGGAGCGATCCTTGGTGTTCATGTGATGAACGCTATATACAGAGGAACCTCGATTATCATGGGCGGGTAGTATTTCATTCGGTTAATTGAATGCCGGATAACGTAGTTTAGCCAAGCATCGGGATCTTGTTGGATAATCAAGTTTGCTCCGTAAATGCAAGCCTTATTGTCAGAAAACCCGAATATCTTCAATTTATCATGTTTTGACAATCTTCGTTGGAACTCTCCTTACTTGGTGTCGGAGGCGTGTTCTTACCTTGTACATCCGGATAAGCCATCATATACAGAAGAGCCCAGCGGAGTGTGGTCATGGTGGATTCAGTGCCAGCCAGGAAGAGGTCGTAAATATTATACAGCAGGTTTCCATCCGTTAAACAAGAACCAGGGAAGTTACGCTCCTGAGGAAAGAAATGCTCTTTCTGTTCATGGCTGAGTTGGTCATTCTCATACATCAAGATTCGGAGATGCCGGTGTTGGACTGGGGTGTACAAAACCAAAAAAATCACACAACACCAGGTTATAGTCCAACAGGTTTATTTGGAAGCACTAGCTTTCGGAGCGTCGCTCCATCAGGTGGTGAAGGAGCAGCGCTCCGAAAGCTAGTGCTTCCAAGTAAACCTGTTGGACTATAACCTGGTGTTGTGTGATTCTTGGCCTCATACTTCAAGATCACAAGGTCGAATCTCACTCCAGGACTTGACCGCAAAACCTTTGCCATTAGGCAAATGCCAAATGATTAACAATAAGGAGAAGATGTTTGCTGACTGATTGTCAAGTCAACTTGCCATGGAGATAGAAATGGAGACCTGTTGGACGCACCCCCACCCTCCCCCCACCCTCCCCACCCTCCCCCAGTCTCCCAGGTAATTTTTTAAAATGTGCAAGACTTCAAAAGGAGAGGCACCAGAATAAGGTGATTGCACGCATTGGTGCCATAGGTAGAGAAAGTGATAAGGTTCCCAAGAAAGAATATAGGAAATTAGGCAGGAGGTTAAAAAGTCGATCCTCAAGGGTAATAGTCTGTGGATTACTCCCAGTGTCACATGCTGATGACAGTAGGAATAGAAGGATAGGGGAGATGAATGTGTGACTGAAGAGTTGTGCAGGAGTCAGGGATTCACATTTTTGGATCATTGGAATGTCCTCTGGGGTAGATGTGATTTGTAAAAGGTTGCACCTGAATATGAAGGGGCCTAATATACAGGCAGGGAGATTTGCTGGTGTTACTCTGGAGGCTTTAAACTAGTAAGGGGCAGGGAGTGTGGGGCACAAACAGATAGTGGGCAAACAGTTAAGTCTGAGGCTGGGGCAGATGTGAAGAGGAGCAAGTCAATTAGTGAAGACAGGCAGAGAACGAGGTAAATTAAACTGCATTTATTTCAATGCAAGAGGTCTGACAGGTAAGGCAAATGAACTCAGGGCATGGTTGGGAACATGAGACTGGGGTATTGTAACGATTATTGAAACATGGCCCAGGGATGGGCACTAGTGGCATCCTAATTTTCCAGATAGGCCCAGGAAGGATAAAAAGGGGGCAAGAAAGGAGGGGGAGTGGCATTTTTGATTAAGGATAACATCACGGCTGTACTTAGGGAGGATATTCCGGGGAGTACATCCAGGGAACTAGGACCACCATACTAGGATTGCACAATAGACTGGAGGAGAAGGTGAGGTCTGCAGATGCTGGAGATCAAAGTTGAAACTTTATTGCTGGAACAGCACAGCAGGTCAGGCAGCATCCAGGGAAGTCAATTAGTGAAGACAGGCAGAGAACGAGGTAAATTAAACCGCATTTATTTCAATGCAAGAGGTCATTGAAGGCAAATGAACTCAGGGCATGGTTGGGAACATGAGACTGGGGTATTGTAACGATTATAGAAACATGGCCCAGGGATGGGCGCTAGTGGCATCCTAATTTTCCAGATATTGATGCTATAGGAAGGATAAAAAGGGGGGGGCAAGAAAGGAGGAGGAGTGGCATTTTTGATTAAGGATAACATCACGGCTGTACTTAGGGAGGATATTCCGGGGAGTACGTCCAGGGAACTAGGACCACCATACTAGGATTGCACAATAGACTCCCTAATAGTCAGCGGGAAATTGAGAAGCAAAGTTTGTCAAGAGATTTTAGTTATCTGTAAGAATAATAGGGTTGTAGTGGTAGGGGATTTTAACTCTCCAAACATGGACTTGGACTGCTATTGTGTTATGGTCTTGGATGTGGAGGAATTTGTTAAATGTGTACAAGAAAACTTTCTGACTCAGTATATGGATGTAACTACCAGAGAAGGTCCAAAACCTGATCTCCTCTTGGAACATAAGGCAGGGCGGGTCACTGAGGTGTCAGTGGGGGAGCACTTTGGGGCCAGTGAGCATAATTCTTTTAGTTTTAAAATAGTGCTGGAAAAGGATAGGCCAGATCTAAAAGTTGAAGTTCTAAATTGGAGTAAGGCCAATTTTGTTGGTATTAGGCAAGAACGTTCAAAAGCTGACTGGGAGGGGCTATTCGCAGGTAAAGAGACGGTTGGAAATGAGATAACGAGAGTCCAGAGGCAGTATGTTCCTGTTAGGGTGAAGGGCAAGGTTAGTAGGTGTAGGGAATGCTGGAATACTATAGAAATTAAGGTTCTGGCCAAGAAAAAGGAGGAATTTTTCGGCAAGCATAGACAGCTGGGATTGAGTGAATCCTTGAGGACTATAAGTAGTAGTATACTTAAGAGGGAAATCAGGAGGGCAAAAAGTTGTCATGAGATAGCTTTGGCAAATAGGGTTAAGGCGAATCCAAAGAAATTCGACAAATACATTAAGGACAAAAGAGTAACCAGGGAGGGTCTAGGGTCCCTTAAAAATCAACGAGGGTCATCTATGTGTGGAACCGCTGGAGATGGGTGAGGTACTAACTGAGTATTTTTTGTCAGTATCTACTGTGGAGAAGATGGGTACAGGGTCTGGGCAAACTCACACTGTGTGAGAGACCCCCCTCCTCCCTGTCCCCTCAGCTCTCCAGCTTTTCCCTCCATTCTCTGAGCCTGCAGGATCAACCTCTGATCACCATGAAGCAAAAAGGATTCTTGGGATGGCGGTGGCAGTGTCCCTGCCTCTGAGCTTGGAGTCTCAAGCTTAAGTCCCACCTTGAAATATTTAGAATTCCATGGAGATCCTTTATGGTAATGACTCTGCCTTCAAACTAAACTGGAAACAAAAAGAAAGGTCACTCAGTGCCTTTCCCAAAGATCATTCTTTGTTCCCCCACTTTGGTTCCCAGTTCCTGACTGGAGGCCATTCTTCCAGCACCCCCCCCCCTCTGACTTTCCCCCCCGATCTGGAGGCCTGGGCAGTCACACAGACTTCCCCTCCCTCCACCCTAGGGATGATTCTGCACGATCCAAATCTCAAAGCATACTATTCTAATGGACAGCAAGATTGCTTTTGGGACTGTGCTCACCTTCTCCATTTCCAGCAGGTAGGCATCAATGAAATCACGGATCCTTTCAGCATCCAGTGAGACTTTGTGCTGCTGAATGAAATCCTGGAGAATAGCTTCAATTTGAACCTTGTTTTCAAAGATCCTCTGATGAGGCCCTGGGAAACGATGGAAGTTGGGAACTGCAGCACATACCTAAGCAGGAAACACAGGATCAGTTTCTCTTCAATTGCAAAGATGACGTCTGAGGTTTTAATACCCAGCAATGCAGTTTCAAGAGGTTGATGCGCCCCTGAGGTAAGACTGGGTTTTATTGGCGATGTGCATGTTAGTGCGTATGGAGAAACTGAGGACTGTAGATGCTGGTGAGCCAGACTCAAGAACGGTGGTGCTGGAAAAGCACAGCCGGTCAGACAGCATCTGAGGAGCAGGAGAGTCGACGTTTTGGGCATAAGTCCTCCAGCTCCCTGGATGCTGCCTGACCTGCTGTGCTTTTCCAGCACCACCCTTATCGACTATGCTTGTGTGTGCAATTGTTTGCATATGTGTGTGTGTGTGTGCATGCACATGTGTATTTGTGTCCATGTGTATGTGTGTGTGCATGTTCGTGTGTGTGTAAACACATGTATATGCATATATGTGTGTGCGCATGTGTGTCATGTGTAAATGTGCACATGTTTACATGTGTGCATGTGTATGTTTGCGTGCATGTACTTGCATGTTCCAGTGTGTGTGCATATTTGTGTGTGTAAACACGTGTATATGCATGTGTTTGTGTATGCATGTGCATGTGCATGTTTGCATGTATGTACTTGCATGTTCCAGTGTGTGCATGTGCATGTTTGTGCAGGCACATGTATCCATGTGCATGTGTATATGTGTTTGTGTAAATGTGTGTGTTTGTATGTTAAACTGTGTGGTTTGAACTGCAATGGAGATAAGGGAGGTGATGGCCTAGTGGTATCATCACTGGACTTGCTACTGCAGGAATCTCACATAATGTTCCTGGGACCCTGCCTCAAATCCTATCACAGCGTTTGTTGTAAAAACCCATCTGGTTCACTAATGTCCTTACCTGGTCTGGTCTACATGTGACTCCAGACCCACAGCAATGTGGTTGACTCTTAATTGCCCTCTGGGTAAATAGGGATGGGCAATAAACACTGGTCTAGCCAGTGACATTCTTATCCCATGAATGAATAAAAAATGTACAAAAGTTTTTCCTCGGGGAGTCCAAAACTAGAGAGCATAGGTTTAAGGTGAGAGGGGAAAGATATAAAAGATTAGATTAGATTAGATTCCCTACAGGGTGGAAACAGGCCCTTCGGCCCAACAGGTCCACACTGACCCTCCGAAGAGTGGGAATTGAACCCAGGTCCCTGGCACTGTGAGGCAGCAGTGCTAACCACTGACTCACTGTGCTGTAAAAGGGAACTAAGAAGTAACTTTTTCATGCAGATGATGTGTGTGTGTGTGCGTGTATGTGTAGAATGAGCTGCCAGAGGAAGTGGTGGAGGCTGGTACAATGACAACATTTAAAAGGCATCTGGATGAGCACATGAATCGGAAGGATTTCGAGGGATATGGGCTGGAAAATGGGGCTAGATTAATTTCGGAATCTGGTTGGCATGGACGAATTGGACTGGAGGGTCTGTTTCTGTGCTTTACAATTCTATGACTCTGCAGTAGTTATGTGATCTCCATCCTACTGCTCACACTCTGTAGACAGACATCTTCAAACTTCACTTCAATAACATCCTGGTAGGGAACACACCACTGTGCCGATCACAGTGGCAAAGTGCCACAATTGTAAGCTATCGCTGCAAAACAAAAGAAAATGAAGATCACGCTGAAAACATTTCTTCAGAGAAAATTGCTGCTGCTTTCCCTCCACCAGCTCCTTTCCAAACGACTAAGGTTAAGAGGCACAACTGGGAAGAAATCTTCCACGCGCAGTGGCAGAAAAATGCAAGAGCTGAAGGTTTGTTCAGCAAAGATAATACAAGTCGTTACATTTTTATCACTGCTAGGAAGGGACTGTTAAATACATAAAAGAAATCTATAAAAGAAATCGAAAAGAAGATTGCGAGAGGTTTTGTTTAGATATCTAAGTGGGAAGAGAGAGATTGGATTTGAGACCGCCGGAAAACAAGGTTGGGGAAGCACGTATTTGAGCTATAAGGAGAGGCTGAACAGGCTGGGGCTGTTTTCCCTGGAGCATCGGAGGCTGAGGGGTGACCTTATAGAGGTTTACAAAATTATGAGAGGCATGGATAGGATAAATAGACAAAGTCTTTTCTCTGGGGTGGGGGAGTTCAGAACTAGAGGGCATAGGTTGAGGGTGAGAGGGGAAAGATATAAAAGAGACCCAAGGGGCAACTTTTTCACGCAGAGGGTGGTACGTGTATGGAATGAGCTGCCAGAGGAAGTGGTGGAGGCTGGTAAAATTACAACATTTAAAAGGCATCTGGATGGGTATATGAATAGGAAGGGTTTGGAGGGATATGGGCCGGGTGCTGGCAGATGGGACTAGATTGGGTTGGGATATCTGGTTGGCATGGACGGGTTGGATCGAAGGGTCTGTTTCTATGCTCTACATGGGGGAGCAAAGACATTGCGGAGGAACTGAAAGGTAGTTTGGTGTCCTCCACCATCTTCATGGTGGAGGACACCATCAGCAGACCAGCACTTCTAGAAAGTAAGTGGGGGGTACAGAGGTGAGTGTAGGGACCATTGTTAAGGAGAAGGTGCTGGGTAAGCTAAAAGGTCTGAAGGTGGATAAATCACCTGGAACAGATGGGCCACTCTCCAGAGTTCTGCAAGACATAGCTGACAAGGTTGTAGGGGCATTGGAGGTGGTCATTCAGGAATCTCTGGAGTCGGTAGCGGGGGTGGGAGGGGCACAGAGGACTAGAAATCCATTACTAAGGATGAAAAGTGTTTGTGATATAAGGATTGGTTGAGGACTCTGAGTCGGGACTCAATGGAGTTGAGAAGGATGAGGGGGTTTCTGTTTGAAAGTTACTGAATGCTGTGGGGCCTGGATAGTGAACAGGGTGGACTTGGGCTGGATGTTTCCATGAGCAGGAGGGATGAGGATCCAAGAGAACAGCCTCCGAGTGGAGGAACGATCCTTTAGAACTGTGGTGAGGAGGAGTTTCTTCAGTCAGAGGGTGGTGAACTTATGTTACTCATTGCCGCAATAACTCAGGCCAAGTCACTGAGTGCATTTAAGGCAGGGATAGTAAGGTTCTTGATGAGTAAAGGGATCAAAGTTCATGGGGAGAAGGCAGGACAATGAGGCTGAGAAACATATCAGCCTTGGTGGGTCAGACCCGATGGGTCAAATGGCCTAATTCTGCTCCTATACCTTATGGTCTCATGGAATGAAGACTGCGTCAAGCCAAGATGAAGGGTCAGAGAGACACTGGTGTTTAGTGCACCTTCAGAGACCCATGTGAAGTGCTTGACACGGGTCAATCCAAAAGTGAAGCCTTTGAAAGCAAGGTTAAGACGACATGATGGCAACTTATCTGAGAGGGCAGGTTACCTTGCAAGTCTATTTTAACAAGACAAATTACGGTCTAGTTATCCAGGTCATGGTAAATTTTCAAGAAAGTGGCACTCATCTCAACCAATCAAAACTTGGACTGTCAACTCTTAACATGCCAAAAGGATTGCAGTACGCTGAACCATTGAGTGTGGAACAGGTTGTGCAGGGGCGGAGTGATATGTTCACCATGGTCTTCCAGGAAAGCATAATCTCAAAGTAAATAAGAACACAAGACCAATTCAGAATCCATTCAGGAAAGTTACAGCCCCAACCTGAACGATAAGATCAAAGAGCCAGAAAAGAGGGAGTCATCAAAATAGAGACAACTCTATTAGTCCTGCATATCTGTGTGACAGAGGCAGAGAAAGAGATCAGGTCAAAGCTTGGCCCCGCCCACAAGGGAGCAGGAAGCTGATCGAAAGCCTTCAGGAAGGGTCAAATCTCCAATCAGGCCCCAGAAGGAGATTAACATGTAACACTGGATTTCCCATCACCAATCCACCTCACCTTCACACCCCTGGACACTATGAGCAATTTCCCATGGCTAATCCACCTAAGCTGCACATCTTGTTGACTGTGGGAGGAAACCCACGCAGACACGGGGAGAATGTGCAAACTCCACACAGACAGTTGCCTGAGGCAGGAATTGAACCCGGGTCTCTGGTGCTGTGCCACCGTGCTGCCCACAAAGGAGAGGATAATTCCTCACGCGAGACAACTAGAATGAGAGGTCATAATATTAGGATAAGGGATAGCAAATTGAAAACAGACATGAGGAGAAAGTACTTCTCTCAACGCGTCCTGAATCTGTGGAATTCACTCCCCCAGTGCGCATTGGATGCTGTGACGCTGAGTAAATTGAAGGAGGAACTAGACAGATTTTTAATGAGTCATTGATTGTAGGGCTATGGGGAGTCGGCAGAAAAGTGGAGTTGAGGGCTAAATGAGACCAGCCATGATTGTATTAAATGGCAATGCACACTCAAGGGGCTGAATGACCTACTCCTGCTCCTAGTTCTCACGTTCGTATTCTTGCTGTGGTTCAATTTGGGTCAGCATCCCAGAACATGCGCATGCCACCAACACTTCTATAAGTAGCACAAGCTACATTAGCCGTGGAGGTGGTGGTCCAGTAATGGGAACTGGAGTGACACTCCAGTCCCAGAATCGCCGAATAAGCCACTTCCTGCATGGACTGACGTAAACAAAGAATAGATTACATTTACCCAATAATTTACAGCCAATGAAAGTAAGTACCTTTGAAGTGTAGTTACTGATCTACTAATTTGCAGACAACAAACTTCCAGAAACTGGCATTGTGATAATGACAAGGTAATCTGTTTTTATGTTGCTTACCGCAGGGTTAATAATGGTCAGAATAACATGAAGGAGTGCTCCTATGATAAGGTGGCAGGTCCCAAATAGCACTCAACATAGCACCAGAGGATCCTACATTCATCTGCTGAACCAGCTTGGGAGGACACAATGTGGAGGTGCCGGTGCTGGACTGGGGTAGACAAAGATGGGGATAGTCTAACACCTGAATGACAGTACCTTTGACAGTGCAGCACACCTTCAGTACTCCCACATGCGCACAGGCTTTTGTACGTCCATCGTGAGGTAGTGTTCTCTCATTCCTGAACATAAAGAGTTGATAAACATTAAGACAGTTACCATTGCCCAGAATCCTCCCTGAAGTTTCAGAGCCTCATCGAACAACGCGACAAGTCTCATGAATTTCCTGTCCTGGTAATGGAAACGCTCGCCGAAGATGACTTTGCAGGTCACATTGGAAACCGCACTGGTGATGATGGCCTGGGGATCAAAGGAAGACCCTACACAAGAACACAGAAGGTTAATCAATGTGATTTAGCCAAGGGTTGCATTTTTATTTTCAGTTCTCCATCCAAACACAGCTGGAGCGTCATCACTAGCATGAGGGTGGCACGGTGGCTCAGTGGTTATCACTGCTGCCTCACAGCGCCAGCGACAGGGATTCGATTCCCACCTCGGGTGATGTCTGTTTGGAGTCTCCACATTCTCCTCGTGTCTGCGTGGGTTTCCCTCCCACTGTCCAAAGGTGTCAGATTAGGAGGATGGGAAATTGCCCCAGAGATGTGCAGGCTAGGTGGGTTAGCAATGAAAAAAACAGGGGTGGGTTTGGGTGGGATGCTCTTTGGAGAGTCAGTGTGGACCTGATGGGCCAAATGACCTTTTTTCACCTTTTAGTGACCCTATGATAAGGAGGCAGGTCCCAAATCCTCTTGAATCCACCACAGCTGGAAGGGGGATCAAACCTCATGCTGTTTCCACCACTCTGATCCAGACTGAGGCAGAATCCATACAGTGTGGAAGGAGGCCCTTCAGCCCAACAAGTCCACAATGACTCTTTGAAGAGTATAACATCCAAACCCATTCCTCTACATTTACCCCTGACTAATGCACCTACCTACACATACCTCAACACCATGGGCAATTGAGCATGGTCAGTTCACCTGACCGGCACATCTTTGGTCTGTGGGTGGAAACCGGAGCACCCGGAGGAAACCCACACAGACACGGTGAGAATGTGCAAACTCCACACAGTCGCCCGAGATGGGAATTGAACCCAGGTCCCTGGGCGCTGTGAGGCAGTCGTGCTGACCACTGAGCCACCGTGCCACCCCAAAGGGTAAGCAGCAACTACGCTACCACCCCCATCGAACACCATCGCCCCCACCAACTCCAAGGAGCTGCTATAGCAGCCTACATGTTTACTTGCATGTTGTGGTGTGTAGTTAAGGATAAGGATGTTATGTCTCCTGGTCATTATGCAGTATACCTTTAAAAGACCCATCTGGGATATAATCTCTGTTAGCAGAGCATGCGGCCTGACAGTATAAAGTTCTCTAGGTCCACTTGAAGCATAACATGCTGGTGGGAAACATGCTATTGTTTGTAACTACACAGCCCAGGCATTAAAGGGCCTGAAACTGCAATATGTGTATTACACACTCAGGAGTTGCAATAAACCTGTCAAATCTTTCAATACCATGATGCCCACACCAAGTTCCTACATTACGGGAGCTAATAGAATTATTACCACATCTAACTGGAGACAAAGCCTGCTCCGAAGTGGCAGATTAGCAGAGGGTCCAGTTTCTTTCTACCACATGGCTGACCGGGACCTCTCCTATTCTTCTTGCCTTTTTACTATTCATGATGGGATGAGGGCATCACTGGCTGGACCAGCATTTATCGCCCATCCCTAGTTGCCCCTTGAAAAGGTGGCGGTGAGCTGCCTTCTTGAACCGCTGATGTCCCTGCACTATGGGTTCACTCACAATGCCCTGAGGGAGGGAATTCCAGGATTTTGACTCAGTGACAGTGAAGGAACGGTGATATATTTCCAATTCAGGAGGGTGAGTGGCTTGGACGGTAACTTGCTGGGGGTGTTCTCAAGTTTCTGCTGCCCTTGTCCTTCTAGACTGAAGTGGTCGTGGGTTTGGAAGGTGCTGTCTGAGAATCTTTGGTGAGTTTCTGCAAGGCATCTTGTAGATAGTACACACTGCTGCTACTGAGCGTCGGAGGTGGAGGGAGTGGATGCTTGTGGATGTGATGCCAATTAAATGGGGCTGCTTTGTCCTGGATGGTGTCAAGCTTCTTGAGTGTTGTTGGAGCTGCACCCATCCAGGCAAGTGGGGAGTATTCCATCACACTCCTGACTTGTGCCTTGTAGATGGTGAACAGGCTTTGAGGAGTCAGGAGGTGAGTTACTCACTGCGGAATTCCTAGCCTCTGACCTGCTCTTGTAGCCACTGTGTTTATGTGGCTAGTAGAGTTCATTTTAGTTTCTGGTCCATTGTACCCACAGGATATCGATGGGGAAAGGGTATTCAATGTTGGTCATGCCATCAAATGTCAAAGGGCAACATCTGATTCTCCCCTGGTCAGAGATGGTCACTGCCTTGCACACATGAATGCTATTTGTTGAGTTTTTGAATGAGAAATGAACCCAGAATATCTGGCTCAAAACCTTTCTATTGTTCAAATATAACAACTCAGACCAATGTCGAGATTGTGGTGCTGGAAAAGCACAGCAGGTCAGGCAGTGTCCTAGGAGCAGGAGAATCAACGTTTCGGGCAAAAGTTCTTCATCAGGAATGAGCTCATTCCTGATGAAGGGCTTCTGCCCGAAACGTCGATTCTCCTGCTCCTCGGATGCTGCCTGACCTGCTGTGCTTTTCCAGCAACACACTCTCAACTCTGACCCCGGCCTCTGCAGTCCTCACTTTCGCCTAACATGGACCAGTGCCCTAACTCCATCTAATGACCTTGCTTCTGCAACCAATAGGTTGCCAAGGGGTTGAAATGGCTTTTAATTCTTTCAACATCATTGTAAATTCTTCAATCTTTTGCAATGAAGCTCCCCTTGAATTGCCCTCTTCCCTTTCAATTAGCTTTGCCAATTGTTTCAGATGCATTTGGAAACAAGTGACCTCTTTTAGAATTATTTTACCAAAGTCAGTCTGAGTTTATGGTGGATTCGTCAGGACTTCCAGATTGATCAGTTATATTATACAAATGAAAGCTGCAGGCTAAAACAACTGGGAAGTTTTTCTTATTTGTATAGAAGTGCCAATGACAACTTCACAGAGTGATTTGAGTGAAATTAGAAGCATAGAGTGTAAGGAAAATATCAGAAACATTGCTGTTTGCCACCACTCTTTGTTACAAGGTATATTCCTGGGAATATTTCTTGGAGAATACATTCTTGGATATTACCAGCTTTTTAATAATGTTGCTAACTGATTAATTCACCACATATTGAACCAAAAAAGAGATCCGTCGGGGAAAATGCATTATTCTTAATGGTTCACTGCTTGAAAACTCAGGTCTTTATACATCCACAGAACAGTGGAAATAAAAATTTGCCCGTGAATAGATCCTGTCTGTGGGTTATTGGCCAAAGTCATCAAATGTGCACTGAGTCAGCAAGTCATGTCTTAGAATCCCCACAGTGTGGAAGCAGTCCATTCAGCCCATCAAGCCCACACCAATCCTCCGAACAGTCTCCCACCTAGACCTACCCCATACCCTATCCCTGCTGTGGTTCTGTTCGCCGAGCTGGAAGTTTTGTTGCAAAAGTTTCGTCCCCTGTCTAGGTGACATCCTCAGTGCTTGGGAGCCTCTTGTGAAGCGCTTCTGTGGTGTTTCCTCCGGCTTTTATAGTGGCCTGTCCCTGCCGCTTCCGGTTGTCAGTTTCAGCTGTCCGCTGTAGTGGCCGGTATATTGGGTCCAGGTCGATGTGTTTGTTGATGGAGTTTGTGGATGAGTGCCATGCTTCTAGGAATTCCCTGGCTGTTCTTTGTTTCGCTTGCCTATAATGGTAGTGTTGTCCCAGTCAAATTCATGTTGCTTGTCGTCTGCGTGTGTGGCTACTAGGGATAGCTGGTCGTGTCGTTTCGTGGCTAGTTGATGTTCGTGGATGCGGATCGCTAGCTGTCTTCCTGTTTGTCCTATATAGTGTTTTGTGCAGTCCTTGCATGGAATTTTGTACACTACATTAGTTTGTACACTACATTACATCCATCAACAAACACATAGACCTGGACCCAATATACCGGCCACTACAGCGACAGCTGAAACTGACAACCGGAAGCGGCAGGGACAGGCCACTATAAATGCCGGAGGAAACACCACAGAAGCGCTTCACAGGAGGCTCCCAAGCACTGAGGATGTCACCTAGACAGGGGACGAAACGTTTGCAACAAAAACTTCCAGCTCGGCGAATAGAACCACAGCAACGAGCACCCGAGCTACAAATCTTCTCACAAACTTTGAACCCTATCCCTGTAACCCTGTATTTCCCATGGCTACTCACCGAGCCTTGAAATCCCGGGAGAAAGTGAGGGCTGCAGATGCTGGAGATCAGAGCTGAAAATGTGTTGCTGGAAAAGCGCAGCAGGTCAGGCAGCATCCAAGGATCAGGAGAATCGACGTTTAGGGCATAAGCCCTTCTTCGGGAATGAGGAAAGTATGTCCAGCAGGCTAAGATAAAAGGTAGGGAGGAGGGACTTGGGGGAGGGGCTTTGGAAATGCGATAGGCGGAGGGAGGTCAAGGTGAGGGCGATAGGCCGGAGTGGGGTGGGCGCAGAGAGGTCAGGAAGATGCATCTGCTCCCAGGAGGACCAGTTCCAAAACCGTACAACCCAGATGGCCTCCTTCTTCAAGGACCGCAATTTCCCGCCAGATGTAGTCGACGATGCCCTCCACCGCATCTCTTCCACTTCCCGCTCCTCCGCCCTTGAGCCACGCCCCTCCAACCGCCATCAGGACAGAACCCCACTGGTCCTCACCTACCACCCCACCAACCTCCATGTACAACGTATCAACCGCCGTCATTTCCGCCACCTCCAAACGGACCCCACCACCAGTGATATGTTTCCCTCCCCACCCTCCCCTGTCAGCGTTCCGAAAAGACCACTCCCTCCGTGACTCCCTCGTGGCGTGGATCGGTACCTGGGACTACGATGTTGTGGCCATCACGGAAACGTGGATAGATGTGGGACAGGAATGGCTGTTGGAGGTTCCTGCTTACAGGTGTTTCAGTAAGATTAGGGAGGGTGGGAAAAAAGGAGGGGGGGTGGCATTGCTAATTACAAATGGTATAACGGCTGCAGAAAGGAAGTTTGAGGGGGATCTGCCTCTGGAGGTAGGATGGGCTGAAGTCAGAAATAGGAAAGGTGCAGTCACCTTGTTGGGTGTTTACTATAGGCCCCCCAATAGCAGCAGAGATGTGGAGAAACAGATTGGGAAACAGATTTTGGAAAGGTGCAGGGTCGTAGTCATGGGCGACTTCAACTTCCCAAATATTGATTGGAAGCTCTTTAGATCAAGTAGATTGGATGGGGCGGTGTTTGTGCAGTGTGTCCAGGAAGCTTTTCTAACGCAGTATGTAGATTGTACAACCAGAGGGGAGGGCATATTGGATTTGATACTCGGTAATGAACCGGGACAAGTGGTGGGCTTGTTAGTGGGTGAACATTTTGGTGATGGTGACCACAATTCTGTGACTTTCACCTTGGTTATGGAGAGAGATAGGTGCGCACAACAAGGTAGATTTTATAATTGGGGGAAGGGAAATTACGATGCTGTAAGGCAGGATTTGAGGAGCATACGTTGGGAGCATAGGCTGTCAGGGAAGGATGTGGTGGAAATGTGGAACTTGTACAAAGAGCAGATACGACGTGTCCATGAAATGTATGTACCTATCAGGCAGGAAAGAAATGGTCATGTGAGGGAGCCTTGGTTGACGAGAGAGGTTGAAGGTCTGGTAAAGAGGAAGAAGGAGGCATACATAAGGTTGAGGAAACAGGATTCAGACAGAGTAGTGGAGGGATACAGGATAGCTAGAAGGGACCTGAAGAAAGGGATTAGGAGAGCTAAGAGAGGGCATGAAAAATCGTTGGCGGATAGGATCAAGGATAACCCCAAGGCATTTTATGCGTATGTGAGAAACCAGAGAATGACGAGAACGAGGGTAGGTCCGATCAAGGACAGTAGTGGGAGACTGTGTATTGAGTCGGAAGAGATAGGAGAGGTCTTGAACAAGTACTTCTCTACAGTATTTACGAACGAGAGGGACCGTATTGTAGAAGAGGAGAGTGTGAAATGGACTGGTAAGCTAGAAGAGATACCTGTTAGGAAGGAAGATGTGTTGGACATTTTGAACAACTTGAGGATAGACAAGTCCCCCGGGCCTGACGGGATATATCCTAGGATTATGTGGGAAGCAAGAGAGGAAATTGCAGAGCCGTTGGCAATGATCTTCTCGTCTTCACTGGCAAAGGGGGTGGTACCAGGGGACTGGAGAGTAGCGAATGTTGTGCCCCAGTTCAAAAAAGGGAATAGGGATAACCCCGGGAATTACAGGCCTGTTAGTCTTACTTCTGTGGTAGGCAAAATAATGAAAAGGGTACTGAGGGATAGGATTTATGAGTATCTGGAAAGACACTGCTTGATTAGGGACAGCCAGCACGGATTTGTGAAGGGTAGGTCTTACCTTACAAGTCTTATTGAATTCTTCGAGGAGGTGACCAAACATGTGGATGAGGGTAGAGCAGTGGATGTAGTAAACATGGATTTTAGTAAGGCATTTGATAAGGTTCCCCATGGTAGGCTTATGCGGAAAGTCAGGAGGCACGGGATAGAGGGAAATTTGGCCAATTGGATAGAAAACTGGCTAACCGGTCGAAGGCAGAGAGTGGTGGTAGATGGTAAATACTCAGCCTGGAGCCCAGTTACAAGTGGAGTTCCGCAGCAATCAGTTCTAGGTCCTCTGCTGTTTGTAATTTTTATTAATGACTTAGATGAGGGAGTCGAAGGATGGGTCAGTAAATTTGCAGATGATACGAAGATAGGTGGAGTTGTGGACAGTGAGGAGGGCTGTTGTCGGCTGCAGAGGGACTTAGATATGATGCAGAGCTGGGCTGAGGAGTGGCAGATGGAGTTCAACCCTGCCAAGTGTGAGGTTGACCATTTTGGAAGAACAAATAAGAATGCGGAATACAGGGTTAATGGTAGGGCTCTTAGTCAGGTGGAGGAACAGAGGGATCTTGGGGTCTATGTACATAGATCTTTGAAGGTTGCCACTCAGGTGGATAGAGTTTGTAAGAAGGCCTATGGAGTATTATCGTTCATTAGCAGAGAGATTGAATTCAAGAGTCGTGAAGTGATGTTGCAGCTGTACAGGACTTTGGTTAGGCCACAGTTGGAGTACTAAGTGCAGTTCTGGTCGCCTCACTTTAGGAAAGATGTGGAAGCTTTGGAGAGGGTGCAGAGAAGATTTACCAGGATGTTGCCTGGAATGGAGAGGAAGTCGTACGAGGATAGGTTGAGAGTTCTCGGCCTTTTCTCGTTGGAACGGCGAAGGATGAGGGGTGACTTGACAGAGGTTTATAAGATGATCAGAGGAATAGATAGAGGAGACAGTCAGA
>NC_057748.1:13541046-13554248 GCF_004010195.1 Chiloscyllium plagiosum | reverse complement strand
TGACCTCTCCGCCCCCACCCCACTCCGGCCTATCACCCTCACCTTGACCTCCCTCCACCTATCGCATTTCCAAAGCCCCTCACCCAATTCCCTCCTCCCTACCTTTTATCTTAGCCTGCTGGACACACTTTCCTCATTCCTGAAGAAGGGCTTATGCCCGAAACGTCAATTCTCCTGTTCCTTGGATGCTGCCTGACCTGCTGCGCTTTTCCAGCAACACATTTTCAGCTTTGAAATCCCGGGACACTATGGGGCAATTTAGCATGGCCAGTCTACCAAATGACTGATTTTGGATTTGTTCCCTTAATCCTGCAATTCATTATGAGCAGGATGTGACAAATCACAAAATTGTTGTGGTACAGAAGGAGGCCAATTGGCCCTTTCTGTCCGTACCAGCTCTTTAAACAAACATCGCAGAGTCATCCAGCACGGAAACAGACCCTTCGGCCCAACCAGTCCATGCTGACCATCATCCCAAACTAAACTTGTCCCACCTGCCTGCTCCTGACCCATATCCTTCCATACCCCTCCCATTCATTCCTGATGAAGGGCTTATGCCCGAAACGTCAACTCTCCTGCTCCTCGGATGCTGCCTGACCTGCTGTGTTTTTCCAGCAACACCCTCTCTACTTCCTCCAAACCTTTCCTATTCATGTACTGATCCAAATGTCTTTTAAATGTTGTAACTGTACCCGCATCTATCACTTCCTCTGGAAGTTAATTCCACACACCAACCACCCTCTGTGTAAAAAAGTGCCCTCATGTCTTTTTTTATATCTTTCTCCTCTCACCCTCGACTCAAAATGCTCCATTCCTAGGGAAAAGACACCTGCCATTCACCTCATCTATAACTTTTATGATTTTATAAACCTCTATAAGGTCACCCCTCAACCTCCTACACTCCAGTGAAAATAGTCCCAGTCTATCCAGCCTCTCCTTATAATTCAAACCCTCCTTTCCCGGCAACATCCTGGTAAGTCCCTTCTGAACCCTCTCCAGTTTAATAATATCCTTCCTATAACAGGGTGACCAGAACTGGACACAGTACTGGACAAACTGGACAAATATCTGTCGTTCGATTATCCGAATATCGGATTATCCAGCAGGATAGCAACGCCCCAATGCTCAGCTAAACGATGTCATCCGGCATTTGATTAACTGAACAAAATATTCCCCACCTGTGTCCTTTGGATAGTCGAGATTCCTCTGTACTCCACGAGAAGCCTCATTAACATCCAGTACAACCTCAACATGATGTCCCAAAGGTCTGAGCAATGAAGGCAAGCATGCTAAACTCCTTCTTAACCACCCTGTCTACATGTGACACATCTTCAAAGAATTATGTACTTGAATCTCTAGTGCCAGTCTCCTGCTTTATCCCCATTACTCTCGCAGACAAGTTCTATTGTGAAATCTTCATAAGTCTCTGTGAACCCCTCTGTTAACTTGACGTTCGGGGTCATTCACAGCCTAACTATAACAGTTGAGGGAAAGAAAATGCTCAGAGAGTAGTTCTCGGGGTAGTGGGGCTGTTTCACCTTGCTTTCAGCCCATGAGTTCCTGGGAATTTCGAACAATACCGTTGCACATTCTTACCTTCAGATTCTCTGAAAGCCGCAGCTAAGTAATGAGCCTCTTCCAATATTCTGTCCTCAAAGGCAAATTGCCCTAAACCAAAGTTTCTCAGGACAGTCAGGGCAAACCTACGTTGCTGTTTCCAGGACCTGTCGTATTGGGCCGTTAGAATACCTGAGAGAAAGGAGGAAACCGAAACGTTGAGTCAGAGTCTGTTTCTGACATCCGCATTTTCAGGTGTACAACAAAAAATGTGCAATGTTGAAGCAGTTTACCACTGGCTTCTCCTTGCCAAAAACATTTGAATAATTCGCTTATGTTCTGTAATCTCATATGACAGCAACAGTAAGGAGTGGTCCACAGCTTAACTGATGACATACTCCCCTCCAAGGGGAGGTGGTGGCCTTGAGGTATTATCACGAGACTATTAATCCGGAAACTCAGCTAATGTTCTGGGGACCTGGGTTCAAATCCTAAAATTTAAAAAAAATCTGGGGCCCACCTGTGGATCAGTGGTAGTGTCCCTCCCCTAGACCAGGAGGACTATGCTCAAGTCCCACCTACTCCAGAGATACGTAATAACATCTCTGAACAGGATCATTAGAAAAATAGGTTAAATAGAGTCATAGTCATAGAGATGTACAGTGTGGAAACAGACCCTTCGATCCAACCCGTCCATGCCGACCAAATATCCTAACCCAATCTAGTCCCACCTGCCAGCACCTGGTCCACATCCCTCCAAACCCTTCCTATTCATCTACCCATCCAAATGCCTCTTAAATGTTGCAATTGTACCAGCCTCCTCTGGGGTTAAGAATCAACTGATGACTGGGTGAAAACCCACCTGGCTCACTAATCCGCCCTCAGGGAATAAAGCGTCTCATCCTTACCCGCCTGTATGTGACTCCAGACCGACAGCAATGTGGTTGATTCTCAAATGGGCCAGTCTGTTCAAGGGACAGGCAAGAAATGCTGGTCAGCCAGCGATTAGAGTAATAGAGTCATAAAGACATCCAGCACGGAAACAATCCCTTCCGTCCATGCCGACCAGATATCCTTAATTAATCCAGTCCCATTTGCCAGCACTTGGCCCATATCCCTCTCAACCTTTCCTATTCATGTACCAGCCCAGGTGCCTTTTAAATGTTATAATTGTACCAGCCTCCACCACTTCCTCTAGTAGCTCATTCCATACACGTACCACCCTCTGCGTGAAAAAGTTGCCCCTTAGGTCCCTTTTATATCTTTCCCCTCTCACCCTAAACCTATGCCCTCTAGTTCTGGACTCCACCACCCCAGGGAAAAGACCTTGTCTATTTATCCTATCCTTGCCCCTCGTGATTTTATAAACCTCTATCAGGTCACCCCTCAGCTTCCGACGCTCCAGGGAAAATATTCCCACAAGAGAATAAAAGTAAATTAGGCATTCAAAGTTCCCGCTCTGGAAATTTGAGCAAGTGATCAATGCTTTGAAGTGTCAGTGCTGAAGGAATGTCCACGCTGACACAGGTGCCATCTTTCCAATGGCCTCATCTCGTCCTCTCGGAAGGATGTAAAGGACCCCTATATTTTGAAGAACAGTTGTGGTGTTCTCCAGAGGACCCTGAGCAGGTGGATTGGTTAGCCCAATTGGCTGGACAGCTGCCTCATAAGCCAGAGTGATGCCAACAGTGTGGGTTCAACTCCCACACTCGTTGAGGTTACCGTGACAATTTTAATCTGACCCCTTGTCTGAGATGTGGTGACCCTCAGGTTAAATTTGCCACAAGTTGTCCCTTTCTAATGAGAGAGCAGCTGTCTGGAATTATGCTGATGTTACCTGGCCAACACATTATCCCTTGAACCACATCATCTAATGGATTAAGCTGCTCATTAGTGCAAACCTGGGAGATCCTGTGGCACAGCAGGCAGTACTTCTAGGCCAGTGTCATATGATCCCTATAGTGTGGAAGCAGGCTCTTTGGCCCAGCATGTCCACACCACCCTCTGAAGAGCAACCTATTCCCCTACCCTATGTTTACCCCTGAGTAAGGCACCTAACCTACACATCCCTGAATACTATGGGCAATTTAACACGGCCAATTCAACTAATCTGCACATGTTTGGACTGTGGGAGGAAACCAGAGCACCCGGAGGAAACCCACGCAGATACAGGGAGAACGTGCAACAGACAGTCACCTGAGACTGGAATCAAACCCGGGTCCCTGGCGCTGGTGAGGTAGCAGTGCTAACCACTGAGCCATCCGAGCTCAAGGCTTGAAGTCCAGGACTCACTGGACATGGAAGGAGTGACTGCGATGTGGCTCAACAGACTGATAACCAGCCTGGAAATCCACCCCCCACCCCCACTATTCCCCACAGGAATGGCATGGCATGGTGTGGGCTCTGTTGTGAAGATCGACTAAAAGGAAAATAAATGACAATGTTGCTTACGGGAACTTGCTGGATAGAAATTGGTGTCGTTTGCCTACAGTCCAAAACTTCTTGACTGTAAAAGTATTTGAGACCACTAGGGGTGTGAAAGGCACTATATAAATGCAAGACTGCCTTCACTGTGGGTGGGATTCATAACTATCACCAGTCACCAACATGAGGGTAAATTATTTTTTCATATTCATTGATGGGATATGTGGCTGGGTCAGCATTTATTTCCCAGCTCTAATTGTCTGGAGGGTCGCTGAGATTCAGCCACATTGCTGTGGGTCTGGAGTCACATGTAGTCCAGACTAGGAAAGGATGGCATTTTCCTTCCCTGAAGGACAGCAGGGGTTTCCCAGAATTCCTATAGTATGGAAGCAGGGCATTCGGCCAATACACCGACATCCCCCCCCCCCCCCCCCCCCCCCTCACCCCCCGAAGAGCAGACTCAACCCTCTTCCCTATCCCTCTAACCCTGCATTTCCCATGGCTAATCCACCTCACCTGAATATCCCTAGGCAATTTAGCACGGCCAATGCACCTAACCCACACATTTTGGACTGTGGAAGAAAACCAGAGAGCCCAGAGGAAAGCCACACAGAGAACGTTCAAACTCCACAGAGATGGTTGTGCCTGAGGCTGGAATGAAACGCAAGTCCCTGATGCTGTGAGGCAACGGTGCTAACCATCGGACTTCCCATATTTGTGAACGAGATGGATTTTCCTGACTAAAATATTCCACATTTCTTTTCAATGAATTCAAAACCTCCACCTGTGATGGGTTAAATTTGAAACCGCCTGCCCCCCCACTCCCCGTCCTCAGAACATTTAACCTGGCAGTAGCCCCTGACAAACCACACTGCCAGACTCTTAACGAGATTCAGAGAAATTATTACCTTGACCTTTTGACAGAAGGTTATTGATAATCATATTTGGTCGCCCCGCGAATTCTCTGCCATGCTGGATCAGAGCCTCCTGGATGGTCTGAAAGCCGTTCAGAATAATGATGGGTATCCACAGGATATGTGTCGTAAAAATGTTTCCATATTTCCTGGAGAGCTGTTTAGGAAAAGGAAGAAATAATCAGTTCGGACTGCAGTTGGCAGTACTCTGACCACTGAGCCATGCAGTCAGGGAATGGTTAGCTCAGTTTCATAGAATCCCTACAGTTTGGAAACAGACCATTTGGCCCAACAAGTATACCGATCCTCCGAAGAGTAACCCACTCATGGCCCTACTCTATTAGTCTGCTTTCCCATGACTAATACAACTGACCTACACATCCCTGGACACTATGGGCAATTGAGCATGGTCAATTCGCCCTGACCTGCACATCTTTAGCTGGTGGGAGGAAGCCAGAGCACCTGGAAAAAAACCCATGTAAACACAGGAAAAGCTTTGCACAGACAGTCACCCGAGGCTGGGATTGGACCCAGGTCCCTGGCGCTGTAAGGCAGCAGTGCTAACCACTGACCTACCTTTGGCTGGAGGCCTACTTGGTGATGCTAACAGTGTGGGTTTGAATCCCGTACAGGCTGAGGGGAGTAATCTCCTTCTCAACTTCACCCCTCAACCGGGACATGGTCACCTTCAGCCACCGGTTATCTCCCTCCAATGGTCAACTTCACTATGACTCAGGGTTGACAAGTCTCACTAGGGCCTGAGTGTGTAAAAATCAATATGGACACTACAGGGAGGTATGGAGGGGGCACCACTCAGTCAGGGATGCCATCTTTTAGGGGTGCTGTTACATTAAAGTCCTTATTAGACAGAGAGTGGTAGGTGTCTCGAACGTGTTGACACAGGTAGTGGTGGAGGCAGATACGATCGGGATGTTTAAGGGACTTTGAGACACACACATGAACATGGTCAAAACGTTCAGTTCTGGAAAAGCACAGCCAGTCAGGCAGCATCCCAGGAGCAGGACAGTCGACGTTTCGAGCATAGGTCCTTCATCAGCACTTCATTCCTGATGAAGAGCATATGCTCGAAATGTCGGTTCTCCTGCTCCTCGGATGCTGCCTGACCGGCTGTGCTTTTCCGGCACTGAACGTTTTGACTCTGTCCTCCAGCATCTGCAGGCCTCCCTTTCTCCCATGCACATGAATATGTAAGGAATGGAGGGACGTGGGCCAAAGGGAGACGGAAGGGATTAGTTTAATTTGGTGTCATATTTGGCACAACACTGTGGGCTGAAGGACTCATCCCTGTTGGAAGATTTGAGCTACAAGGAGAGGTTGAACAGGCTGGGGCTGTTTTCCCTGGAGCGTCGGAGGCTGAGGGGTGACCTTACAGAGGTTTTGTAAAATCATGAGGGGCATGGATAGGACAAATAGACATGGTCTTTTCCCTGGGGTCTGGGAGTCCAGAACTAGAGGGCATAGGTTTAGGGTGAGAGGGGAAAGGTTTAAAAGGGATCTAAGGCACAGCTTTTTCACACAGAGGGTGGTACGTGTATGGAATGAGCTGCCAGAGGATGTGGTGGAGGCTGGTACAATTACAGCATTTAAATGTAGTAGACTCGCCAACTTTAAGGGTATTTAAATGGTCATTGGATAAACATATGGATGAAAATGGAATAGTTTGGGATAGATAGGCTTCAGATTGGTTTCACAGGTCGGTGCAACATCGAGGGCTGAAGGGCCTGTACTGCGCTGGAATGTTCTATGTTCTAAAAGGCATCTGGATGGGGAAATAAATAGGAAGGGTTTTGAGGGATATGGGCCAAATGTTGGCAAATAGGATTCGATTAATTTAGGATATCTGGCTGGCATGGACCGAAGGGTCTGTTTCCGTGCTGTACATCTCTATGACTCTATAACTCTTAACAGCCCTCTGTACAATTAGGGAAGTGTAAAAAAAACCTGCCTGGCCAATGACACCCATATCCTGTGAAGGAATCTTTAAAAATGTATGTGATCCTTTTTTGCAAGTGGACAGATGGTGCAGCCTTAATACCTAAACAAGTGGGGTGAGCTGAGTATAATTTCCAGTGAGTGACCAAGAAGAATGTTGTAATATAGAGGACTCATTACCTCAGCAGCCACGACTTGTGGAGCAGGCTGGTCACGGTGGAAGATGTTTCCATGAAAAGACCACGCAGAGGGCCCCGGAGGCAGATTGCTGTTCCTTCTCCCCCGGATCACCAGAGTTACCAGCAAGAAGACAGTCAGGAATATCAGGAATTCCTGGAGACTGAGCCAAGACGTCCTTCCAGAAACCTCCATGCTTTCCATTTGCCAACTTTCAAAATCTTGTCGGCTGCTTTACTGAAAACTCGCTGGGCTTCTGTTATGTTTGTGACGGAACTGGTCTTTTCAAAAGCTCGCTGTTTCCTTTTGCTTTCCAAAGTATTTTGATGCAATCAGTCAGGTTAGAGTCCAGTTTTCCAACTGCGCGTATTTATTGGTTACACTGCAAAGAGAGGCTTGGCTGGGAGATATATCAGCTTGCTTTTGTTTTCATGTGGAGGGGGCTGGGGAAGGATTACCACTACTCGTCAACAACTTCTGGCAGTGTTCCCAAAGGCTGCAACTTGAAAACACGTCCTTTGTCAGGCCCCTCGTTACCTCATAGAAGGGGCCTAACGTCTATTTTAGGCATCCAGCGACGTGAGGAGCTTTATCTGAAAAGCTTGTTTGGAATTTTGCTGTGCACAATCAGTCTGCACACAGCAAAGTCCCACAAGCAGATAATTTGTCTGTGGAGGTAAACACTGGCCAGACTGTGGTAGGTGGGGCACACTCACCTGCTGTTTTTGACAAAGAATGACCTCAAAATCCATAGTTAATTGAACGCAGCTCAAAAGGCAATGTACAGGGCATCCGTGGTAATACCCTTGGCACCTATACATTTGGGTTAAAGCCCTACACCAGGAATTGTCAGTTATAGAAGGTACATTGTAATGTGGTCAAACAGATTCATCGCCAAGCTGTGAATCTTTACCTGAAGGTGACCAACCTGCAAATGAGACATACTGGCCTTTCAAAACAGGAGTCCTGAAATTTAATATTCGCACATTGTTGATGTCTAGGTGTTTTCTTTCCCTCTTAGGAGAGGCAGGTACAGAAATCCCAATCCTTGGTGCCACCTCTGACCTATGGCCTCCTGCCCAGGCGCAGTGGCCCCATGGGACATCATGATTGAGGGTTACAAGAACATGTCGCTGGCCTTGAATAAGACTGGGAGAGATATATACTCCCTGCGAGTGGCCTTTCTACCTGTGGCCTTTCAAGGAGGTACTGTCCACCTGCCAAAATTAGCATCTTCCTCACTGCCCTTCACTGTATCTAAGTAATCAATGTGCATGGCATTGGCACCATGTAATCTCACTGGAACTGTTTAAAACACACCCAGATTCCTATGAACATAGTACCATGAAAGTATTCCAGCCCCTCAAGCCAGTCCAGTAGGAACAATGAATCCTTTGAGACAGTGATTTATACAATATATTTACTCATTATTGGAATATGGGAAATGCTGGCCAGGGTAGCATTTGTATCCTTAGAAATGTGGTGGAGATAGCATTCTTGAATCCATTTGGATGTAGTCACCTCTACGATGCTGTTAGGGAGGGAGCTCCAGCAATAGTTATGTCCCTTCTTCTGGTCACTCTCTCTAAAGGAAAAGTTTCTATCTACCCCTTGGAATCATTTTAACATTGCAAGCATGTCCATTAAATTATGCTTCAACCTTCTTGAGTGAGAATCAGCTGAGTTTATGCAATTTAAGTTTAAAGATTTTCATGGCGAGAGCGGTGACATTGAGTCGGACAACTTTATGGTTTGACCATACTGAACAGGTTGGGCCTTTATTCGGGTGGCACAATGGCTCAGTGGTTAGCACTGCTGCCTCACAGTGGCAGGGACCTGGGCTCGATGCCAGCCTCAGGTAACCGTCTGTGTGGAGTTTGCACATTCTCCTTGTGTCTGCGTGGGTTTCTGTGGGTGCTCTGGTTTCCTCACACAATGCAAAGATGTACAGGTTAGGTGGATTGGCCATGCTAAATTGCCCATAGTGTTCAGGGATGTGTAGGTTAGGTGCAGGAGTCAGGGATAAATGTCAGATAATAGGGTAAGGGGATGGGTCAGGGTGGCTTACTCTTTGGAGGGTCAGTGTGGGCCCATTGGGCCGAATGGCCTGTTTCCACACTGTAGGGATTCTATGATAAGCACATGAATATACCCTTCCTGAAAACACAGGCCAAGAGCCTTGGGCCCTTGCTCTTCAGCCTTGACGTACCCCGTGTCCCAAAAGCTGCATCGAATGACAGGTAATAAGGACAGGGGAGTCTCCTGGTCAGCCATCCAATAGCAAACCACGACCTTACCCATTTATGTAGGCCAGTCCAATGATGGGCACGTTAGGGTGAATTGCTAAACTGCCCACAGTGTTCAGAGTTAAAAATCACACAACATCAGGTTATAGTCCAACAGGTTTATTTGGAAGCACTAGCTTTCGGTGCGCTGCTCCTTCATCAGGTGGTTGTCAAGTGTTCAGGGATGTGTAGGTTTGTTGCATTAGTCAGGGGTAAATGTAGAGTGATAGGGTCAGGGAATGGGTCTGGGTGGGTTACTCTTTGGAGGGCGGGTGTGGACTTGTTGGGCTGAAGGGCCTGTTTCCTAGCTGTAGGGATTCTATTCTATAATCCAGTGGGAGCCCATAACGCTGCCTATAAAAAGCAGGAGCAGCAGTAGGCCATTCAGCCCATTGACTCTGCTCTGCCATTCAATGAGATTGAGGCTGATCCGACAATTCCCAACTCCACTTCCCCATAACCCTTGATTCCCTTTCTGATTAAGAATCTGTCTATCCCAGCCTTGAATATATTTATGATTCAGCCTCAACAGTCCTTTGCAGTAAAGAATTCAGTGGATTTACTATCCTCTGAGAGAAGAAATTCCTCCTCATCCCCATTGTAAAAATGTGTGACCCCATATTCTTGCAAGATTATGCCCTGTGGTCCAAGACTTGCCAAAAAGTGAGTCATTATAGCACAGAAACAAACCCTTCATAGAATCCCTACAGTGTGGAAAGAGGCCATTAAGCCCATCTAGTCAACACACCCTCCAAAGACTATCCCACCCAGCCTACCCTATATTTCCCATGGTTAACCCACCTAGTCTGCACATTCCTGGGTAATTTAGCATGACCAGTCCACCCTAAATCTTTGGACTGGGAGAAAATCCACGCAGACACAGTGAGAAAGTACAAACTCCACACAGACAGTCGCCTGAGGCTGGAATCGAACCTGCATCCCTGAGGCAGCAGTGAGCCACCGTGCCACCTTCAGTCCAACTCGCCCATGGTTTCTCCAACTGAACTGGTGCCATTTACCTGCATTTGAGCCATGTTTTCCTTTCCACATCGACCCTGAAGGTCTGTGGGCCAATCCTCAAAACTGAGTGCAGGGGGAAATGGGCATGGGAGGTTGTGCTCTGTGTACCGTTGCAGTGCTATCACACAGTGGTTCGATCCTATGAAGTGAAACAAAAGGGGCTTTGACTGTGGGACATGGGTGTGTTTGGGTGATGATGAAAACAGGTTGGGGGGTACTGTTCCCATAAAAAAAGGTGGTGGTTGGTGAAGGGAGGGTTAAACATTACTGTTCCTTCCCTCATCTCAAAATCATAGAATCATTGCAGTGTGGGAAGAGACCATTCGGCCCACTGAGTCCACACCAACCCTCTGAAGAGCATCCCACCCAGATCTAAACCCCACCCCATCCCTGCATTTCCCATGGCTAATCCACACTAGCCTGCATATCCCTGGACACTATGGGGGCAATTTAGCATGGCCAATCCACCCAAACCTGCACATTTTTGGACTGAGAGAGGAAACCCGCGTAGGTACAGGGAGAATGTGCAAACTCCACACAGACAGTCACTCGAGGCTGGAATCGAACCCGGGTCCCTGGTTCTGTGAGGCACACTGAGCCACCGTGCCACCAAAGACGCTGGATTCTTTTCCAGCCTGTTTTAGTTTCCTGATTAGGGTAGCCAATGACTGGAATATGTCAAACTGTATATGTTTCAAACAGAGGAGAAAGTCGAAATTAAACAAAACCTGACTGGGACGTCACCTGGTTATGAAACCCGAAAGTGAACGAAAAGCAACAGTATGAATGTCAGCCACAAATTGGATGGAGTCTATTGGGTGGAGTCTATTGGGTGGAGTCTATTGGGTGGAGTCTATTGACATTGCCTCAAAACTCTGAACCAAAGACGGAAACTGGATTTTTTGAACAAGTCTAAAAATTGATTTGATTTCAATTTTGAAAGCATTGCACATAATTGTGCACCTCTTGTGCAGCTGTGACCCTACGCGCTTCATTCTGTCTAAACACCTTACAGTCTGTATGTCCTTGGATGTTATGATTTGACTGTACTGCTCGCAAAACAAAACTTCTCACTGTACTCAGGTTCATGTGATGACAATAAATCGAATCAAATAAAACAATGAATAAATCAAACCAATTATTCCCTGGGTCAGTTTGTCGCTTGCGCTAAAGTCTATCCCAAAATGGTTCAGTTAATCACATAGGTGATGGTCAGGAGGCAGAGAGGAGAGAAGGGATTCCCAGGCACAGAGGAATTTCTCCTCTTGGGACAATAGTGAATCTGTCGAATTCTTTACCACAGATACCTGTTGAGGCTGGGTCATCGGATGCGATAGGCAGAGCTTTAAGAATCAAGGGTTAAGGGGAGAAGGCAGAAAAGTGGAGTTGAAGATTATCAGATTGGCCTTGACCTCAGTGAACATGGGAGCAATAAAGAGCATTAAACCAACTTACAAAACAAGAGACAACCCTCAATCGTTGGTCACCCTGAGTGATGTTCCTTGGCCTGATACTGCCATCACCCTCATCGTCAATCCTATCGTCACATGATGTGGAGTGTTGGACTGGGGTGGACAAGGTTAGAAGTCACATGACACCAGGTTACAGTCCAACAGGCTTATTTGAAATCACAAGCTTTCAGAGCGCTGCCCCTTCATCAAGTGAACAGACTTCATCTGATGTGTTGGAAATAAGCCTGTTCGACTGTAACCTGGTGTCATGTGACTTCTGACTCTATCCTTCACAGGGAAGGAAACAACGATTGGGAACAAAACCAAAATCAGAAATTGCTGGAAAAACTCAGCAAAGGTCACGCAGCGTCTGGGAAGAGAAATCAGAGTTAACATTTCAGGTCCAGTAACCCTTCTTCAGAAACTTGCAATTTCTGTTTTTGTTTCTGAATTCCAGCTTCCGCGGTTTGTTTTTTTATTAAGCAATGATCAGACCTTTCCTACTGCCAGGAGAAAGGGAGCACTGCAGATGTCGGAGATCAGAGCTACAGGGCGTGATACTGGAGAAGCACAGCAGGAGAGTTGACATTTCGGGCAGAAGGTCTTCATCAGGAATGAGGAACATGATTCTCATGCCCGACACGTCAACGCCCCTGATCCTCGGATGAGGCCTGACCTCGTCTCCCACTGCTGCTTCCTTCGGGAAAAAAACAAGTTAAAATGGAGCCAGTATTTTCTCCTTCCCTCCTCCTTTCGATCCGTAGTCAATCCACATCTCAGGCTACAAAACATTTGGAAAATTATGCTCGCTCATCTGTTATGAACTTACAGAGACATAGAAAATAGCAACGCGAGGTGGCCATTTAGCCTGTTCCACATTTGGTAGAATCGTAGAATAGGAAATGGATCTGCTCAGCTGAGAGCTAAGCCAGGGTGGAAGTTAAAAAATGTAGATCATGCTCTGCCTTTGTGCAACTTAATATTGTGTCCTTGAGGGTGAAATGCAACTGAGTGGGAAATGAAGTGCTGTCCTTTCAGTTTGTATTGAGATACATTGGAATGTTCCGGCAGATACCGAATAGAATTGTTAGCGAGGGAGCCCAGTGGTTTATTTAACATGGTGAGGACAGTGCAGGAGAGAGAGAGAGAGAGAGAGAGAGGACCTGCACAGTTACCGCCTTTGCTGTTTGAATTCGTGTATCGCTGGACATCGGAGTGCATCTGGGAAAATTAACAAACAGTGAAATTCACAACTAATCTTGGAGGAACTGTTGGGCGAAGTTCACAGCACAGAGTCAGATAAGTTAATTGTTGTTTTAAGTCTGTCCAAGAGAAAGGCTGCAGTAGTGAGTATAGTGGATTCTTTCTTGATTATATGTTTTTGGAGATAAGTCTCTTGACTAAACTTAAAATATAAGCCA
>NC_057748.1:13511333-13537803 GCF_004010195.1 Chiloscyllium plagiosum | reverse complement strand
GGTGACCTTATAGAGGTTTACAAAATTATGAGGGGCATGGATAGGATAAATAGACAAAGTCTTTTCTCTGGGGTCAGGGAGTCCAGAACTAGAGGGCATAGGTTTAGGGTGAGAGGGGAAAGATATACAAGAGACCTAAGGGGCAACTTTTTCACACAGAGGGTGGTGCGTGTATGGAATGAGCTGCCAGAGGAAGTGGTGGACGCTGGTACAATTGCAACATTTAAGAGGCATTTGGATGGGTATATGAATAGGAAGGGTTTGGAGGGATATGTGCCAGGTGCTGGCAGGTGGGACTAGATTGGGTTGGGATATCTGGTCAGCATGGACGAGTTGGACTGAAGGGTCTGTTTCCGTGCTGTACATCCCTATGACTCTATGACTCTAAATGGCGAATGACTGATGCTGGAAGAATGTTCCTGATGTTGGGGAAGTCCAGAACTAGAGGTCACAGTCTAAGAATAAAGGGTGAGCCATTTAAGACTGAGATGAGGAAGAATTCCTTCACCCAGAGAGCTGTGAACCTGTGGAATTCTCTCCCACAGGAAGCTGTTGGGGCCAGTGCATATTTAAGAGGGAGCTAAAGGGATCAAGGGATATGGAGAGAAAGAGGGAGTGGGATACCATTGCATGATCAGCCATGATTGTATTGAATATTGGTGCAGGCTCGAAGGGCCGAATGGCCTACTCCCACACCTATTTCCTATGTTTCTCCGTTTCTACAGCAGAGGTGTTCCACAAAGTGGTTATCCAGTCTGCGATTGGTCCTGCCAATATGAAAGGAGATCAGCATGGACCCACTGGGCCGAAAGGCCTGTTGCTATGCTGTAACCAATTTGCGACATTTCTCATTAACTGAAATAGCATTTCCATAGCCGCTGTTGATTGAGTTTGCAAACTCCGTAAATCCTCTGGAGATCATAATTTAGATGTGGTCACTGCTGAACGAGGATGGGGAGTAGGTCTGAGTGTCAAACTGTGACTGACTGGAATGTATGCATCTGACCAATATATTTCATTCTCTCGAGGTAATTGTGCAGTGATTGGGCTGTGTTTGATCAGCACTGACTCATTAAGCGGCCTGCTCATAATTTAGGAGCCTGACACTCACTCACTCTGAGCCAGCATCTAAACAGATTCAATCATCTGTTAGCTGGGTCATGAATGAAATGTATTTTTATTTCAGTCATCAATTTTCTAAAAGACTGGCCTGTCATTATCAGAGAAGCAATTCCCTAAGAACAGAGGGGCAGCCTACACCTGGCAGTATTTTGGAAGTCATTATGCTTTGGGTTCTGATCCTTTAATTATTCTCATTGTTAATAAGGGACCCATTCCTTTCCAGGTAGAGACTCCTCATGAAGGTGTACTGCATGATTAATAGTTTGAGACTTTGATCATGCATCACATCCTCATGGCACCACTCCTGAAGCACACATCCAGTGCTAAAAGACGTCTTCAATTGCCTCTCACAGGCTAATGCCTTGGGCAACGAGAACTGAAATTGTCAGAAAAGCTCAGCAAGTCTGGCAGCTTCTGCAGCTAGAACACAGAGTTAAAGTTTTGGGTCCAATTACCCTTCCTCAGAACGGATGGTAGCTAGGAAAATGTTGGTTTATATGCAGAAGATAGGGCAGAGGGGGAGTGGGTAAGGAGTAAAATTCTATCCCACTGTTGTTAGAATACTGAATGGACTCAGAAACTCTTAACATTCGCTAGTACCTGTGTTTTTGTTTTTGCCGCTGTTTACCTATTATTTACTTACCTCTGCTACTTAACTCTGTGATCTGCCTGTATTGCTCGCAAGACAAAGCTTTTCACTGTGCCTCGGTACACATGACAATGAATTCAATGCAATTCAAATGATAGGAAGGGATAGAGCTCAAAGAGAGAGTTGGACAGACAAAGGAGTGGTTAATGATGTGGCTATGAAGGTCAATAGCCGTCAATGGAGATTGTTAGTGATTCGTAATGGGTTGTGTCTAATAGCAGACCATGTGATAATAAAGTTGGTGTATGGGGGTTGGGGTAAGGACTTGGGAGGGCTGAAGCCCCAAGACTGTTGAACTCGATATTGAGTCTAAAAGGCTGTAGAGTTCCCAAGCGGAAAATGAGGAGCTGTTCTTCCAGCTTGTGCTGACTATCACTGGAGCACTGCAGCATGCCTGAGGTAGAGATGTTGGAAAGGGAACAGGGTGGAGTGTTGAAACGGCAGGCAACTGGGAGCTCCGGGTCTGTTTTTTGGCAAAAGGATGCTGTGGACACATGAGTTCACGTCCCACCATGACAGAGGGTGAAAGTTGAATTCAATAAAAATTTGGAATAAAAAGCTAGCGTAACGGTGACCTCTGTTAATTGTTGCAAAAAACTCATCTGGTTAAGCTGACGTCCTTTACAGAAGGAAATTACCCAGGCAAAAGTGAGGACTACAGATGCTGGAAATCAGAGTCTAGATTAGAGTGGCACTGGAAAAGCACAGCAGGTCAGGAGGGGTCCGAGGAGCAGGAAAATCGATGTTTCGGGCAAAAGCCCTTCATCAGGAATTACTCAGTCTGGCCTACATGTGACTCTAGACCCACAGCTAATGTGATTGACTTTTAAATCTCCCATGTAGAATGAGAGATGGGCAATAAATGCTGGCACAGACAGCGATGTACCCAAATCCTGTCATGTTGTTTTGTGGCTAGTTAATGTTCGTGAAAGATATGACCCTCTCTCACTAGTATCCTTACATACAGATGAGGAAGGACACGACTTTGACTTCATAGAAGCATGACATTCCAACGGAACTCTATCAACAAACACATCGAGTTAGACCCCATCTACCACCCTCTGAGAAAAAGAAAAGGAAATGACATCACCACAGGATATGGCATCACCACAGGAAATGGCGTCCCTGACCCAAGGAAAACCAAACACATAAATAGAAAGCAGGCCATTCCACCAGTGCTTCATCCAGAGGCTCATTGATGATGTCACCTAGTCTGGTGACGAAACATCTGAAAATGAGCCATCCAGCTCAGCAAGAAAAACTACATCCAGAGGTTTATTCGAAATATGTTGGACTATAACCTGGTGTCATGTGATTTTTTTTCACTTTGTCCATCCCAGTCCAACTCCAGTTCCTCCACATCGCCCACAAGTGGAGGTAGTGATCTAACAGTAAGACAACAGAACTGATAATCCCAGAAACGCTGGCTAATGCTCTGTGGATGTGGGTTCAGATCATGCCATGACTGAAATTTGAATTCAGTAAAATCTGGAATTTAACATTGGTGTAACTCCAATTACTGTTTTGTGAAAACTAATCTGGCTTTCTTCTTCAGGGAAGAATATAAAGTTTGTCAAAGTGATGCTGATCATGGCTGAAAATGTGTTGCTGGAAAAGCACAGCAGGTCAGGCAGCATCCAGGGAACAGGAGAATCGATGTTTCGGGCATAAGCCCTTCTTCAGGATGCTGATCATGACCAATTGTTGATTAAAAAAAACCCATCTGGTTCACTAATGCCATTTAGGAGAGGAAACTGCCATCCTTACCTGATCTGGCCTACATGTGACTCCAGACCCACAGCAATGGGTTGACTCTTAACAGCCCTCTGGACAATTAAGGGCGGCCAATAACTGCTGGCCCAGTCAGTGACACCCTCATACTGTGAAAGATTAATTAAACAACGCTTCCTTAATTCGAGAAATTTTTCATTATTGGTGCTGTCTAGCACTTCACACTCACCTCATTTTCAACAGATCAGTGCTGTGTGGGTGAGTCCAGAATTAGCAAAGGCACTAATTAAAACAAGGGTCACCCTTTTAGGACTGAGATGAGGAGAAAATGTGTTCTCTCAGAGAGTTGTGAAATTCTCCGTTTCAGAAGGATCACTGAATAGTTTTTTAATGTTTTCATTAAGGAAGGGAATCCAAGGATATCATGGTTCAATGGGAATGTGGAATTTAAACAAACTGATTAGCCATAATCCTATTGAATAGCAGATCAGGCTTGAGGGGCTGAATGGCCTCCTCCTGTTCCAAGTAAAGCGATAATATTTCTTCCGTTGCGTGAAATCTGACTGTAAGTATCGGTACCTTACTGGGATTTTTATCGTGTGCCTTCTGAAAGTTGACACAAGCCATTCCCCTGAGAATTACTTCCAACCAGGTGTGACCTCCCCTTTACAATTCCAGTGCTCAGATCAGTTGCAGGGTTTAAGGTACCAACGCTCGACATTGTGATGTATGACTCCGCAATGTTCACTTTAACAAACCGAGCCATCTTTTTCAGATAATTACAAGCAGGAAATGGTGGCAACGCAACACTTGGTTTGATGATCTGAAATGCTGATGTGGTGGTTCTCTCTCCACTGATGCTCTCTGAGAGTTTCTAGCATTTTCTGTTGATATTTCATATTTTGCAGCGTCTGCAGTATTTTGCCAATTGTTAAGAATGGCTGTTTCAAGAATTAGGTGCCCTGCGAGCAGAGGATATGTAAGACGTCCTTGCTCTTTTCAAATCTAAGGAACAAATTGTGAAAAGGACCTTGACCTATTGTCTTTCCATCCGCCTTTAAGGCACAAGTTTAGGCCAACTCATCACTGTCTTCTAACCACGGCCCTGTGCTGGGGCATGTACCTCATAGAATTGACTTCTCAATTTCATAATCTTGTCATGTCCTATTTTTCCACAGCCGCCCAAATCATTTTCTTCTTTGTGCCAACAATTCAGAAACATAGAAACATAGGAGATAGGAACAGGAGGAGGCCATTCAGCCCTTCGAATGTACTCTGCCATTCATCATGATCATCCAACTCACAAGACTAGTCCTGCTTTCTCCCCATAACCTTTGATCCCATTCACCCCAACTGCTATATCTAGTTGTCTCTTGAATACATTCAATGTTTTGACATCAATGGTAATGAATTCCACAGGCCCCCACTCTTTGAGTGAAGAAATGCTTCCTCATCTCCGTCCTAAATGGTTCACTTCGAATCCTCAGCGTGTGACCCCTGGCTCTGGACACACCCACCATTGAGCATATCCTCCCTGCAGCTACTGTCTGGTCCTGTTAGGATTTTATACGTCTCTATGAGATCACCCCTGTGACTTGTTTGAACTCCAGTGAAAACGATCCTAACCCAGTCAATCTCTCCTCATGAATTAGAGGGCATAGGTTTAGGATGAAAGAGGAAAGATTTAAAAAGGACATGAGGGGCAACTTTTTCATGCAGAGGATGGTACGTGTATAGAACAAACTGGCAGAGGATGTAGTGGAGGCTGGTACAATTATAGCATTTAAAAGACATTTGGATGGGTATGTGAGTAGGAAGGGTTTAGAGGGATATGGGACAAGTGCAGGTAAAGGAGACAAGGTTAGATTGGAATATCCGGTCGGCATGGACAAGTTGGACCGAAAGGTCTGTTTCTGTGCTGTCTGAGTCCATATATCTCTGACTCTATGAGTATTGATTCCAAAGTGCAAACCTATAAGTTTATTCAGGGACTGAACAGACTAAAAGAAACTAAAATATTGTGATCAATTTAATTGTGACTGGTAGTAAGACTAGGTCTACACCCTTCTGTGGGCACCACAGTGGTGCAGTGGTTAGCGCTGCTGCCTTATAGCATTCAAGACCCGGGTTCAATTCCCCGCCTCAGGCAACTGTCTGTGTGGAGTTTACACATTCTCCCTGTGTTGACGTGGATTTGCTCTGGTTTCCTCCCACAGTCCAAAGATGTGCAGGTCAGGGTGAATTGGCCGTGCTAAATTGCCTGTAGTTTTAGGTGTAGGGGAATGGGTCTGGGTGGGTTGCTCTTTGGCGGGCCTCTTTCCACACTGTAAGTAATCTAACCTTTTATCGTCTCATGGTAGTTGTCCATCTCATGAGTATGCATAATTAAGCATACTGTACACTAGGCATGGGTAAGAGATGGAACACAACAAATGCAGGCTCCAGATCATGTGACTTGGCATTGCTATGACACAGCTTCTTATGCACATGCTCAGTGGCTATTCTTGGAGGAAAGGTACAGTTAACCCTTTACACTACAGGGCCTGTTCCCTTGGCATCACCATTCCTTCACATATACTGGTTTGAATTCGACTCCGCGCTTTCAAAATTTGAAACCCTTGTGTATACCTTCATTTTGATTTGATTTTGTTGTTGTCGCACATATTTGGGTACAGCTAAAAGCTCCTGATGAAGGGCTTTTGCCCGAAACGTTGATTTCGAAGCTCCTCGGATGCTGCCTGAACCGCTGTGCTCTTCCAGCACCACTGATCCAGAATCTGGTTTCCAGCATCTGCAGTCATTGTTTTTACCTAGAATCTAAGGGAATCAGCTCCTCCCATTCCCATCAATTGTTCAAACAGAAAAGTATTATTTCTGCTCACGGGTGAATAAAAAGGGATTCTTATTCAGTGTGAATAGTGACATGTAATATTAAATAGCTGAAGCTTCCTACAGTAGATTTGCAAGATCAATATTGAATAGACTGTGCTGTTCTGTGGAGAGATAGCAGAGTTCGCTGTGTGACAGCTCCCAGCCTCTGCAAGCCTCTGACATTGACAAATGGACTAATTTCCATAGCCTGACATCAGGAGCATGTCCTGCAGTAAATGTATACGTTGCTGCAGACACTGACAAGAGACGGCAAGAGAAGGGGGGAAGAATATAGACCGAGACCAGGAGTGAAATACTGCTGTTTGGCCTCCACCTCCAACATTGTGCCTCATGGGATGAAACCAACTTAATGCTTCAAATGGTCACAGTATATTTTTGTCTTGAATCAACGTAAATGGAGGATATTTGATTGGATGTGTGTTACTGCTGTGCTCACTATCCCAGTGCTGGGTCAGGCCACCACGCAGTGATATAGAACATAGAACAACACAGCGCAGAACAGGCCCTTCGGCCCTCGATGTTGCTCCGACCTGTGAACTATTCTCAGCTCGTCCCCCTTCACTATCCTATCGTCATCCATGTGCTTATCCAAGGATCGTTTAAATCTCCCTAATGTATCCACAACACAATCCCCATTGAGTGCTGGCTGTTTGGCTGACTGGAAAGGTTAACTTAAGATGCATTTGAAAAGGATCTTTAAAGATGAGAAAATAATTTACTAAGTTAACTGTGTACAGTTCTGATCGGCAAAAGGATGTGGATGTTTTGGAGAGGGTGCAGAGAAGGTTTACGAGGATGTTGACTGGTATGGAAGGTGCTGGCTATGAAGAGAGGTTTTATAGGTTAGGATTGTTTTCATTAGAAAAACGGGGATTGAGGGGGGACCTGATTGGGGTCTACAAAATCATGAAGGGTATAGACAGGGTGGATAGAGACAAGCTTTTTCCCAGGGTGAAGGATTCAATAACCAGAGGTCACGCTTTCAAAGTGAGAGGTGAAAAGTTTAAAGGGGGACATGCGCAGATTCCTGAAGAAGGGCTTATGCCCTTCTTCCAAGGAGTCGATTCTCCTGCTCCTTGGATGCTGCCTGACCTGCTGCGCTTTTCCAGCAACACATTTTTCAGCTCAGATCTCCAGCATCTGCAGTCCTCACTTTCTCCATGACGAGCAATTACTTCACACAGAGGGTGGTAGGTAGCTGGAACGCATTGCCAGCAGAGGTGGTAGAGGCAGGCATAGTAGATTCATTTAAGATGCGTCTGAACACATGCATGAGTAGGTGGGGAGCAGAGGGATACAGATGCTTAGGAATTGGGCGACAGGTTTAGACAGTAGATTTGGATCGGCTCAAGCATGGAGGGCCGAAGGGCCTATTCCCTGGGCTGTAAATTTTCTTTGTTCTTTCTTTCTTTGTTCTAAGTTATTTTAGGGAGCAGGTCTACCGTCCTGTACCAGATCTGGTATAACTACAGCCAGTCCCACAGTGTATGGCCAACAAGAACATATGAAGTGAACAATCTAGAAATATAGAACAGCTTCAAGAATGAAATACTGGATACCCAATATCTGGTAGACCCCAAGGTAGACAGAATCCAAGTTTGGGCACCAGTGCAGGCTTACAAATTTTCCATATTAATTATATTCAAAGCTGAGGTGGATTTTTAATCAGTGAGGGAATCAAAGGTTACGGGGCAACGACAGCAAAGAGGAGCTGAGGAGAATGGAGTAGGAAGGATTGAGCTATAGGGAGAGGTTGAATAGGCTGGGGCTGTTTCCCTGGAGCGTCAGAGGCTGAGGGAGGGCCTTAGAGAGGTCTTTAACATCATGAAGGGTTCAGATAGGATGAATAGACATGGTCTGTTGCCGAGGGTGGGGGAGTCCAGAACTAGAAGTTTAGGGTGCGAGGGGAAAGATTTAAAAAGGACCTAAGGGGCAACATTTACACACAAAGGGGGTACATGTATGGAATGAGCTGCCAGAGGAAGTGGTGGAGGCTGGTGCAATTACAAAATTTAAAAGACGTCTGGATGGGTACATGAATAGGAAGGGTTTAGAGGGATATGGGTCGGATGCTGGCAAATGGGACTAGATTAATTTAGGATATCTAGTTGGCATGGACAAGTTGACAGAAGGGTCTGTTTCTGTGCTGTACATCCCTATGCCTCAGTGAACCTGCTCCTACACTGTATGGATTTTACAAACACATAAACAAAAAACAAGACTGGGCCACTCAGTCCTTTCAGCCTGCTCCCCCCCATTCAATAGCATCATGGCTGATCTCATTTTAACCATAACTCTACATTCCTACATATCCCTGATAACCTTTCATCCCCTTGATCATCGAGAATCTATCAAACTCTACCTTAACAATATTTAAAGATTCTGTATCAACTACCCTTTGAGGAAGGGAATTCCAAGACTCACAACCCTCTGACAGAAAGAAAAGTGCCCTCATCTCTGTTTTGACTTGATGCCATCTTGTTTTGAAACAGAGACCCCTACTTTTACATTCTTCCATAAGAGGAAGTATCCTTTTCATGTCCACCCAGTCAAATCCCCTCAGGATCCAAATGTTGATTATTAGTGCTCTCTGTAACTATTTTTGTTTTAAACGCATTCACTTACTAGGGGTCGCTTACTAGGCCAGTGTTTATTGAAGAAGGGCTTATGCCCGAAATGTCGATTCTCCTGCTCCATGGATGCTGCCTGACCTGCTGCGCTTTTCCAGCAACACATTTTTCAGCTCAAAGTTACCAAGAGAATAGTTAAGAGTCAATCACGTCGCTGTGGGTCTGGAGTCACATGTAGGCCAGACCAGGTAAGGACAGCAGTTTCCTTCCCTAAAGGGCACTAGGGAACCAGATGGAGTTTTCTGACAACCGGTAAATGGTTTCATGGTTGTTGCTAGACTCTTCATTCCAGATTTTTATTGAATTCACATTTCTAGATCTCTAGAACATTACTTGGATTTGTGGATTAACAGCTCCTCGGATGCTGCCTGAACTGCTGTGCTTTTCCAGCACCACAGCTTTTGACTCTGGTCTCCGGCAGTCCTCACTTTCTCCTCTCTGGATTAGAAGTCCAGTGATAATACCACTAGGCCATCGTCTCCCATGAACCGTAACGTTGTATAAACTGGAATGCCCAGAATGACCTTCTCCATATTATAGTCTTCTCAAAGCTTTGAAGCATTGGCAATAAATAATTTGTACAAATGCATGTTAGGAGCAACAGTCAGCATTCAGTCCTTGAGCCAGTTCCGCCACATAAGAGCTTGGCTGATCTAATCAAGGCCTTTTAAAAATATTTTCTCTTCAACCTGCTCAGACACATGATGTGGAGGAGCTGGTGGTGGACTGGGGTGGACAAAAGTTAAAAACCACACAACACCAGGTTATAGTCCAACTGGTTTATTTGGAAGCGCTAGCTTTCGGAGCGACGCTCCTTCATCAGGTGCTTGTTATCAGGCTCAGAGATATTATGACACATGTCTGGAGCAGGTGGGACTTGAACCCAGGACTCCTGACTCAAAGGTAAGGATGCTACCACTGCATTATCCTCGAAAACCCTTTGTTAGTCCTTGGACATACAGAAGATAACTATCTATTGGGAAGAAAAATCTCGTGGTGGGGAATCAAAGAAGATTATGTACGTGCAAAAATTGCAATTTTTAAAGAAATGATGAGAAATTGAAATGAGTCAAATCAACAGCAGTTCGGCTCCTTGCTCATGAGGCTTTTCCAACTGAATTCAGAAGAACAGAAATGCTCTGATTCAATTTTCCGTTCATCCGTTTCTGCTTCATTCAGAATCAGAAGTAGCTGCCGTGCCTTGTATACATTATGTACTGCAGTGATGCAGACGTGACACTATTTTCTAAGCGTGCAACAGGTTCAGTTATTGAACTTTAAAATATCTCTGCAGTTAGAAATGTCTGAACTTGTGCTTATTTCATTTCTTGTCGCCTCTCTGTTTGCTCTGAGTCATTAGCCAGGCTTCATAAATCGAGCATAGATCTGTTACCAAGATTCACAACATCAAACACAGAGCAATTAACCCACTGAGCACTGCAGCAAGGAAACTTTCATGGCCTATACAGGCAGCTCTGAAATGCATTTCAGTTTAAATTGTTGTAATTATTTTTAAGGCAATAACTGAGGCGGGAAAATCTTCCCACTCTTGAGGACTGCGTGGTTCCCAAAAGCTTGCAATACACCAGGATTATGTTGTAGATCCAAGGAGGTAGCTGTAATCCATCCTATCTCATAAATAGAATCCCGACAATGTAGAAACAAGCTATTTGGCATGGTGGCTCAATGGTTAGCACTACTGCCTCACTACACCAGGGACCCAGGTTCAATTCCAGTCTCAAGCAACTGTCTGTGTGGAGTTTGCATGTTCTCTCCGTGTCTGTATAGGTTTCCTCCCACAGTGCAAAGATGTGCAGGTTCGGTGAATTGGCCTTGCTAAATTACCCCATAGTGTTCAGAGATATGTAGGTTACATACATTAGTCAGGGGTAAATGTAGAGTATTCGGGGAATGGGTCTGGGTGGGTTACTCTCCAGAGGGTCAGTGTGAACTTGTTGGGCCAGAGTCCCCGTTTCCACAGGGTAGGGATTCTATGAAGCCCTTTAGCCCAACAAATCGATACTGACCCTCTGAAGAGTAACCCACCCAGGCCCATTCCCCTACCCTATTACTCTACATTGACTAATGCACCTAACCTACACATCCCTGAACACTATAGGCAATTTAGCATGGTCAGTTCACCTGACCTGCATAACACTGGACTGGACTGTGGGGGGAAACCAGAGCACCTGATGGAAACCCACACAGACACAGTGGAATGTGCAAACTCCCCACAGACAGTCGCCCGAGCCTGGAATTGAACCTGGGTCCCTGGCACTGTGAGGCAGCGGTGCTAACCACTGTGTCACCAATGTTCAAAAGGAAAATGTCTGCAAGTCCATGTGGACTGGCGAGGAGATAGCTCGTACAAAGATACGATGGGCCAAGTCATCTCTATCTACCACGAGTCTATGGGAAGCTCTTCTACATTGAAGAGGCTTTACTTTAAGATTTGATTAGATTAGATTAGATTCCCTACAGTGGGGAAACAGGCCCTTCGACCCAACCAGTCCACACCGACCCTCTGAAGAGCAACCCACCCAGACCCATTTCCCTCTGACTAATGCACCTAACACTTTTGGGGCAATTTAGTATGGCCAATTCACCCTGACCTGCACATCTTTGGACTGTGGGAGGAAACCGGAGCACCCGGAGGAAACCCACGCAGACACGGGGAGAATGTGCAAACTCCTCACAAAGTGTTGAAATTCAAAATGCTTTCTCGCTACATATTCGCCTCGATTGTATTCTAACTGCAAGCTTTGTTTTAGTTTACCAAGGACTAAAATTTATCAACCTATTTCCCCTCATGTTTGTCATACATGCTAGTTATATTCATCGCTGCAACGTGATATATGTTAATAAGAAGATATATTGACAATGTTATTAATATAAATTAAACATGTGTATTGCAGATCTCTATAAAGTAGCCTCTGGTGTAGAGCAATTACAGCAATCTGAGTGGATGTGTTATCCAGCCTATTGATCCATCACACTTTCATTTCATGTTTACTATGAAATTGTCTGTGTTTCAAATTACAGCACAATGGAATAATGGTGTTCATAAAAAGAAGATTACACTGCCTGTAACTTTTATGACAGAGAACCATTTTTAATAAGCACTTTTTTTGTTCAGAAAACCTTCACCTTTTTTCCCCAGGCAGCAGCTCACTGATTTGTTTTTCTCTGTGTGAATAGAGGAAGGAAGATTCTGCAACTTTACAGTCAGTTGGAAGAAGGGCATATACAATTTTGAACCCTCTTTTCTTACTAACAATCATTTTTACAAGGAGGTGACGGTCTAATGTTTTATCACTGGACTGTCTTTTACAGATTAGATTAGATTCCCTATAATGTGGAAACAGGCCCTTCAGCCCAACAAGCCCACACCGACCCTCCTAAGAGTAACCCACCCAGACACATTCCCCCATCCTATATTTACCCCTGACTAACATTGTGGGTAATTTGGCACAGACAATTCACCTAACCTGCACATCTTTGGATTTGGGCTGTCAATCCAAGACCCACCTAACGTTCTGGGGACTCAGGTTTGAATCCAACCAGGGCAGATGGAGGGACTTGGAACCAATAAAAATCTGGAATCAAGAGTCTAATGATCACCATGATACCATTGTTGATTGCTGGGGTAAAAAACCCAACTGGTTCACTCATACCCCTTTAAGGAAGAAAGTTGCCATCTTTACCTGGTCTGGCCTACCTGTGACTCCAGACCCACTGCAACGTGGCTGACTCTTAACCACCCTCTGAGGTGGGCAATAAATGTTGGCCTAGCCAGTGACGCCCTGACCCTGTAAAATTGTGGTGGCTCAGTAAATATTTTAATGAGGTGGGATTCCAATCCCCATTATGAGTGGCATCTCGTTATTCCCTCCTGAGAATCCCATGTCAACGCTGTGATATCTCTTGTAAAGTCTCTCTTGTTTCTCGAGAAAAGTCGAGAAAGATTTCACTCAATCTCTCTAACAATTCTCCTCGATTTCACACCTTACCCTACGTCGTTTGAGACTTTAATAAGATTGTGCCCAATGTATTGAAAGCTTCCTTGAGCATTACCATCTGACACAGGGTATTTACCCTTCCCCATCAATGACTCCTTCCACAATTCTGTTTTGTGGGGCTTTCCAAAGGATCAATCTTGGCTCAGAGCACTTTGCACAAGACAGGCCTTGGTCTTCTGCAAATTGTGTTTGGGTCCTTCTGGACTGGCAAACTGAACCTTGATCTCATGGCAATGCCACGCCATCACACTGGTCAAGAATTTGGGAGTGGGGTTAAACTTTGGGACACCGTATGTAGAAGTAGGAGTCCCACCTTGGTCCAAGATTTTATTTTTGGTTCAATCCCCATCATGGAACTGTCTCTTCCTATCAAATTCGGATCACATGGAATCCAGGGAGAGCTAGCCATTTGGGTACAAAATTGGCTTGAAGGTAGGAGATAAAGGATGGCGGTGGGCAGTTTTTATTTGGAGGCCTGTGAGCACTGGTGTACTGCTCTTCATCTTTCCTATAAATGATTTGGGTGTGAATTTCGGAGGGATTAGACTAGATTCCCTACAGTGTGGGGACAGGCCCTTTAGCCCAACCAGTCCACACCGACCCATTTCCCGCTGACTAATGCACCTAACACTATGGGCAATTTAGCACAGCCAATTCACCGGCCCTGCACATCTTTGGACTGTGGGAGGAAACCAGAGCAAACCCACACAGACACGGGGAGAATGTACAAACTCCACACAGACAGTCACCCGAGGCTGGAATCGAACCTGGAACCCTGGTACTATTAGGCAGCAGGGCTAACCACTGAGCTGCCATGCCACCCATGTTAATAAGATTGCAGTTGACATCAAAATTGGTTGTGAAGTGGACAGGAAAGAAGGTTACCTCAGACTCAATGGGACCTTGATTGGATCTGGGATAAAGAATCGACTGATGACCATGAAATGATTGTTGATTGTCTGAAAAACCCATCTGGTTCACTAATGTGCTTCAAGGAAAGAAATCTACCATCCTCACCGGGTCTGGCTTACATGTGACTCCAGACCCACAGCCATGTGGTTGACTCTCAGTTGGGTGAAAGTGAGGACTGCGGATTAGAGTCAACATTAGAATGGTGCTGGAAATGCACAGCAGGTCAGGCAGCATCCGAGAAGCAGGAATGATGAGGGGCTCCTGTCTGAAACATTGATTTACCTGCTCCTCGGATGCTGCCTGGCCTGTTGTGCTTTTCCAGCACCACTCTAATGTTGACTCTCAGTTGGACTAGCAAGTTGTTCAGTTGTACTAATCGCTACAAAGTCTCAAAGCAATGAAACCGGACAGATCACCTGGAATCGACCTAGGCACTGGGAAAGACGACAGCAGAAACAGCCCTGTCGACCCTGCAAAGTCCTCCTCAGTACCATCTGGGGGCTAGTGTCAAAGTTGGAAGAGCTGGGTGGCACGGTGGCACAGCAGTTAGCACTGCTGCCTCACAGTGCTAGAGACCTGGGTTCAATTTCCTCCTCAGGCGACTGACTGTGTGGAGTTTACACATTCTCCCCGTGTCTGGGTGGATTTCCTCCGGGTGCTCTTGTTTCTTCCCACAGTCCAAAAATGTGCAGGTCAAGTGAATTGGCCATTCTAAATTGCCCGTAGTGTTAGGTGTAGGGGAATGGGTCTGGGTGGGTGCGCTTTGGCCTGTTTCCACACTGTAAGTAATCTAAAGCTGTCTCACAAGCTAGTCAAGGAACAGCGTGACATAGTCATACTCACAGTATCATACTTTACAGACAATGTCCACCGTCACCACCCCCAGATATGTCCTGTCCCACTGGCAGGACAGACCCAGCAGAGGTGGTGGCACAGTGGGATACAGGCAGGAGGGAGTTACACTGTGGGTCCTCAATATTGACTCTGGATCCCATGACGTCTCATGGCTTCATTGTTAACATGGGCAAGGAAACCTCCTGCTGATTCCCACGTACTGTCCTCCCTCGGCTGATGAATCGGTGCTCCTCCATGTTGACATTACTTAGAGGGAGCACTGAGGATTGCAAGGGCACAAGCTGTACTGTGGATGGGGGATTGCAACGTCCACCACTGAGGGTGGCTTGGCAGCAGTACTACTGATTGAACTAAGCAGGCACTAAAGGACATAGCTGGGTCTGTGGCAGGTGGTGAGGGAACCAACAAGAGGGAAAAACATACTTAACCTTATCCTTACCAATCTGACACCTACAGATGCATCTGTCCATGACAGTATTGGTAAGAGTGACCATCGCACAGCCCCCCCTTCACATTGAGAATAACCTCCACTGTGTTGTGTGGCACTATCAATGTGGTAAATGGGACAGACTTCAAACAGATCCTGCTTATCAAGACTGAGGTGCTGTGGGCCATCAACAGCAGCAGAATTGTACTCCAGCACAATCTGTAACCTCATGGCCCAGCATATCCCCCACTCAACCATTACCATCAATCCAGGGGACCGACCCTGGGTCAATGGAGAGTGCAGGAGGGCATGCCAGGAGCAGCACCAGGCAGACCTGATAATGAGCTGTCAACCTGGTGAAGCCACCAAACAGCACTCCTTGCATACCAAACAGGATAAGCAGCAAGTGATAGACAGAGCCACATGATCCCACAACCAATGGATCAGATCTAAGCTCTGCAGTCCTGTCGCAAATGGTGGTGGACAATTAAGCAACTCACTCAGAGAGCAAGCTCCACAAATATCCTCTTCCTCAATGATGGACGAGCCCAGCACATCAGTGAAATATGATAAGGCTGAAAATTTTGCAGCAATCTTCAGTCAGAAATTTCGAGAGGATGATCCATCTAGGCGCCCTCCAATTTTCACAGATACCAGTCTTCAGATAATTTGATTTGCTCAACGTGATATCAAGAAATGGTTGAAACACTGGACACTGCAAGGCCTAAAGGCCCTGATTACATTCCAGCAACAAACTTGTGCTCCAGAACTTGCCGCTCCCCTAGGCACACTGTTCCAGTACAGTTACAACACTGGCACATACCCAGCAATATAGAAAATTACCCAGGTATGTCCTGTACATAGAAAGCAGGACAAATCCAATCTGGCCAATTACCGCCCCATCAGTCTACTCTCCATCATCAGTAGCGTGTTGGGAGGTATCATCAGCTATCAAGCCTGCTCAGCAATAACCTGCTCAGTGACGCCCAGTTTGGGTTCCGCCAGGGCCACTCAGCTCATGACCTCATTACAGCCTTGGTTCAAACGTGGACAAAAGAGCTGAATTCCAGAGGGTGAGGTGGGAGTGACAACCCTTGACATCAAGGCTTCATTTGACAGGGTGTGGCATCAAGGAGCCCTGACAAAACTGGGATCAGTGGGTATGGGGGGGTGCGCAAATTCTCCACTGCTTGGAGTTATACCTGACACATAGGAAGATGGTCATGGTTGTTAGAGATCAATCATCTCAACTCCAGGACACCTCTGCAGGAGTTCCTCAGGGTAGTGTCCTAGGCCCAAACATCTTCAGCTGCTTCATCAATGACCTTCCCTCCATCATAAGGTCAGAAGCAGGGAGGTTCACCGGTGATTACCCAATATTCAGCGCCATTCACAACTCCTCAGATACTGAAGCAGTCCGTGTTCATGCAATAAGATCTGGGCAATATCCAGACTTGGACTGACAAGTGATTTTGCTACTCCTTGGATGCTGCCTGGACTGCTCTGCTCTTCCAGCACCACTAATCCAAAAAGTGACAAGTGAAAGGCAACACAGTGGCTCAGTGGTCAGCACTGCTACCTCACAGCATCAGGGACCAGGTTCAATTCCAGCCTCAAGTGACTTTCTGTGTGGAGTTTGCACATTCTCCCCGTGTCTGCATGGGTATTCTCCGGGTGCTCCAGTTTCCTCCCACAGTCCAAAGATGTGCAGGTTAGGTGGATTGGCCATGCTAAATTGCCCATAATTTTCATGGATGTATAGCTTAGGTACATTAGTTAGGGGAAATGTAAGGTAATAGGGTAGGGGAATGGGTCTTGATGGGCTATTCTTCGGAGGGTCGATGTAGACTTGTTGGGCCAAATAGCCTGTTTCTAAACTTTAGGGATTCCATTAATCTTTGAACGTTCATACCACAAAAATCCCAGGCTATGACCATCACCAATAAGGGATAATCTAACCACCATTTCTTAACAGTCAATGGTGTTACCATCACTGAATCCCTCGTTATCAATATCCTGGGGGTTATCATTGACCAGAAACTCAACTGAACTCACTACATAAACACAGGAGCTACAAAAGCAAGTCAGAGGCTAGGAACACACCTCCTGACTCCCCCAAAGCCTGCCCACCATCTACAAGGCACAAGTCAGGAGGGTGATGGAATATTCCCCATTTGCCTGGATGGGGGCAGCTCCAACAACACTCAAGAAGCTTGGCAACATCCAGGACAAAGCAGCCCACCTGATCTGCACTACATCTATGAGCGTTCACCCTCTCCATCACTGATGCTTAATCGCAAGATGCTCTGCAGAATTTCATGAAAGATCCTCAGGCAGCACCTTCCAAACCCACAACCACTTCCATCTAGAAGGACAAGGGCAGCAGGTACATGGGAACACCACCCCTTTCAAGTTCCCCTCCAAGCCACTTCCCATCCTGACTTGGAAATATATCGCCGTTCCTTCAGTGTCGCTGGGTCAAAATCCTGGAAATCCCTCCCTCAGGGCATTGCGGGTCAACCCCCAGCAGGTGGACTGCAGCTGTTCAAGGAGGCAGCTCTCCCCCACCTTCTCAAGGGCAAGTGGGAATGGGCTATCAATGCTGGGCCAGCCTGTGATGCCCACATCCCACAGATGAATAAATTTTTTTAAATGAGCCAATGAGCCGAGGAGTGGCAGATGGAGTTTAATTCAGATAAATGCGAGGTGCTGCATTTTGGAAAGGCAAGTCAGGGCAGGACTTATACACTTAATGGTAAGGGCCTGGGGACCGTCGCTGAACAAAGAGACCTTGGGGTCATTGTTCATAGTTCCTTTAAGGTGGAATTGTAGGGAGTGAAGAAGGTGTTTGGCACACTTCCCTTTATTGGCCGGAGCATTGAGTATAGGAGTTGGGAGGTTATGTTGCGACAGTACAGGACATTAGTTAAGCCACTTTTGGAATACTGCATTCAATTCTAGTCAATTGTTCAACTTGAAAGCGTTCAGAAAAGATTTACAAAGATGTTGCCAGGATTGGAGGATTTGAGCTATAGGGAGAGGCTGAATAGGCTGGGGCTGTTTTCCCTGGAGCATCGGAGGCTGAGGGGTGACCTTATAGAGGTTTCTAAAATCATGAGGGGCAGGGATAGAGTAAATGGACAAAATCTTTCCCCTGTTGTGGGGGAGTCCAAAACTAGAGGGCATAGATTTAAGGTGAGAGGAGAAAGATTTAAAAGAGATCGAAGGGGCAACTTTTTCACACAGAGGGTGGTACGTGTATGGAATGAGCTGCCAGAGGAAGTGGTGGAGGCTGGTACAACTCCAACATTTAAAAGGCATCTGAATGGGTATATGAATAGGAAGGGTTTGTAGGGGTATGCGCTGGGTGCTGGCAAATGGGACTGGATTAATTTAGGATATCCGGTTGCCATGGACGAGTTGGACCGAAGGGTCTGTTTCCGTGCTGTACATCTCAATGACTCGAAATTGTTTTTCTTTCCCTCAGGTAACTTTGATATTTTGAACTGTGTGCTGTTATTGTTTGAACCCAGAACTGCCTCTTTGTTCAGTGAATTTACCCCCTCTCTCTGTCTCTCATTTTCATTGCAGTGAGATGAGTCAAAATATTCTGTGTGCAGTGACTGTGTGGGTTTCCTTTGGTTTCTTGCCGCAGCCCAAAGATGTGCAGGTTCAGGTGGACTGGTTGTGCTAAATTGCCCAAAGTGTCCAGGGATGTGGATCAGCCATTGGGAATGTGCGGTTGTAGGGTAAGTGGGTGGGATGCTCTTTGGAGGGTTGGTGTGGACATTTTAGGCTGAATGGTCTGCTTCCTCACTGTAGGAATTCTATGATTCATTGCCATGTGCCAAATAGCACCCTTTGTAAAGGCTACATATCACAAGCTGCTGTTAAGAGTGCTACCTTTTGTGCACAATGGAAATACCATCACATGCTCCTGCCTGACCATACAATCACTGTCTTTCCTCATTTTCAATGGTCTTCATTTTCCAGCCTGCTGAGATTTGGAATGGAACCCAGAACTCTGACCTTCCTGCATAGGGTGGCAAATCCATGGGACCTGGCACCCTGTGGGTTTGGTGATGGGGTATGTTGGAGGTGCCAACTTTCTTTATCACCTGGGAGAAAGGAAGTAAGCACGTTCATAAAATGAAGTGCACACATCAGTGACTGAGTCATGGATTCAACTAGCTGCTCGGAAGCCAGTGATCACCACCTCTTCACAAGTCTTTTACTCTCCAATCTCGTTTCTGTTCGATATTTCCACAAATGACTGAGACGAGACCGGGAATGTGATTGTATAGTTGGGAAACAAAGTGAAGTGTTTGTGAGCTCATAAGATGTGAGGAAGATAAATAGGGATAATAAACCTACTGACTTATAAGGGGGTGGGGGGATGGGGGGTTGGGGGGGGAAGCTGAGCTCTGAGTGCAATAACAGACTCTGCTACATCCACTGATAGCCACTTAATTTCTTGATATAATCCAAGGCATCTGTGGCCTCAGATGTTCTGTCATGCAATCGTCTAAGCCAGAGGCAACTTGGACAGATGCTGCTCAGACATCATTTTTCATTGTGTTAGGCCATCTGTTAAACTCAATCCCCATTTGCCAATTTTGGACACATGGTTGCATGGTATTCTAATAGGACCGTCTGGTAATCAGAAATATGTCTGAGCTAGATTCTTAAGTGCAGATTGCAGAAATGTCAAGGATAACCTTTATTAAGTTAAATGATACTTGTGTGTGAATCTTGCTAGGGGCCCACTTTTCAGGCACTTGTGTTCAGAATGGCTCCAGTACAGACTGAGGCCATTCAGCCTCCCCCGTGTGCTGTGCTGCTACGAATGAGAAGATTGTCATGCGCCCAACCTCATAGTATCCCTACTGTATGGAAGTGGACCATTTGGCCCATTGAGTTCCACTCTGACCCTTCAGAAAGCATCCCACCCACACCTCCATTTCCCCTGACTAATTCACTTGGCTGCCACACAGTATGGGCAACTTAGCTTGGCCAATCCACCTAACCTGCACATTGTTGGACAGTGAGAGGAACTGGGGCACACAGACATGGGGAGAATGTGCAAACTCCACACAGACAGTCGCCTGAGGCTGGAATCGAATCCGGGTCCCTGGGTCTGTGAGGCACCAGTGCTAACCACTGAGCCACCACGCCCATGTCACTCCAGTGCCAATCCTGTCCCCATCACCCCCGCATGTTATTCCATTTTAAACAACAGTCTTGCTTCCTTTCGAATATTTCAATCACGCCCACCTCCATCGCACCCTCAAGCAATTCACTCATGACCTTAGTAACTGCTCATGACATGGAAGAAATTTGGTCCTCACATTAAGATAGGTTTCTGTAGGAGCTGTGACTGAAATGCCCTGCCACAAATGTACAGCACTTTCTTAATGTAATTTAAAAACGGAGACATAACATAAAATAAAAACGTCTTAGAAATGCAGCTCATTAGCAAAAAGAATTATCTAAAACTTGATCAAAGAAAGCAACATCTTAAAGGGGAAGGACAGAGTTGGAGATAGTTAGGGAGGGAAATTGAGGGGCCTGAACATCTCAAGGTGTGGCAACTAATGGTAAAGTTGAGGATTCCAACTCCAGCTCCACTTCAATTTAATCCCCTCCCTGTCTTAGGAACATAGGAAACAGGAGTAGACCATTCAGCCCTTGAGTCTGTTCTACCTGTTCTATGGCTGACCTGTAATATATCTGCCCTTGGTCCATATCCCTTAATACCTTTGCTTAACAGAAACTTAGCTATCTCAGATTTAAAATTAACATCCATTGCTGATTGTGGAAGAGAGTTCCAACCGCCCACCACCTTTTGTGGTCAAAATCTGTCCTAATGTCTCTCCTGAACAGACTGTCCCTAAGACTATGCCGCTAGCTCTAGAATCGCCAACCAATGGAAATAGTTCATCTTTATCTACCCTGTCTTTTCCTGTTAATATCCTGAAGAATTTGATCAAATCGCCCCTTAACCTTCTAGATTCAGGATCCAGATCCCTTGCTGGGCAGTGATTGTAGCTGGAAGGTGCTGTCTGAGGGTCTTCCATGAATTTCTGCAGAGCATCTTGCTACTGAACGTCGGTGGTGGAGGGAGTGGATGCTTATGGACATAGTGCAGATCAGGCGGGATGCTTTGTCCTGGATGGTATAAAAGCTTCTTGAGGGTTTTTGGGGCTGCACTTATCCAGACAAGTGAGGAATAGCTGATCAACAGACAATAGGTGCAGGAGTAGGCCATTCTGCCCTTCGAGCCTGCAACACCATTCATTATGATCGTGGCTGATCATCCTCAATCGGTATCCTGTTCCAGCCTTATCTCCATAACCCTTGATCCCACTATCCTTGAGAGCTCTATCGAACTCTTTCTTAAACGAATCCAGAGACTGGGCCTCCACTGCCCTCTGGGGCAGAGCATTCCACACACCCACCACTCTCTGGGTGAAGAAGTTTCTCCTCATCTCTGCCCTAAATGGCCTACCCCTTATTTCTAAGCTGTGTCCTCTGGTTCAGGACTCACCCATCAGCTGAAACATGTTTCCTGCCTCCAGAGTTGTCCAATCCTTTAATAATCTTATACGTCTCAATCAGATCCCCTCTCAGTCTTCTAAACTCAAGTAAGATAGTCCCGCCATTCCAGGAATTGACCTCGTGAACCTACGCTGCACTCCCTCAATAGCCAAAACGTCTTTCCTCAAATTTGGAGACCAGAACTGCACACAATATTCCAGGTGCGGTCTCACCAGGGCCCTGTACAGCTGCAGAAGAAGCTCTTTGCTTCTATACTCAATCCCTCTTGCTATCATCATAGTCCTGATTTGTGCCTAGTAGATGGTGGACAGGCTTTGAGCATTGCATGGTCTGGAAATATAGTCGAGGCAGGTTTGATTGAAGCATTCGAGAAAGCAAAGGGGTTATTAGGATAAGTGCAGGGAACAGGGTTATGGGGAAAGGGCAGCAGACTGACACTAGGGATAGAACTGACGCAGGCACAATGGCCAAATGGCCTCCTCCTGCACTGGAACAATTCTGTAATTTAATTGGTGACCCAGGTGAAAACCTGAATGAAGATAAAATCAAGGATGTGCCAGAACTACAGGAGGGCAGAGATCTTGGAGGACTGTGGGCCTGGAGGAGATTGTAAGAGTGAGTGAGGCCATGGAAATGGGGACATCCATTTTAAAACATCTAGATTCACACACAAATTCATGTGTGTGAATTCATGTGTTTGCGCGTGGAAGTGTATGTGAGTGAGCATGTGTGTGTGGGAGTGCATGCATCTGTGTTCATGTTTGTGTGTGCATCTGCATGCATATGTGTGTATACCTGAGTTGAGGTGTGGGAATATGAGTTCATGGGTGTGTGTGTGTGTGTGTGTGTAAGTGTGCATGTGTGTGCATGTATATGCATGTGTGTGTGTACATTAGTGTGCGCGTTTATGTGCGTAAACATGCATGTGTGCATACATATTTGTGTGTGTGCACATGTGAGCGTGCAAATGTGTGGGAGTGTGTCTATGGGTGCATGTATGAGTGAGTTTCAGCATGACCTATGTATCCTTCAAACAGCAGACATGATGTATCAGTGTCTTCAATGGCTGCTGAATAGGAGGCACAAATATTCCTTGTAACTTACAGAAATATAACACTTTGTAAAGTCTTCAGGGAGGTACATAACGATAAGGTGAAGGAAATATCTGCAACAATTGTTTGTTGGAAAGTTCACTTTTCCTGTACAGATTCAGCATGCCTGATTCCGTTAAGCTGACTTAAAGAGAGAAGGCTATTGTATCAAACATTCCGAAATGAATATCATGACATTATTCCTTTAATGAATGGAACACAGAGAGGAAGGTTGCCACAGAGTACAAGGGGATCATGATCAGATGGGCCAATGGGCTGAGAAATGGCAGATGGAGTTTAATTTAGATAAATGCGAGGTGCTGGATTTTGGGAAAGCAAATCTTAGCAGGACTTATACACTTAATGGTAAGGTCTTAGGGAGTATTGCTGAACAAAGAATCCTCGGTTCGTAGCTCCTTGAAAGTGGAGTCGCAGGTAGATAGGATAGTGAAAAAGGCGTTTGGTATGCTTTCCTTTATTGGTCAGAGTGTTGGGTACAGGAGTTGAGAGGTCATGTTGCAGCTGTACAGGACATTGGTCAGGCCACTTTTGGAAAATTACGTGCAATTCTAGTCTCCTTCCTATTGGAAAGATGTTGTGAAACTTGAAAGGGTTCAGAAAAGATTTCCAAAGATGTTGCCAGGGTTGGAGAATTTGAGCTATAAGGAGAGGCTGAACAGGCTGGGGCTGTTTTCCCTGGAGCTGAGGGTGACCTTATAGAAGTTTATAAAATCATGAGGCACATGGATAGGATAATTAGACAAAGTCTTTTCCCTGGTGGGGGAGTCTAGAACTAGAGGGCATAGGTTTAGGATGAGAGGGGAAAGATATAAAAGGGAGCTGGGGAGCAACATTTTCACGCAGAGGGTGGTACGTGTATGGAATGAGCTGCCAGAGGAAATGGTGGAGGCTGGTACAATTACAGCATTTAAAAGGCATTTGGATGTGTAAATGAATAGGAAGGGTTTGGAGGGATATGGGCCAGGTGCTGGCAGGTGGGACTAGATTGGGTTGGGATATCTGGTCGGGTTGGACCAAAGGGTCTGTTTCTGTGCTGTACATCTCTATGACTCTATGACTCTAATGCGGCATTTGTCATACTCTTTCACTTCCCAGAAAGCTAGACAAAGTTAAAAATCTCTTTAGTACATTTGTCAAGGAGAAATAGTACAATTTCAGACAAGGCTATCTCACAGATTATTAACAGACAAGCCTGTGGGTCTGGGACTGGTCAGGGGAAACACAGAGTCCCTGTAAGTAGCAGAGTTGTGATCGTTCTGATGGAGCAAGGTCTTTAAAGGTACTTAGGGAGTAAACCAGAGGGGATGTACCTCGTCGTTTGTAAGGAATCGATCCAAGGGAAATAATACTATCTGCACAAGAGAGTGGCGAGATCATAGAATACACTGCAGAAGGAAATTGTGGTGATGCACGCATAAGGATGGGTAGATAAGCATATGAGGGATGAAGATTTAGATTTAGACTTTATTGTCACATGCACACAAGTACAAAATACAGGAATACAGTGAAAAGTTTTCAATGCCACCTCACGCTGCGCCATCTTGGGTACAAGTACCTAGGTACAGAAACAAAGTAGAAAGAAATGAGGAGCAAAATGGAAAGTTAAACATCACAATCTTTCTTAACATTAGGTTGGAAAATAAATAATTAAAGCAAAAAGTTCAACCATTGTAGTCTTTCTTAAGCACTTCGCCATGCCGGACCACATCTCCTACAAAGGCTGGATCTCCTCCGCTTTGGCACGCTTGCCCCACGCTGGGCTCGCTCTCCTTTGTTCTCACCGTCGCTGCAGATGTCGGAGGAACCTCCATCGTCACGTTGTTCCTGTGATCTCAGATCATCAAAGCCCCAATCCCGGCGGCATCTGCGCGGGGCCTCGGTCTCACCTTCTGCCCTGACGTCTGACATCGGGAACTCACCGCGAGTCTTGGGTGAAGCTCCCAGCTGCTGCCTCGCACTGGCTAGCGAGCTGGCTGCCAAATTCCATAGGCCCGATACCAGCACCGCTGCTGCCTCTCTCCGCAAGGTAACTTAGTCGAATAAAAACTAAAGAAAAAGTTTGAAGAAAAGAAAACAAGAAGGAGAAAGGAAAGGAAGAAGAAAGCAGACAAAGTGGACAGCCTACTCAACTGCGTCGGGTGATATACTGAGACCACCGGGCAGTTGCACAACACCTTTCTTGCCAGCACGTCTTTGGACCCTCCTCAACCAAGCTACCAAACCAAGAGCCAAGACATGCTCTTGTCTCAGATGGTGAAGGCAGTCTGTTCGAATCCCACCCCAGAATCTTGAAAGCAAAGCTGTAGGCTGGGCTCCCCAGGGTAGTACTGAGGTGGAGGTGCTGTATTTCAGAGGTGACATTAAACTGAGGTTTCACCTTCCATCTCAGAGTGTAGTGAAAGATCCCTAGCACTATTTCAAAGTGGGGGAGTAGCAAAATTCTCCCCAGTGTCTAGGCCAAAATATCTCAACCAATACCACTCAAACAGATTAGATTAGATTAGATTCCCTAAAGCGTGGAAACAGGCCCTTTGGTCCAACAAGTCCGCACTGACCCTCCAAACAGCAACCCACCCAGACCCATTCCCCTACACCTAACACTACAGGTAATTTAGCATGGATAATTCACCCTAACCTGCACATCTTTGGACTGTGGGAGGAAACCCACGCAGACATGGGGAGAATGTGCAAACTCCACACGGACAGTTACCCAAGGCTGGTAACTAGCACTGTGAGGCAGCAGTGCTAACCACTGAGCGTCAGCCATTTAGGACAGTCATGTTTGACTCGAACATTAACCCTGTTTCTCTCTCTACACACACAGCTAGAGTAGAGTAGTCTCTGATTTTATGTCATGTCAGAGCTTGTTATACACAACTTGTTTGCCTTTTTAAAAATTAATTCACGGGGTGAGGGTATTACTGGCTAGGCCAGCACTTATTGCCCATCCCAGAGGGCAGTTAAGAGTCAACCACATCGCTATGGGTCTGAAGTAGGTCAGATCAGGTAAAGAAGGTGCTCTCCTTCCCTAAAGGACATTAGTCAACCTGATGAGTTTTTTTTCTGACCACCAACATTGTCACAGTCATCATTAGACTCTTCATTCTGGATTTTTATTGAATTCAAATTCCATGAGACGGATTCGAACCCAGGTCCCAAAAACATTACCTGGATCTCTGAACTAAAATTCCAGCGATAACACCACTTGATCGTCATCACCCCCAAGTTATCTACATTTCAAACAGTGGTTACATTCTCCAAAGTATTTTATTAGCTGTAAGTGAGATGCCCTGAGGATATGAAAGGTGCTATGCATAAGGTTCTGGATTAGTGGTCCTGGAAGAGCACAGCAATTCAGGCAGCATCCAAGGAGCAGCGAAATCGACGTTTCGGGCAAAAGCCCTTCATCAGGAATAAAGGCAGAGAGCCTGAAGCATGGAGAGATAAGCTAGAGGAGAGTGGGGGTGGGGAGAAAGTAGCATAGAGTACAATGGGTGAGTGGTGGAGGGGATGAAGGTGATAGGTCATGGAGGAGAGGGTGGAGTGGATAGGTGGAAAAGGAG